>NC_090390.1:35771041-36078803 GCF_036365525.1 Heterodontus francisci | reverse complement strand
GGGCCTAAAAATGAAAGCATAGGAAGAGATTGCATCTCATATTAATGTTCATCACAAGTGAACATATAATGTAGATCTCACTACAACATCAAAACTTAATTATGGATCAAATTCTGAAGGACCTTGAGTATTGTAATTATGCTCAATGATTTTGGAAAGGAAATCAGGACTACATCCTGCCATTCAATGTACACAAGTTTGAAAACCTTCCAAGATTTTGGGAATATATCCATTTTCACACAAAGAATAGTGGGTATCTGGAATGAGCTGCCCAAGGAGGTGGAGGAGGCAGGAACAGTCGCGACATTTAAGAGGCATCTGGACAGGTACTTGAATGAGCAAGGCATAGAGGGATATGGAATTAATGCAGGCAGGTGGGATTAGTATAGATAGGCATTATGGTCGGCATGGACGCAGTGGGCCGAAGGGCCTGTTTCTGGGCTGTACGACTCTATGACTAACTGCAATAAAATGGACACAAGCAAGATGGATGTGAGCAACGTTCCCTCTAATTTTTTTTGGAATGTGCCAGTCCTTTAAATTTTTTGCGCGGCCCATGTGTGGACTTTTGGATTGCTGGAACACTGGTTATGAGTTATGAAAACAGCAAGTATAGACACAAGTTTTCCTGAAATACAATCAGGAGAGTTTCATTATTAACTTGTGACATGATATTTAAGGGGATATTACTTCACAAGAAAATGTGATGAATATTGGCAACATATAAAGGCTAAAATATTTCCATCATTACTTCTCAAATTATAAAGCTCTTCCCTGTGCAATAAACCTGTTGCTGTCAGTTACAAAATCCTGACAAGCAAAAACAAAACTAAAATTAACAGATTCTCAATTCTCTCCATTTTAGAGAATACACTAATTATATTTCAAAGCAGCAACACATCTTGTGCTTGAGAATATGTAAAATTTCAAGCTTTGCTGTTATAGTTTGTTATAAGTGTATAGGGCACAATTTCAAAATTTGCAGATGACACAAAACTTGGAAGCATTGTGAACTGTGAGGAGGACAGTGATAGAATTCAAGAGGACATAGACATGTGGCAGATGAACTTTAATGCACAAAAGTGTGAAGTGGTACATTTTGATAAGAACAAGAAGGAGCGGCAATATAAATTATAGAGTACAATTCTTAAGAGGGTGCAGGAACAGACACCCGGGGGGTATATGCACACAAATCGCTGAAGGTGGCAGGGCAGGTTGAAAAAATAGTTAAAAAGGTATACGGGATCCTGGACTTTATAAATAGAGGCACAGATGAAAAGCAAGGAAGTTATGTGGAACCTTTATAAAACACTGGCTTAGTCTCAACTGGAGTATTGTATTCAATTCTGGGCACTGCACTTTAGGAAGGATGTGAAGGCATTAGAGAGGGTGCAAAAAAGATTTGAGAATGGTTCCAGGGATGAGGAACTTCAGTTATGTGGGTGGATTTAAGAAGCTAGGGTTGCTTTCCTCAGAGAAGTTTGAGAGGGAGATTTGATAGAGGTGTTCAAAATCATGAGGTCTGGACAGAGAAGATAGAGACTCTTCTTATTGGCGGAAGGATTGAGAACCAGAGGACACCAATTTAATATCAATGGCAAAAGAACCAGAGGCAACATCATGAAAAAAGTTTTTATGCAGTGAGTGGTTAGGATCTGGAATGTGTTGCCTGAGCAGGCGGTGAGAGGCAGATAAAACTGTGGCCTTCAAAAAAGAATTGGATAAACACCTGAAGAGGAAAAATTTGCAGGACTACAGGGAAAGGGCAGAGGAGTAGACTAGTTGAGTTGCTCTTGCACAGAGCCAGCATGGACACGACAGACCAAATGGCCTCCTTCGGTGCTGTAACCATTCTATGATTCTAAGTGACTGCTGATTACTGGGACATACCAAAGCCTGTTGCCTTCACATATCAAACATTTTCCACATTAATTATGCATTCTGCACCAGTAATAGTCTTAAACTTAATACTCCAGTTAACTATGCATTTCCTCACCTGTGTCCATTTTTTGTTACTGCTGTGCATCTGAACAGTAGTGATGCAAGCAAAAAGCTTCTCTGATGTGATGTCTTCAGGCAGTTTGGTAAGGAATTGAGCTATATGAATAAAGTCCATTTGCACTAAAATGTCCTCATACAATTTAAGGATGCCCAATGCTGTCCGAAAAAGGAACTCTTCCCCATCCCGACAAAAGACATCCCAAACTCGACAAGCTAGGTCCAGAGGCAGTGACTTACTATAGAGTGTAAATATCCTGAAATTTAAATACAAAAGGACAGTGTAATACAGTGGCTGCTGTAGTCAAGCACAATTCAAACAAGTACTATGAAGTCTGTTTTATGTATTACAAATGATATACACACTTGTGCAAGAAATGGAATCTAATTTGTCGATCAGTTTCACTGAACTGTTTCAAAAGGTTAAACACTTACTCTGAATATCAATGTCAACAGATATACTACACAATGAACCTAAACTACAATGCTGTTACTGAAAATTCAAAATCCATACAAATGATTATTGCACTTACCAGTCTATAAGGTAGATATCTGGAGTCAAACTATTTTTCGTGAAGTGTGCAAAAAGTTTTGGAAGATTTTCCTCAAAAAATACTTCAAATGATGCAAAATATTTCAACATCTGAGGAGAAGAATATTTGGCTTTTTTTAGATTTCAGTTGTTGAAGTAAGCAATATTCTAAAAAAAACTTACCAATTTTAACACGTGCATGATTTAAAAAGTTTTTTTAATGATTTGTCTTGAAAGGAATGATCAGCATTAGCTCACATTAATCAAGTTCTGAACCTTTCTCTGTATTTGGCTTTTAAATCCAATTAAATTAAAATTGGGGTGATTACAGTACACAAAACAACCTACAATGACAAGAATTCTGGATACCAATTTCCTTGTTAAACTGAGTTGATCTGAGCAGTTACAATAATGACATATTTTACTCCCAGAGGGCTGTCCATTTCATTAGAGGAAGAGTTCACATTGGGAAAGTAGTGCAACATATGGTTCACAACTACGACTCTGATGCATGTTCTTTTGAGTATTTTTTTTCTTCAGATTTTCTCCTCCTGTCCCATGAAGGTGTTCACTCATTTATGAGGCATCATTCCACAGGTCCTGTAAGAAAAGCTGTCTTGCCCAATTTTAATGAGAACTAGACACGGAGTGTATTGTCATACTATTTGACTGGGAGGGACTGCAGCCAAATCCAATTTCAACTCACTTGAAGTTCACACAGATACTTTCAAGAAGGGGTCATGAAATAGTATACAAGAGGAAGAAAACCTGATCTTAATTCCCCCATAGCCCAGGGATGCATAGGTCATTATAGCATCCCCATTTTTGCCACGACCAACAACAAACTCAAGTATAAACCAAGGAATGAGGTGGGAGCTTTCTAATTCTAATACTGCGTGACAACACTGTCGTATACTTAGTTACTGAGCCTCAGGCAGCCCATGTTCCTTCAATTTTCAAGGACATTTTTTCCTCATATATTTCATCACTATATTTGCTTGCAATACCTTTCCTCTGCAATAACATCGAATATGCAAATTAAGTTTTTAAATAGTGCATTCACATTCAATGCATGCTTTGCCACAGTATAGTATGCTGTTTGCTTGCAGGTGGGTTTTCCCATGCTGTGCACCCCCAATCATGTCAGCACGAGTAACAAGTCAGAGATTAATATCCCTCCTCCCACAGGGAAGGAGCAAAAGCATAAAGAGAAAAGACAATAAATGCATCTTATGGCTGCTCAGCAGAGAGCAGGTTTTTCTAACAATTATGTCACGAATGCCAAATGTAATAAATTCTCCTGAAATATCAACCTTCATGTTGTTTGATCTCTCTGCTGGACTCCCAGACTTGATCATTTTTATGACATTTGCTGAAACCTGGGAATGGACGAAGAATGGTGTAACTTTTAGAAAAGGGATGGGCACTTATGCTTAAAATGTCATTTTAAACCGATACAACTATACATGTTACAAACATTAAGATTTTATGGCTTAAACAAATATTTCTGACAGCATCTCTGAAACAAACCCAATTCTGGTGTCAGAAACCAGTTGTCGGTGTCCCAGAGTTGGTTTGAGGTAGCATCAACCCTTCCACAGGCAGTACAAAATAGTATGTAACCTAGTCATCCATTTCAAGATATGTGTGCACTGCTGTTATGGCCAGGTGAGGAGGGGGTCACAGTCGCCCCTCTTGCCCTTCCCTCTTGTTTGACCGCAAAAGGGTTTATTCCTTTTCTTTTTAGAACAGTGGTTGTGTTTACCACCTCAGTGACTGTTTTACCTTTACTGTGATCATGAAAGAACCAGACATGTTTTCTTGAGTTTAAACAAGAGGTAAGTTTATTATACTTAGCAAGCTAAACCCGATATAGAATTTAAAAAAATACGCTACACATTCACACATACATTCACATGAGGATCACACACGCACAAATAGATTACAAAGTGGAAAGTAGGTTTTTTAGCTGGATTAAAGTCCAGAATAAATAAAAGTTAAATACAGTCTGAGGTTGGGTGATTCAGTGGCCTTCCAGAATACAATTCTTGAAGTCTTAGGCTGGTCAAAGTGCACTTTGTGGCTGGCCTGCTTTGCTCAGGGTTTTCTTGGAGACAGACATCCCCTGGTTTCTGGCTGTAGCAGTCTGTAGGCTCAGATGGTTCAGTCACAGACAGTTTTCAAAATTGATGTTTTCTGGAAAGAGAAAGAGAGAAAGGGAGGCACACAGCTGTGTCTGCTGCTACAGTCTCAGTTACTGCTGGTCTTCTTTGAATGTAACAAAACTCCCAGTTTCACACAGCCTGGGGATACGGTCACATGATTCTCAATCCCCTTTGTTTTTAATTGAGGTCCAAAGCCTAAAACCCAAAACCTCTCAGGTGGCATCATCAGTGTTTACCTCATGGAGGGATGTTTCCACTTATGAATGCCTCGAAATGGTTTGAATGCCCTCCTAATGAGGGTGATCTGGATAATCTACTCAGTTAGCCAAAGCATTGTCCTGGCTGGGCTTCTCGTTAGACTTGTGTCTCCAATTCGATCTCCTGGTATAGCAGGTGCAAATTGCAGTGGTCATCTGGTTTGTCAGATTTTAAAAAAAAAAAGTTAACTGTAGGATTTTTCCATTAAAAGTTTAATGCAAGTTTCCAACCAATGAATTAACATTTCTCATTTGGCATATAGTGTTTTCTTAACACCTCCACACTATGCAGAATAAAATGTGACGATAGGAGCATTTCATTAGTTGTGAAAAGGTAAAGAGGAAAACACTTTCATTCTCAACACTCACTCCTCAAATTCACTCATTAATCTCAAATTTCTGCAGCTGGGTTTGTCTGCAACAGCTGTGCAGATCTAATTTTTTTGGGAGTTTGTTTGGGATGGTTAACATAGAAACATAGAAAATAGGAGCAGAAGTAGGCCATTCGGCCCTTTGAGCCTGCTGCGCCATTCATTATCATGGCTCATCATCCAATTCAGTAGCCTGTTCCCGCTTGTGCCCAATACCCTTTGATCCCTTTAGACCCAAGAGCTATATCTAACTCCTTCTTGAAAACATACAATGTTTTGGCCTCAAATGCTTTCTGTGGTAGCGAATTCCACAGGCTCACAACTCTCTGGGTGAAGAAATTTCTCATCTCAGTCCTGAAAGTTTTACCCCGTACCTTAGACTATGACCCCTAGTTCTGGACTCCCCCACCATCGGAAACATCCTTCCTGCATCTACGCTGTCAAGTCCTGTTAGAATTTTATAGGTTTCTATGAGATCCCCCCTCACTCTTCTGAACTCCAGCGAATATAATCCTACATGACTCAAAATCTTCTCATACGTCAGTCCCACCATCCCAGGAATCAGGTTATGTGTCATCAAATGGGGTTAAAGTTTCTCTAGTATCAATTTGTAAGACTCGGAGGATGTGCACCTCAATAAACATGTGGTTGTTGAAGGTCAAGGTTTGCATATTTCCATTATTGCTTAAGGCAAGTTCCCCCATATGTAGAATCTTTAACCCTTCAACTGCTGTTTCTGCAACACATGGTTTTAACCATTCAGGTTCCAACATCTTGATAATTTTTCTCCATATAGGGACAGTGGATAATGAATTCTTTTTAGCCCGTGAGGTGTCTGACATTTCCTCTGGGCCCTTGTTCCTTCTGAATTTAAATTGCTGTGTTTGATTAGCTTTGGGTTTGGGACCTGATCGTTGGGTTCTTCAGTGGGTAGATCCAGAGTGACCTCACTTAAGGAGGGGTCTCTTTGCTAATTTGCCCATGCCCTCTGGCACACTGCTGCTCACTGGTGTCTGTCTAGCTTTCACTGCACTCCCCTGTGACACTTCGACTAGGTGAGGAATCTCCCTCACTGTAGATTTGCCTTTTTGGGAACTTTCCTTGTCCCTGCAGGTTTCTGTAAATGCTGTTACAGCTTTAAGTAAGAGTGTGGGGGGTCTAATATTCCCAATATTTCAGGTTTGGCTAACCAGACAGTATGGGGTTGCAGTTGGAAATCCTCCCAGCCCTCTTCTAACCTGTCCTCACTATCCTCTTCCTCCCTAACAGTCTGAGACCCGCACTTGTCTGTCCCCTTTTGTTTCCCACACAATCCACCAGCACTCTTGAAGGGGTTCCCCAAAAGCCGGTACGGGAATTAGGGGTGCAGGTTTTATTGCAGGTTGGGGCTTCCCCACAGCCTGGCATGTGTGGCAAGCTTTACAGACTTCCACACACCTCTGTGGGGTTTTGGCCAGTCAAATGCTGTCTTATGCGGGCTTGGGTTTTTCGTACACCTACATGTCCATCCATTGGAAGCTCGTGGACCTTTCTGAGCATTTCCTTACAGTACCTCGATGGCACCACTATCTGATGAACCACTGTTCATTCCTCATCCGCAGGTTTGTGATGAGGTCTCCAGTTCCTCATCAGCACCTCGTTCTTTAAATAGTAGCTCACAGGGACTCCCTCTGCTTCAGTTTCAATTTGGACAGTCTGTGGTAACTTCTTTAATACCGGGTTGCCTTGCTGAGTCTCAACTAGGGAAGATCTGTCTTAACTCATCCTTTGGGTCCTCTAACTTCCCAAAACAGGTTTCAGATAACCAGACGATAGGGTCAGCTGTCTGCAGTGCCAGTTCAGCTTCCTTTGAAGGAGCTTGTTTGACCATGGACCGAATCATCACAGAGTCAGGGAAAATTCTGGGGACCTTCTCCTGCAACTGCTCTATCTCCTTGACCCCTTGCAGTCTCTCAAACTACTGGGGAAACTACCACCTTTGCCCCCACCATATCATTACCCAGGAGCAGGTCGACCCCATCCACAGACAAACTAGGGACAATCCCCAGAGTTACTGGTCCTGAAACTAGGTAGCACTCCAAGTACACTCAATATAAAGATATGGGCATACACCACCCTCCTATACCATTCACGAATACCTTAGTATTAACTGCACTCTCTGGGGGAAAGGTCATGCCTTTTCGCAGAAGGGATTTGGTGGCCCCTGTGTCCGAGTATGACTATGGGCTTTGGTTGCCCCACTCAAGGGGTATGGGGTCACTTTTCTCTGGGATATAAAATCCTGATAACTTTCAAGGATTTTGTTACATTTTCCCGCACTCTCAGCAGTAGGTTTACTGGGTCTTTTTGCTGCAGCTAAAGCCACAGCCTGCTCTGCTGTGCTGTGCTTTCCATCAGGGCCCCTTCTCCTGCACTGGTTTGGTGTGCTCTGATCAATCCTACAGGTTTTCTCCATAATTTCCAGCAAACAGCTCGAAGGTGACCTGCCTTGTTACAATGGAAACACACGTCTTCGGATGTCACTCCTGCTCTCAGTACCGTCTTTTTCGGTTTCAGGAGGGCCTCCCGTGTGTCCAGCTTTCCGTGCTCACCCAGGGCTGCTCGGACTCCTATCACCCTCCTACCTTTTATCCTTTCCGGGTTTGCAGGGGAGACTAGGGAAGAGTTTCCCTTGGAGTAAGGGCTTGTGTATACGGGTAAATTCATCAGCCAGAATTATGGCTTGCCTGGCTCTTTGAACCTTTTGTTCCTCCACGTGGGTTTTAATAGAAAGGGGAAGTGAGTTTTTAAATTCCTCGAGAAGGATCAACTCTCTGAGGTTTTCATATGTGGACTGTACCTTAAGTGCCCTTATCCACTGGTCAAAAGCAAGCGGCTTAATTCTTTCAAACTTGAGGCAAGTTTGGTCAGGCTGCTTCCGGAGGGTTCGGATTTTTGGGCAGTACGCTTCCGGTACTAAGCTCATATGCCCCCAGGATAGCATTTTTAGTCATTTCATAATGATGAACTTTCATCTGGCAACAGTGAATAAACCTCATGGGCTTTTCCTGTTTGTTTTGTAACAAAAGGGTCCAGTTCTCTGCCAGCCTTTTCAGCTGTCTTGCAAGTTTTTCAAAACTGACGGAAAATGCTTCCACATCCCCCTCATTGAACTTTGGAATCAACTGGGAGAACTGGGAGCTCAGCATGTGGCCCTGAGTAGGGGTAGCTCCCTCACTGCTTTCACTGGAGGTATTGGGTCGCCCCCCCTCCCCTCAAGTCTCCTTAGCTCACTTTCCTCTTTGTCCTTCTGGAAAGCGCTCTCTTTTTCCCTTTCTTGACACTCGCTCTGTTCTTTCTCTCTCTGGAATTCTAATTCGAGTCTTCTCTCTTCTAATTGTATGTTTGCTAACATTACCCTGTCTGTTTCGGACTCTACCCCTGTTTCTGAATCTTCAGGTTCAAGTGAAAAATGGTTAGCCACAAGTCTTAGGATTTTGGATTTCTTAGCTTTTACATGGAAAGTAATCCCTAACTGCTCAGCTATATTCCTCAGCTCTTCAATGGATAGAGCTTTTAACCTATAGCAAGTTACTTCACCCTGGCTTAGGAAGGTACAGGCCTCGAATGTGGACATGTTAATATTCTAGCAGTGAAACAAAAGAAAACCTGTATTGAAATTTTTAAAAACATTTTTTCTTTACTAGGGATCAATTTGGTTTCCACTTCCAATTTCTCATTTGCCGTTGGGTTACAATCCCGGGCATTAGCCCCCAAATTTCTGTCCCGGCCAGGTGGGAAGGAGGCACAGTTGCCCCTTTTGCCCTTCCTCTTATTTGACCGCAACAGGATTTATTCCTTTTCTTTTTAGAACAGTGGTTGTGCTTACCACCTCAGTGAGCGTTTTATCTTTTACCTTTAATGTAATCGTGAAAGAATCAATTGGCCAAGTTTTCTTGAGTTGAAACAAGAAAGAGGCAAGTTTATTATACTCAACAAGCTAAACCCAATCTAAAATAACAAAAAACACACTACACAATCATGCAAGGATCACACACACACAAATAAATTACAAAGTGGAAAGTAGGTTTTTTGGTTGGATTAAAGTCCAGAATAAATAAAAGTTAAATACACAGTCTGAGGTTGGGTGATTCAGTGGCCTTCCAGCTGGAGTTGTATTCTTGAAGTCTTAGGCTGGTCAAAGTGCACTTTGTGGCTGGCCCGCTTTGCCCAGGGCTTTCTTGGAGACAAATTCCCCTGGTCTCTGGCTGTAGTGGTCTGTAGGCTTGGAGGGTCCACAGTCGCAGACGGTTTTCAAACTTGATATTTTTTGGAGAGAGAAAGGGAGGCACATCCAGCCAGGCCTTCCTGGCTTTGGGGTGCCTGGCGGCCCTCCTCCGGAGGCATCTTCAGGTGCCACCGCCCACCCCCCCAACCCCCTGATGTGGACCTGACGCTTGGGGGAGAACAAAATCCAGCCCAATATTTCTCATTTGGCATATAGTGTTTTCTTGACAACTGCAATGTCCTTACCATGCTATGATCCACACGGAAAAATGCCAGCTGACAGGGTTTGTTCAATAGGTTGGCAAAAGCTATAAAAGCATCTGCTTCTTCCAAATTAAGGATAAGTACTGCAGCAACAAAAGACATTCCTTGGACCTGTAGGAAATGGCACATTTGTGATTAATTATTTTATTAAAATTCATTAACATGATCTGGCTTCCACACTGCTCTAGCAACAGGGAGCCAAGAGCCCATTTTTCCAACCATGGGGAACACAACTGGAGTAACAGATTGGAGGGAGGTAATCACCATGCATGGTCACAAGGAGTATCTCAGTTCTCTGAGAAATAACTAGCAACAGCACTAGCTATTACAGAATTATATTCAGAGTCAGTTAGGTCTAACAAATCCAAGATAGTAAGTCTTGCTCGATCTGGTAATTAAAACATAGTCACCTGAAAAGAAATAAAATTAAAAATTGAATATTGTGCCCGCTCCTCAGGATAGCGTAGCTTATTCTTGTTGCTGTATGTTGTTATGGGAAGTTTTGGTTGGGGCAAGTGCTACTTTCGTTCAGCCATTCAGAAAAATCAATCAATTTCTTGATTGATCAACAGCCTCGTTTTACAATAATGTTCAAGATATGGTAGTATAATGGTTGTGGTACTGGGCTAGCAACTCCGAGATGGTGAGTTCAAATCCCACCATATAGAATTGTCAGATTAAATTCATTAAATGTGGCAATTTGTGGGTGAGCACCAGAAACAAAAGACCATGAAATTTCCCAGATTATTGTAATGCCTTGCAGGTAAGAGAGCCTGCACCCCTATGTGGTTCTAGCCTACATGTGATTCCAGTCCCATATTACATGGTTGCCTCAATGCTCTCAGGGCAAATAGAAAATATAAAAACTGTCACCCATTTTCCAAAAACAAATTTTAAAAAGTTCTATCAAAAGATTAAAGGAACTCAAATACAAGCATACAGTATCACTTCATTGATTTTATTAGTCTGAATTTAGATATCTTAATGCCTGATTTACAAGTATTACCTTCATACTTGTGTTATGTCTTCAAAATATAAAACATATGCATACCATTACAACTGGTTCACTAAAATGCATTTGGCAAATAGGAGAATGACTTACAAACAGGTATGACTTGTAAACCTAATTTTACAAACACATAATCGCAAAAGGTCGAATACTTACATATCCCACATCAGGCCTGTAGCAGGTATATGCTCCAAGGACACTATGCAAGAGATCGTGATATGGTCCACCCTTCAAATATAACACATGACTTTCAGATCTTGACATGAATTACAGAAAAATACAATGAACACAATTCCTTTTTCACAGTAACATCCCCTCCCTGTCCTCCCTGAAACTGGCTGATACTGTCCTCCCCAATGGCCGGCTCGTGCCTCAATTACTATGTCCACTGATTTGAATTCCCCTGGCAATCTCACCCCTCTCCGGCAGTGACCGGGCAACCCCCAAATTAGTTGCAACGATTTCACAACCAGCGACACAGTACACTGAATGGCATACCCTCTTGTGTGCCCCTCTCTTCCATTTCTCCTCATCTATCTTACCCCTCCAGTCCCCACCATTCCCCCCCTTCCCCTCTCTGCTTGACTTGAAAAATAATTTGAATTGATCTTGAATACATATGTACAAAGCTGCTGGAAGTTGACCAGTTACACATCGTAGATGTTGAAAAATCTAACCAACCTGCCAGTCTAATGGAAGCTAATAAAAGCTTGCAGGGCTTAACTCAAAAGAATGATCAACCTAATATGAATGCTAAATGGTTTGGGAAGTGAGCAAGAAAGCAAGCTTGGACTGGGTGGCTTATGAGAGAAATATACTGGCAAAGACTTGAAGGGCGAAATGGTTTGCTTCTGCAACATCCCTTGATACTATAATTGCTCTTTTGATATGTGGATTCATTTCATAAATGGGCATTCCCTGTTGATAATTAACCATTGTAATTGTCCCTGTCTTTGAATATAGTTTAACTGTTAAAATGGCAAATACCATTGTATGATGTCAGTGGAAGTACACTTTTCAAATTCAAAAATATCACACACTACACTTTCTTCAAAAACTCCAAAGAATTGTGATCAACATTGTTTGAATTGAAGTTGCCTGGAATCAACCTTTAATCAAAGGCTGGGAATATAGGAAGTTTTCCTCCCTCTCATTTCCCTAGGGACAGGAATATGCAATTACAATAGTTGGCTAGCTATTTCAAATTTCACAGGATTATTCTTCACAGCTTAAACAGAAAAAAAAATATTTGTCACATTACAGAATTATAATGACTTTTTTAAGGATTTTATAAGGGGGATATCAATGGTTAACCTTGCTCTAAAAATGACAATCTTTATGAGCTACTTTGACCATTCAAAAAAATGATACAATTAAATTGATTTGAATAATTGTGTGTCAGTCCTGACTCATTTGGTAGCACTCTATTCTAAGCACAAAAATCTAGGCTGACACTACAGTGCTGTACTGAGGGAATGCTACACTGTCAGAGGTACAGTCTTTCAGATGAGACAAACCAAGACCCTGTCTGCTTTCTAAGATGGATGTAAAGAATCCCATGGCACTATTTCGAAGATCAGGAGAGTTATCACCGCTGTCCTGATCAATATTTATCCCTCAATCAATATCACAAAAAATTATCTGGTCATTATTGCTGTTCGTGGGAGAATCCTGTGGGCACATTAGCTGCCGCATTTCCTACGTTACAACAATGTATACACTTCATAAGTACTTCATTGGCTGTAAAGCGCTTTGGGACATTCTGAAATCATGAAAGGCAGTATAGGAATGCAAATCTTTCTATCAATCATAGTGTGACTAAATTATTGTAGCTCTTCTGCTGCAAAGACGTTTTACCAAAACATTTACATGAAAGCAGTGCCCATTTAAATAAACCATTTCAGTGTCAGAATTATCTTGAAATTTAACTGACTGTTTCTCTATCGATTTCTCAATTCCCCATATTCATCCCCTTTATCTAAAATAGCTGGTAATTACAGAAAATCACAAAGACAAGGAATTGTAGCACAAGTCCTTCCTGGTTTCATTAAAAACAAACTTTTAAAAAAATGAGACCTAATAAATTGAGTTCATGCTAAATTGATGTGCTTAGTTCCCTTTAAATGCATTCTTTCAGAATAAGTTTAATCACTTTATATTTTGTTCTGACAATTTACTCAAAATTGATCTCAATAAAATATTGGTATTAGACTTTTTCCAGAATTAATGTCAAAATAATTATCCAGCAGTTGGTTTTTTATTGAAAATCCCTAACCATAAGCTATTAAGAACATACAATGAAGATTACAATGCTTTGTACACCTTTTAACTGTATGACAGATATGTGCTTATCTGAACATCCGGCTTGGTTAGTGAGCAAATTATTTTCAGTCAATTACCATATTTCACAAACTGGCATGAAATAATTCGGACTTAGAACTATTCTGCCATTAATAGGCTTTCAGTAAAATTGCAAACCTTTTGGAAAATGAAGAGAGAAGGGAATGTACGGGAGATGTCCAGTTTTATCAATTCAAGACTGGCTTCTCGATCAGCCCTCGATGCTCCGGGTTCTAGAAATCATCAGAAATCATTACTGAAAGTGCAATGTGAATTTGAGTCTACATTCTGCCTTAATTGACAAGAGAATTGATTTTCTGTGATGGTCGGTCAAAAAATGTGTTGGCTAGCTATTTTAATTATTTAATACACTATACGTGCACAATTTCCCTAGTCTACTGTGAATTATTTTCTCATATACTTATGGCAATTATGTTATAAGGAAACAGAAAAGCTATGGTTTTCATTCAGCATTGTGTGAAGATACCAGGAAGTTCTTGGAAATGCAAAAATTATGAACTCAAAGAAAATCTTTTCAATTGTAAAATTGCACAAATACATGCATCTCCTGCCAGAAAGCAAGATAAAGTGTATGTATTGTTTAAAACATTTACTTAGGTTACAGCTTTATATTTTGCTTCTAGGGCTTTATTTGCTTTGTCATGTCTCCAGTATTTGCCACATGGAAACTTGACAACCACAGTAGATAGAACTAGTTGCCACTTGAACTTTAATTTTCTAAAATCAAATGAACATTTACCCAGTGTGCATAGAAGTACAGATGACAATGATCACCTATCATTTTGCATTTGCTATCCACCAGAGGAAATGCAAGATCATGATACTTCACAGAAGATACCCTCAAAGGCCTATATATAATACTACAACAACCAAATAAGCCAGCATGACATTCACGCAATCAAGAACAGGGCAATAATGGTTCAAGACCCACAGTTCCAATCATACAAAACTATCGATCACCTTTAAAGCGCAAGAAAACATTAATCTATGATTACGCTTAATAACCTGGAACAGCAAGACAGCGTAGGAACGGAATGTTACATTATGATACACAGAATACAGGAACAATTTAATGACGAAGCAGTAACAACTTCACTACACATGGATGCTAAATATCACTCTTAATCACTACTTGGTTACAAAAGGGGAAAGGAGCAGTACCAACAGGTTGAACAGCTGTGGGTAAAATGCTGGATATGCTATTATTGATCCTTTGGTTTGGTCTGATTAAATTTAATATTTAGTTTTTTTTTAGAGATACAGCACTGAAACAGGCCCTTCGGCCCACCGAGTCTGTGCCAACCATCAACCACCCATTTATACTAATCCTACACTAATCCCATATTCCTACCACATCCCCACCTGTCCCTATATTTCCCTACCACCTACCTATACTAGGATTAAAATGCATTTCCAATATATTTGTTTTACATTGACCACGGGTATTGAGGCATAAAAGGTGACTAATAGTGGAGAACAAAGCTTATCTATTGTATACATTGATGCACAAAACATTTATAATAAAGTTTAGAAAACAAAAATTATGCCATACAACTTTCCAGCACTTGTTTTGTTAGCTGAACTTGGGTAAAGAAATTCATAGATTGTGTTTGACAAATCTGTTAAAAGTTTAATGTTATAATTAGCAGGGGAGTTAAGGGGGAACCAGTGGTGTGTTTTTGGATTTTCAAAAAGAATTTGATAAAGTGCCACACAAAACATTATTACACACATTTATGTGAGGGGGCCAAGTGTAACATATCCAAGTTGGCTTATGATACAAAGTTAGGCAGGAAGGTAAGCTGTGAGGAGGATGCAAAGAGGTTGCAAAGGGGGTCAGACAGATTAAATGAGTGGGCAAGAACATGACAAATGGAATATAATGTGGACAAGTGAGATGTTATCCACTGTTAGGAAAAATAGAAAAGCAGAATACTTTTTAAATGATCAGAGACTGGAAGATGTTGGTATTCAGAGAGATCTGGGTATCTTCATACACAAATTACCAAGTTAACATGCAGGTACAGCAAGAAATTAGGAAGACAAATGGTATGTCAGCCTTTAATATAAAGGGATTGCACTATTAAAAGTAAAGAAGTCTTACTATAGTTATATAGGGCCTTGGTGAGATCACACCTGGTATACTGGGTACAGCTGGTCTCATCTATGGAAGGATATACTTCCCTTGCAGGGAGTGCAATGAAGGTTCACAAGACTGATTCCTGGGATGAGAGGGTTGTCCTATGAGGCCAATGAGTAGATGAGGCCAATATTTTAGAAGAAAGAGACGTGATTTCATTGAAACATATGACTGATGACTGGGAGGCTGTTTCCATTAGCTGGGAAGTCTAGAACTATTTAGGACTGAGATGAGGAGAATTTTTTTCACTTAAGTCCTTGGAATTCTCTATCCCAGAGATCTGTGGATGCTCAGTTGTTGAGTATATTCAAGACAGAAATCACCGTGGTGCAGGGAACCAATTAAGAGGGGCAGGATTAAAAAGGAATGTAACTGTAGTAGGGGACTACAGTTCTCTAAAGCTGAAAGCGAGAGTCCCAAAGGCTGTATTGCCTGCCCGATGTCAAGTTTAAGGACATTGCCTTGGGGCTGAAGAGGAACTTGGAGCGGGAGGGGAAGGATTCAGTTGTCATGGTCCATGTGGGTGCCAACTACATAGGTAGGCCTAAGAAAAAGGTTCTGCTGAGGGAGTACGAGCAGTTAGGAGGCAAAATTAAAAAGCAGAACCACAAAGGTAATAATCTTGGGATTACTATCTGAGCCATGAGCAAATTGGCATAGGGTAAATAATATCAGAGTTGAATGCATGGCTCAAATATTGGTGTTGGAGAAATGGGTTGCGATTCATGGGACAATGGCACCAGTACTGGGGCAAGAAGGAGCTGTACCATTGGGACTGCCTTCACCTGAATTGTGTTGGGACCAGAGTCCTGGCGAATCATATAACTAGGGCTGTAGGGAGGGTTTTAAGCTAAATGGTTGGGGGGAGTATTCACGTGAGGGGAGACCTGGAAAGTTAGAGAAAAGACAAGGCAATAGCATAGGATAGTGATATGGATAATGATAATCAGAGTGTGACAGGAAGGGACAGAGTGTACAAACATAACAATGTACCAGCAAATAAGGTCAGTGTAGGGAAAAATGGTAAAAAGACAGAATAAAAGGTTCTGTATCTGAACGCACGCAGCACTTGTCTCAAGATGGATGAATTGATGGCACAAATAGAAATAAATGAGTACATGATAGCCATTACAGAGACGTGACTGCAAGCTGACCAAGGCTGGGAATTGAATATTCAAGGGCATTTGACATTTTGAAAGAATAGAAAGGGAAAAGGGGGTGGGCTAGCTCTGTTAATAAAAAAATTACATAATTCTTTCAAAATGTCAGAACTCAAAAGGGAGAGGGGAACTTAAAACAATCACTATCACGAGAGGAAAAAGTACTAGGAAAACTAATGAAACTGAAGGATGACAAGTCCCTTGGACATGATGGCCTGCATCCTAGGGTTTTAAAAGAAGTGGCTGCAGAGACAACGGATGCACTGGCAGCAATCTTCCAAAATTCCCTAGATTCTGGAACACCTCTACTCAAAAAAGCAGAGTGACAGATGTTACAAGAGCACTTCTATTTTTTGTAAAATATTTAAGGACTTATAGTTGAATTATGGACATTGATTCATCTTGGATCTTGAGATGTTGAACTTTGTTTTTTTTATATTAAAAAAAAATCACCAGAAGGTTCCTGGACTTGGCTTGTAAACAAAAGTCTTACTGGAAGGCACGTGTCTCGGGATTATTTTTGACTTGGGGAGATGTTTACAAAAAAATGAGGTCAAGAGGCTTGACTGCTGGACCGTCTTTCGTTTCAATTTGAATTGTTACAACAGCCAATTGTTTTTTGCCTGCCAGAAGACGCAGACCATCTCTCTCGAAAAGAAATCCTGCATTTCCAGTGTGTCAGTTTCCTAGTTCCAACTGTATTTGAAGAAACCCTGTGTATCGAATGTGTGGGAACTGAAACCTTGTTGCCGCATTTCTGCTGTAAGACCTACCTGAAGCCTCAGTAGCTGCATTTCTTGGAAAACCTACCCAAACTGATCTTCAACATAGCCTGGAAAGAACTGTTCTAGGAAGATCCCAGTGACAGCCTGTATTTGGGATGCCAAACCAAAATCAAGGACAAGTATTCCGCCTAAGTTTTTTTTCCCTCTTTAACAGCAGCATAAACAAAAATCCCTTTTATTTTTCTGGTTAACTGGGTGTTTGGGTGCGTGTGTGCAGGGCTAAGATAAATAAGGGGCTTTAATATTTCAATTCGTGTGTGTATCTTTTACTTCATTATTGGTTAAGACTTGTTTTATAATAAACTGATAATTTTGTCATTTATTAAAGAAACCTGGTTGCTGTGCTTTATTCTGGGTATAATAGATGTTATGGTTGACTGTATTGGTAAGTGGGAAAATTTAATTATCTGCTGTGACCTATGGAGAAGTGAGACTAGAATAAACAGTGCACTCCTCTCGCCTGGGTCATAACACAGAAAGCAGGAAACTATATGCCAGTTAACCCAACATCTGTCATTGGGAAAATGCTAGAATCCATTATTATGGAAGTAGTATTAGGACATTTAGCAAATCATGATGCAATCAAGGCAAAGTCAACATGGTTTTATGGAGGGAAATTGTCAGTGTGTTTGTGTTTGACAAATCTACTACAGTTCGTTGAGGATGTAACCAACAGGTATGGATAAAGGAGAACCAGTACATGTAGTGTATTTGGATATCCAAAAGGCATTCAATAAGTTGCCACATAAAAGGTTAGTAGGCAAGATAAGGGCTCATGGACTTGGTGATAATATATTAGCATGGATAGAGGATTGGTTAACTGGTAGGAAGCAAAAAGTAGACATAAATGGGGCATTTTCAAGTTGGCAGACTGTGACCAGTGGAGTGCTGCAAGGATCAGTGCTGTGGCCTCAACAATTTACGATCTATATTAATGACTTGGACAAAGGATCAAATTTGCTGACAATACAAAGATAGGTAGGAAAGCAAGTTGTGAGGAGGACACAGTCTGCTAAGGGATACAGATAGGTTAAGTGAATGGGCAAAAATTTGGCAGATAGAGTATAACGTGGAAAATGTGAAGTTGTCCACTTTGGCAGGAAGAATAGAAAAGTAGATTATTTAAATGGAGAGAGACTGCAGAATGGTGCAGTACAGAGACACCCGGGTGCCCTTGTCCATGAATCACAAAACGTTAGCATGCAGGTACAGCAAGTAATTACGAATGCAAATAGAATGTTGGCCTTTATTGCAAGGGGAATGAAGTATAAAAGTAGGGAAGTCTTGTTACAACTGTACAGGGCATTGGTGAGACTGCACCTATAGTACTGTTTCCAGTTTTGGTCTCCTTATTTAAGGAGGGATATACTTTCATTGGAAGCAGTTCAGAGAAGTTTCACTAGGCTGATTCCTGGGATGAAGGGTTGTCTAATCAGGAAAGGTTGAGCATGTTGGGCCTATACTCATTGGACTTTAGATCAGAGGTGATCTTATTGACACAAAGATTATTCTAAGGGGGCTTGTCAGGGTAGATGTTGAGAGGATGTTGCCCCTCATGGGGGAGTCTCAAACTAGGGGGCACAGTTTCAAACTAAGGGGTCTCCCAGTTAAGACGGAGATGAGGAGGAATTTCTTCTCAGTTATTAATTTTTGGATTATCTTACCAGACAGCAGTGGAGATGGGGTCATTGAATAGATTCAAGGCTGAGAGAGACAGATTTTTGATCTACAAGGGAGTGAAGGGTTATGGAGGGCTGACAGGAAAATGGAGTTAAGGCCACAATCAGATCAGCCATGATCTTACTGAATGGCAGAGCAAGCTTGAGGGGCTGAATGGCACACTCCTGCTCTTATTTCTTATAATTAATAGATTTTTAAGCACTAGTGAAATCAGGGGACATGGGGATAGTGGGAAGTTGGAATTGAGGTTGATGATCAGCTATGATCTTTCTGAATGGCAGAGCAGCCTCTAAGGATCAAATGGCCTACTCTTGCTCCTATGTCTTAATTGATTATCTTAGTGTAAAATCAGGAAAAGCTGATAAGGAAGCAAACTGCATCAGTTCCCACACGCAAAATGATGCCCTGATGGATGAGCAGAAGTGCTGCTCTACTTTAATTTTTGAGCATGTTCTTTATGCTAGGTTTGCAATGATAGCAATTCTCTCACCAACAGCTAAGAATTGCACAAGCTCCAGCCAAAGTTGGTATCAAGCCTCAGTTATAAAGGTCCAATGCTGTACTTGTTTAGCACTGGAGACTGAAAAGCAAAATTACTGTTGACATCTAAGTTGGTCATCCACTCTATGGCCTGTGGTGACAGGGCATGAGTAGAAGCTATTCCTGTAGAAAAGAATCTTCGTGAACAATGGTTCCGCAGATGCTCCATGGTTTGAAAAGCTTCTCCACAGTCACACATCACTTCCTCTTCCCTTTACATAGTAGGTAGTTGTAGCAGCTGTATAAAATTCTGACACGGATCAGAGTTCCCTATTTTAGGCTGCACTGTGAAGCTGGGTGGTTAATCCGCAGGTTTTATGTTCATGTCCTGCTTCTTGACCCCACTGTTTCCAGTGTCCTCTGCCACTTGACTTTAGTTGGCAATTCCAAAGTTTTGAGTGCTCTGGCTGCTAACCAAAATGTCTTAAAATTTAAGGCAGCATTTCAGGAGTATCATTAATAAGCAGATCTGAGTTGCCAGGGCCTGCTCATATTCTTTAATTAGTGTTGCTTTTCTTCTCGAAGCCCATGGCAAGATATATGCAAGGACATGGAGCCAGGACTGTCAGTGTTGGCTTCAGCACTCCTGGTGAAGATTCTCCTAGTGCTCAGTTGTATTTCAGCAAGATTTGTATGCACAAATCCTGCCCATGCTGTACTGAAACACTAGGACCCATAATTCTCAGTGACACCACTTGTAGAAAAATAAAGTGTGCTTGAATCATGTATGGATTTCAGCTATCACCACAGAAGTGCTCAAGGTTCATTTACTTTCCAAAGATGAGGCATGTTTTTCATCTTGAACCTTTACTTTCCTTTCCTGAATATTTAGAAAAACAAAATATGGAACATGAACACCATCCATGTTTGTAGTTCAACTTAAATGAAATGTTAATCTTTAAAACCAAATTGTACTTTGCACAGCACTTTTAACCATGTTGGTGACTTATTGAAAGCTCATACTTATTCTGTTATTGAAAAACATTGCATGGTGAAAGCAGATGGCTTGAGGAAGCAACCAACATTTGTAATGGAACCATTTTCAATGGATAATTTGTGGACTAGTCTGACTTGATCACCAGAGCACAAGTAAGAGAATGACAGCTGCAGAATTAAGCTATTAAAGGCCTAGTAAAGCAGCAAAATAAAATGGTCTGGGCACAAACAGTAAATCACAAATGGTAGAACAGAAGTGTCAGTCATTGTTTCTACATGGAGTGCAGGCAGAAACACAGACCTGCAATAATGCAAGGAGGCAACAGCGAAAAGGACTGTTTTGCTTTTCAGCATCGATAGTTTAGTGAGTTATTCCAGGTGAGGTGCTTCAAAAGCCAATTTACCTTCAGTTTCATTCTCTGATCCAATCTCACTGAAGTTTTTCCAGCGTTCCTTAGCTCTAGACAGGAAGATTTCATAAAGCTCTACGAAATAGAAAAACACTATGAACACTTAAAGCAATTTTAAACAGTTAATTTCTACCCCTTCGTCCGACTGAGTCAACCTGATTCTGGGCCCGACAAAGCCATTCTAAAAACATCACTACAGGGTGTGAGACAGCAGCCCAAAACAGTTAGCTCCTTCTGTGGGAACCCATGGCCCTTCACTCAGTATCTCCCAGTAGTATAGTTGAAATCAGGAAATGTGGGAACAAACTCATCACTTTTAATTGCAATTTTAGTTAATAAGTCTGAACAGTGTGAAGGAAATGTTAGATCACTTCTTAATCTAGTTCAGTTTGAAAGAACTTAATTTCCTAAACACCACGCAATACTATTTATAAACAAGCTAAGATTAGATCTAGTTCCATTGTAATAATTTGTAGCTTATATGCTGTACAACTATATCCTGTAACACTGACATGACTGACAATACATTTACGCCCTTCTTGATAAATCTTACACGCAAATATCTACGGACATACTAACATAACCAATACTGGCACAAGATGACCATCAAATCACTGACATCTCATTCAATAATCTCAAACTATAATAGCTCAATGGGTTAATGAGCTAACACATAGGGCGGCGCAGTGGCTAGCACCGCAACCTCACAGCTCCAGCGACCTAGGTTCGGTTCTGGGTACTGCCTGTGCGGAGTTTGCAAATTCTCCGTGACCGCGTGAGTTTTCTCCGGGTGCTCCTGCTTCCTCCCACATGCCAAAGACTTGCGGGTTGATAGGTAAATTTGCCATTGTAAAAAAAATTGCCCCTAGTGTAGGTAGGTGGTAGGAGAATTGAGGGAAGGTAGGGATGTGACAGGGAAAATTGGGATTAATGTAGGATTAGTATAAATGGGTGGTTGATGGTCAGCAAAGACTCGTTGGGCCGAAGGGCCTGTTTCAGTCCTGTATCTATGACTCTATGACATAGGATATTGAGCCATACAGTAAGTTCCAGATTCAATCTCAGCCTGCACTGACATAGCATATCTCAATTGCGGTGGCAGTAGGAATATTATAATTAGAGTCATACAGTTATACAGCACAGAAACAGGCCCTTCGGCCCATCGTGTCCATGCCAGCCATCGAGCACCTATTTTATTATAATCCCATTTTCTAGCACTTGGCCTGTAGCCTTGTATGCTATGGTGTTTCAAGTGCTCATCGAAATACCTCTTAAATGTTGTGAGGGTTCCTGCCTCTACCACCCCATCAGGCAGTGCGTTCCACATTCAACCACCCTCTGGGTGAAAAAAATCTTTCCTCAAATCCCCTCTAAACCTCCTGCCCCTTACCTTAAATCTATGCCCCCTGCTTGTTGACACCTCCGCTAAGGGAAAAAGTTTCTTCCTATCTACCCTATCTATGCCCCTCATAATTTTGTATACTTCAATCAGGTCCCCCCTCAGCCTTCTCTGCTCGAAGGAAAGAAACCCTAGCCTATCCAGTCTCCCTTCATTGCTGAAATGCTCCAGCCCAGGCAACATCCTGGTAAATTTCCTCTGCACTCTCTCCAGTGCAATCACATCCTTCTTATAGTGTATAATTGGCTTCAGTTCCCTGAAATTATTGGGAAAGCCAATCAGCGATTGTTCCTTTTCCTGGTCTAACTTCAGTGATCTTTGCTTGAATAAAGCAAGGTCAGAGTCAGTTAGACCTGTGGTGTTACTCTCAGTCCAACCAACTGCTAAACTCACCAACTGGGCTCACGTAAGCAGAAAGCACTCTCGTAAGGTTATGGAGGGTTATTAGAACAATGCATTTGCTACAATGTTTCTGAAGCGGAACATTTTTCCTTTTCTTCCCTAACATATTAAGTAATTTATGTAAAAATTCATAGTGTACATACCATGAGTAATATTCAGATCATTACCAACAGCCAAGCTCCATACTTTCCCTCGAACACTTGGCGGAATACCCTGCCACCACAATTCACGCACCTTCCGTGTATTTCGACTAAGCATATGAGAAACACAAAGGTATTATAGATATGCACAACTATCACAATTAAAAGGTAGCTGTTTTTCAATAGTGAGCCCACTTACATGGTCTCCCAGTTGGGAAGAATATCCGTGTTCCAAATAATCATAGCATGAGCAATACTTTCTTCCTGTCTGAATCGCTCCTTCATAATTTTTTTTCTTCGTTGTGCTTCTTTTATCTCTGCATCAAATCAAAGTTCCCAAAAACATTACAATTACTGCTCACAAGTTACAAATTATTAGTGTCCAAATCTGCCTAGATTTGTAACCAATGACTGAGCGGACAATTAATCAATTTTCAGAGCTCTGACACTTCCCTCTTTGAATGTCTGAGAGGAAACACAAGCTGCCAGCCTGGAAAGATAACTCCCTCTAATTTCCCTTCTGTTTCCCACCCGCCCCCCCCCAACTGCCATGGGGAGACAGATGCCTTCACGAGGCACGAAGTGGCTAAGATCAGGAACCAACTTGCATTTTATCCTTCCAAGCTACTGACTGTTGGTGTTGCATAGCTATCCCCTCAATAGGCACAAGATTACTGCAATTCTTAGTTGGTCCTTACACAAAGTCTATTTTGATCACATTCCATATCATACCATTTGTTGCTCCAAAAAGGTGAAAGCCCTACTCAATTCTCCTTCCCAAATCAAGAGAAAGTGAACCCAGTCACCCTGGATGAGATGAGTCAACTCTCCACAGACCAGGGATCAAATCTAGGAAATTCTGAGTTTTATGGCTAAGCTTCAGGATATCAATCTGTTAACTACTGATGCAATTTTGTGATACAAAGTGACTCCTGACAACACAGTGGCCTGCTGACGTCATCAGAGTGCACCAAGCTGCGCACATGCCAGGACTAAGTAGCACATGTACAGGATGACGTCATCGCGTAGCGCCAAAGTCATCGCGTATCCGCGCCAGGTCCATCTTAGCGCATGCGCGATAAAGCGTCATCAGGTATCCAGCCCCCCACACTCGGCTGGAGGAAGTGGCTGAATGGGAGACTTTGAGGCTGGAGCTCTCCCCCACCCGCCCTTGGCAACTCGTTCAAGACCTCGACGATTCCTCCGCTCGCTCCAGACCTCGCTGCTCTCCCCCACTCCCCTGGTCGACTGTTCCTTGCGTTGTGTCACTCACTCTCCAGCCGCTAGCTCTACGTCATGCTGCTTCCCTCCACTCAGCCACTCGCTCCTACGACGCCCCGCTACCCCTTGCGGTCTGTCTTGCTTCTTCGGGCGGCACGTGGAGACTGATCAAACGTGGGAGCAAGTGGCTGAGAGGAGGGAAGTGGCGCGGCCTTGAGCTAGTGGCTGGGGGAGAAACGGGGAGCGAGCGGCCACAGAGTGGGGTGGTGCGAGTGGGGAACAATCGGCCAGGGAAGTGAGGGGGAGCAGCGAAGTCTGGAGCGAGCGGCTGGGGTGGTGGGAGTGGCCAGTGGGGAGGAGGGGGAGAAAGCGAGTTGCCGAGGGGGATGAGCAGCCAGTGGGATGGGAGCCAGTAGCTATGTTCGGGTGAAATCAGTCCTGGTCAGTCATATAAACGAATCACATAACGAATTGGCAGCACATTTTGTAGTCCGCCTGATTTTCTTCTCCATTGATCGGCGTGCCAATTCACTACCTTCCCAAGGAAATTCAACCATAAAATTTGTTTTGTATTTAATAGGATTACTGGAATATTAAATGGATCTGAGGATTACAGTTAGCATCCTATAACTACATAGTAGCATATTTCTGGGCTTCCATCCAACTTAATGTAAGGTTAGTTTGCTAGAACGATTTAGCCATAAGCATTTCCCCTGATAAATTGAGCAGCGCCATATTTAACCCTGGCAGCTGCCTGAACGCAGCAGACACTGACGTTCTAGTTGAAGAGCCTGCATTGGCGCATGTGCAAGTACTACACCACCCAGTGGTTGCGTTGTCAGCAAACGCAGCCTTTGTGATGACTCAATTTATGTATTCAGTCATTCTGCACAAAGACAAAATTAACAAAACCCAGCCATTTTTATTGGCTGCAAATGTTTGCTGATTAGAAGTCCTAAGATGACAAACAAAACGTGCAAATAGGTTAATTTTGTAACTAACACGATCATAAGAATACTGTTATACGGTATTGTGTTTCATGCCAGAGAGCAAATCTCAGATTATTTCACATATGTCATTACATCTTTCTCAGTAAAATAATAAACTGGAGCACCTCGTTTCCTTGCCTCTGCTACCATCTCATCATATTCCTGCTTATGCCGTTGGGCCTCCTCCGCAGACTTTGCAGGCAAATGGCTGCAAAAAGAGAGTGTGTGTGTAAATACAGGAGTGAAAACTTCAACATCAAATGCTAAAATGAAAAGCTGTCCACATGTAAACATACAGCAATTTCCTCCATTTACAGAACTGAAACTTCAACATTACCTATTTACAGTTTCATCTCCCTGCTATTCAACACTTATCCACGAGGTGACTTTTAAAAAAAACAATTGGCCTCAAAATAAAAACCTTGCTGCTCCTCCACATGCTAGAAGGGTAAGTTAGATAAACATTTACTGGGACAGTGCCTCTGCCAAACCCACGGACTGTTTTATGGGAGGAAAAAGTGTTTTAAGAAATATATGTTTTTGTTGTCATTATGTATAGTAGCTGGGAAGTGGGGTCAAACAGCTCTCCAAATAGTCAGTTAAATGGTGGCACAGTGTGTTCAAACACTATTTTTAATTATCTGGGGTACAGACCTGGATAAGAACATAGAGACATGAAGTGCACTTCGAGTTTTGAATTTTATATTAAAATGAAATTAAAGGTGGTTTATTAGCAAATTTGGTAGAATAAATTTGAGGGGTACTGGGGTCCGCATGCTTGAATTGACTAAATTTATTTCTAAAATGTACTGTGTTTGCTGCTTTATCACTAATCAGTAAAGAAATCAGATTATCCTCTTAAAATTATGCCGAGATTTTCTGATCAGTGTTGCTTTAATGGTGGTGGTTACCATCAGTGAAAATCTAGAAGCATAGAAAAATTACGGCACAGCAGGAGGCAATTCAGCCCGTCGTGTCCGCGCCAGCCAAAAAAACTAGCCACCCAATCTAATCCCACCTTCCAGCACCTGGTCCATAGCCTTGCCGGCTACAGCACTTCAGGCGCATGTCCAGGTGCCTTTTATAAGAATTGAGGGCTTCTGCCTCCACCACCATTCACGGCGGTGAATTCCAGACACCCACCACCCTCTGGGTGAAAACGTTTTTCCTCATGTCCCCTCTAATCCTTCTACCAATCACCTTAAATCTGGGCCCCTTGGTAATTGACCTCTCCGCTAGGAGTAACAGGTTCTTCCTATCTACTCTATCTAGGCCCCTCATAATTTTGTATACTCAAGTCACCCCTCAGCCTAACCAGTGTTTTATACAGTTCCAGCATTACATCCCTGCTTTTGAATTCTATACCTCGGCCAATAAAGGAAAACATTCCATATGCCTTCTTCACCACTCTGTCGACCTGTCTTGACACCTTCGGGGAGCTGTGGACATGCACTCCCAACGTCTCTCACATCTTCTACCTCTCTCAATATCCTCCTGTTTATTGTGCATTCCCTTGCTTTATTTGCCCTTCCCAAATGCATTACCTCACACTTACCTGGATTGAATTCCATTTGCCACTTTTCCACCCACTCAACCAAACCAATTATATCTTTCTGGAGTCTACAGCTATCCTCTTCACTGTCTAAGCTATAATCTCAAAACCAATGCCTGTCAGTTTATTTTTAAGAAAGAAACATCATAAGTCCCGGAATTTAATTGGTGAAAACTTAGCTTAATTGGTAATTTTGAAACCTAAATGCTCACACTATTTTCCAACTAGCACAATCTCTAATCCATTATTCATATACTCTCAAACTGACTTCTTAAAATGGTACATGTCACTTTCACCCAATTATTCCATTGCTATGCTATGGACATTAATAACCCATAAAGTAGTTAAACATGGACAATATGATTCAGTAAGAATCAATTTGATTGTCAGATCAATTAGTATCCACCAACTTTCAACCTTCAGACTAAAGGTGCTTGTGCTTTCCTTTACCAGGTTATGCCCATGATTGGGATATCAATTTATTTTGATTTAATGTTTGTGTTTCAGATTTGGATGAAGTCACTAGATCCTATTAAATAGTCAAGCACATTCATTAGAACACATTTGCATATGGCAAATGTGCCTCCCTATACTCTTGGCTCAAATTGAAAGGACAAACGTTTCCCCTCTCTGCCAACTGGTTAGGTACCATAGGGAAGACATTTCAGCTCAGCAAGTCCTCAGCATGGAACTGCATTCATTTGGCATGGCAATCTCACTTAGGCAATAATTCCATAAAATTGGATAAAAACATTATAATTTTGTTTCCATGTAACTTCACAATAGAGCTGGGGACAACGAACCAATGGCAAATCTCCCAATCAAACCACATTCTAGGTCCTGGCATCTAACAGAAATGGGCAATTTAGGTCGGTTTTATCAATTGATCCTTCCCATACCTACTTTTGTATATTTCGTATAGATTCCATTATCTGCCATTTGAACAGGGCTTCTATGGTGCTCATCCAATACCTTAAGTACATGGATATTGTTCCCTTTCCTGGCGATGTGCCACAACACAATGTAAAAGGTATGGTGTGAGATGAAACTTAATTTATTGAGCTGTATTTTCAGTCAGCATTTCAAACTCTAGCATTTTTGTAATAGGGCTCATTTCCACAGGATTTCAAAGCTGCAAGGCTACACGATATTAATGGTTTAAATATGTACCATGCACACATCAGGTTCTTTCCCTACCTCCCAGAACAGGGTAAGCAATATTTCTTCCGTTAGCTCCACATGCTGTACAAATAAACATCCTTGGTTGGTTTTAAATATTTGAATTAAACAGTTTCACACACTTTCATAAATTTCTGTGGTTTTGTTAACCGTTTGCCTGGTTGTTGCTGCTCCTTGAGATAAGCTTGATGTCCTTCACAAAAGGTACTGTTGGGCTGTACATAGATAACAAAACTGAGCTGGGTTTGACGGTGTTATCTTCCAGCTTCTTGGCCAATGAAGTCAGCCACTGGCAGTTTTTTTAAAAATGTATTCTTAGGAGTTCGGCACTGCTGGCAAGATCGGCATTTATTGCCCATCCTGGTGGCCCTCGGTGGGTCTACTTCTTGAAGCACTCAGTCTGTGAGATGAAGGTGCTCCCACAGTGCTTTTCGGTACAGAGTACCAGGATTTTGAGTCAGCAACCGTGGAGGAATGACGATATATGTCCATGAAAAGATGGTGAGAGATTTGGGGATGGATTTTTGTGCTAGAGGCAGGGCTCCCGGCACTGCGCCCAAAGGGCGGGGGAACCCCGCCTGTGCCTTTTTTCTCTCCCCGGCCCCCCATCTCTGGAGCGATCCAGCAGTCTTTATTTTGTCAAAGTTTTAAGAAGTATTTTAAAGGGACAGGGATCTCGCCTCCAAGAGTTGCCGGCCAATCACAAGGCCAGCAGCAGTGGCCACTGCCGGTACTGCAGAGGCCTCAGACCCAGGCTCAGCACTGGAACCCTGAAGCGGTAGGTAAGGCGGGGTCGCCAGGGCCAGTCTAGAAGGCCCTGGCGGGGGGGTGGGGCTGGTCTTGCAGTCCGGGGGGGCGGGGGGTCCCAGGGGGTGAATTGGTTCCCAATGAGGGGTTCTCTGTGGGCCACAAATTGCCCACGAAGGAAGGAACCAACCCCACCCCCCGCAGGGAGGGCGCCTCATTTCACAAGACGTCCTTCCCCCACCGCTGGTAAGATCCCAGTTACAGTGGGAAGCAGCTCTTAATTGGCCTATCCTGCCCCTGGAAAGATCGCTGGGGAATGTGGAGGCGAAGGGACCTCCGTCCCGCCGCCTCCCCCGCCACGCTTCTCTATACCCCTCTCCCCGATTCCACATTTGGGGGGGGGGGGTAGGCATGGTAAAATCCCAGCCTTAGAGGGGAACTTTGGGGTAATGGGTTCCCATATACTTGTGGCCTTTGTCCTTCGAGGTGGTGGGGTCACGGGTTTGGTCTCCAATTACTGCATGATCTGGTCAGTCGGCCATTCTATTCATCAGATAACAAAACCACCATATCAGCGACAATCTGGCAGCACCTGGTGGTGGACCATGAACTGCTTGGGCAGTGCATCAACACAACTGGAATGGCCCAGGCAACTACTGGCCGAGTGTATAGAGCCATGTTTATCCTTGTTAACGACTCCGCCTGTAAGCGTGACATTAGTTTCTTTGGGTAGAAGTCCTACCTAAATTATGAATTCCAAAATTCCGTCAATTTTTCTTCCATATTATGGAATTTACAGCACAGATATAGGCCATTTGACCCAACTGATCTGTGCCAGTGCTGATGCTTCAATGAGCCTCCTCCCCACTACTTTATCGCACCATATCTACATATCATTCAAATTCCTTTTTCCCTTATGTACTTACTTAGGTCCCCCTTAAATACATCTATACCATTCATCTCAACTACTCCATGTGGTAGTGAGTTCCACATTCTTACCACTCTGAGTAAAGAGGTGTCTCTGGCAGTCCTTATTGAATTTATTAGTGACAGTCCTATATTTCTGACCTCTAGTTTTGGAATTCCCACAGGTGGCAACATCATGAAATATAATAGAATTCCACAATACATAATTTTGCATTATTTTGTATACAACTGAGCTAGATTCACATAACTGCACCTGGTCAGAATGTCCTAAATTCCTTTGTTTATAGCTGCCCTGCCTCAATTTGTTAGCCTGCAAAAAAATATAAAAACACACAGTACAACTTACTGACTTCAAAACAACATACTTCGCCACAACACTTTTAATTTATCTTCTTCCATTCAGTGCTTGAACATGGGTATTTTTTTCCTGTTTGAAAAGTTCTCAAATAGGCAGTACATTCTCAACAAATCTTTAAGTGAAGTCAACTACAAAAGTAATGCAGATTTTCTTTTTAAATTATTACTTTTGTAGCACACTCTATTAAAAGACTGAATGTCTGTATACACCCAGGAATGCACTCTCAATGTCAAATAATGATTACTGTGGGGGAAAGGAGTTTTAAAGCACTACAGCTAGACAAAATTAGTATTTGTTCTGCCTATGTGTAATCCACTGATTTTTTTTTTATATACTATATCTGCAATTCTCTTTTTTGCATCATTGCTTTACCTCCTTAAAAAGTGTGTTCTTCTCATTTATTTTTGTTCAGTATTGATTTAGAAGCTGCTTTTAAATTGCACATCAAGTGCTTAGGCTACCAGTTCCTAGCAAGCAGATCTTGCACAGCCAGTAGCAATCCCAGAATAAGTTCCCCAGATTCACTAAAGCTCACACACAGCCTTAGCAGATTTTCCCAGCAGCTGGCCTCATCAAACCCAGTGAGCCCAGTCTGAGTCTGTTGCTGCTGCTGCAGAGTTGGCGGCCCTAGAACCCCAATAAACGTAAATAATCAGCTCATCACAAACCCGACCAGCAAATTAAAAAGGTTCCACTGCCTTTTGGAGTTCATAATTTTTTTTGGAAGTTCTGAAATTAAAATACATGCAGGATGACTGCTGTACAAACAAAACACTCAAGATGAATTCAATGCTAGATACGAGAAAATCCAGTTCTTAATAAAATGGTAAGATATTTACTGATGTGAATATGAACTACAGAATTAGGCTTTATTGAACAAAATTCATGTTGCTAGTTAAAAATGACATTTGTTAAGAATTAGAATTTGGGGCGGCACAGTGGTTAGCACCGCAGCCTCACAGCTCCAGCGACCCGGGTTTAATTCTGGGTACTGCCTGTGTGAAGTTTGCAAGTTCTCCCCGTGTCTGCGTGGGTTTTCTCCGGGTGCTCTGGTTTCCTCCCACATGCCAAAGACTTGCAGGTTGATAGGTAAAATTGGCCATTATAAATTGCCCCTAGTATAGGTATGTGGTAGGGAAATATAGGGACAGGTGGGGATGTGGTAGGAATATGGGATTAGTGTAGGATTAGTATAAATGGGTGGTTGATGGTCGGCACAGACTCGGTGGGCCGAAGGGCCTGTTTCAGTGCTGTATCTCCAAATAAAAAAAAATAAAATAAGGAGCTTTTTGCTTTCCTTTATTGATATCCAAAATACAATGCAAGCATCTTCTCCTGTACCTGCAGTATAAAAGCCTTCTTCAAAAGTGCAAGAAGGAAAAAGATAACCTAATTAAATTATTTTCACATTGAAGAAAATTACAGAAAAGCCTACGGTGAAGGTAGCACCGAAATTAAGATGCAAAATAACCCCTTAAACTTTTTTTTTTGTCAAAAAGGTCGAACTGGTACATTACACACTAATCTGCTTCCACTCAAAAGCTTGTTATACGGATGTCACAAGTTTTGACACAAGATGAAAAATTCAGAAGTATACATCAAGTTTTAAAAATAATACAATGGGATTTGCTTGTTTGTTGTCTGAGCTAACTGTAAAAAGCAAGCAGTGCTCTACTTGCCTACCTCATCTGAGTTGGTGCAATGGATGCCACCTCCAGTAGATCAGATATGTACCCAGGTGTCAGCTATGGCTCAGTGATAGCACTGTTGAAAGGTTCTGGGTTCAAGTCCCTCTCCAGAGACTGGGGTACAAAACTCCAGGATGACACTCCAGCGTAACACTGAGGGAGTGCTGCACAGCTGGAGGCGCCATCTTTCGGATGAGGAGGTCCCACATGCCCTCTCAGGTGGGCATAAAGATCCCATGGCACTATTTTGAAAAGCAGCGGGGGACCTATCCCTGCTGTCTTGGCCAACATTTACCCTCACAACCAATGTTATTAAAAAAGATTGTCTGGTCATCATCACTTTGCTTTTGTGAAACCTTATGCACCAATTGGCTGCTATATTTCCTACATCACAACAGTGACTATACTTCAAAGTACTTCATTAGTTGTCAACTGCTTTGGGACTTCCTAAGGTTGTGAAAGGCTATATAAACGGAAGTTCTTCCCTTATTTTGTGGCTAGATCTAAAATACATTTAAACGCATATTTAAAACACAGTTTCAAGAGAACCAGAACAATGTACGCATTAATTGAACATGTTGGTTGCTAAGGGAAGGGAATGACTGTCCCATATGGTAGTTCCACGAGCGTTTTAAAGAAAGCTATTTCTTTGCAAATGCACTGGAGCACTGTTGTAATGGTTCCTAGGAACCGTATCCTTATTAGAGATACAAATTGGAAACCAGTGTGCATTGGATCTGTGGGTGAATGTTGGGAGGCTTCTGAATGTCTGGAATCAGCTGGGCATTCATTCAGGCCCAATGTGCACTGAAACCAATCTTGTTGGCGGCTCAACGCAATACAGGGCTGTTCATCAGCTGACAGGAATGAAGTTTGGGCATGGGGGGGGTAATCTATCTGAAGTGCAGGATGTTCAGAGGCAGAGTGCTTTATCATCTTTGCTGGGGTTGGGGGCGGGGAAGGCGGGAAAGAGAAGATTGCTTAGGCCCATTTATGTGTAAGCTTGGCATTTGAAAAAAAATCAATTTATTTTTCAGGCATGTAGTAGTTCTTTCTTTTCTTTTGGGCCTCCTTATCTCGAGAGACAATGGATACGCGCCTGGAGGTGGTCAGTGGTTTGTGAAGCAGCGCCTGGAGTGGCTATAAAGGCCAATTCTGGAGTGACAGGCTCTTCCACAGGTGCTGCAGAGAAATTTGTTTGTTGGGGCTGTTGCACAGTTGGCTCTCAAGTAGTGTGGGCAATGAATTGTCATGATGCCCATACAAGGAATATTTTGCTATTTCCAAATTGGATAATACCCCCACTAAAATACATCCACATATGAACCTAGCCTACCTGGAGCTTACAGGTGAAGTAGAGGGTTAGGATCTGGACCAATTAAGTCAATTTATTAAATTATGTATTTTAATGATAATGTGAAGTAATGCACATCAAAACAGAACACATTGTACATAATCAAAGGATGCCTATTAGCAACGATAAAATGAGGGTAATATTGGTTACTAACTCAGTGCATCCTGTTAATGTAGTACTGTGATACATCTCAATGTTTAGTTAATCTCGCAAATATCTTTGAGGCCACGTGTAAAATACTGTGCAGTTTTGGGCTCCTTGTCAAAACAATGATGCACTGGAGAGGGTCCAGAGTAGGAGAGTGAATTCATGGCTTAAGGACAGCTGCAAAGAGGAAAAACAATGCTCTAATGCTTATCTTTGGAGGAAATATGATTAATTAGGAACATAATTATTAAAAATGATGCAAACCATGATAGAGATACAAGTGAGTTCCTTGGCTTGCATTGTCAATGCAAGACTAGAGGAGACAAGTATAAAACTAAAAAGCCGTAAACACGTGGGACAAGAGAATTCTTACCTCATGGATATGTGGGTGTGTGGAATAAGTGCAAATCAAATGGAAAGAGTTAATGTTGCACTGATAAATTTCTCAAAAAAATTGAATATTTGGTTAGGAATGGGATTGAAGGTTTATAGCGATAACTGTAATGTACGATTTTCCATTGCCAAGATCATGGGAAAGGTCATTTGGAGAAAGCAAACTGAGAAGGTTGAATAATATAAATATTAATAGATTTTCTGGCGAATTCAGCAGCCAGAAGAAAATCTGAATTGTCCGAATTCTGAATCCATCAAGGCGGTTTGATGAGCCAAATGGACTTTCTGTATTCCATGCTTAATGTTAATTTTCCCCAAGACTATGCACTTCACTATAGTCAGTCAAAGGTTTTCAACCAGCCTGTGAGGAGGTGCATTTAAGCTGAACAAGCAGAACCATTTTCCCTGTCCTGGCTGACACTAAAAATGCAAATACTAATTGGGAATCTAAGGCTCCAATACTGTAGCTATCAGACAACCTCATTACATACAATAGGGCTTACTACTATTACTTCACTGCACACCTGCAGCCAGACCCAAATTTCAACCAGTTTGGGGCTTGGGAAAGATGTGCATCAATAAGACCACAGCTGAATGTATTTTGTAATGAAAGTAGATCTAGATTTTGTAAATTTCAAAAAGAAATTCAGTTGCTGCAGCAACAAATTTATTGGACACTTTTTGCTTTGGTAATGACGTTGAAACTACCAATGTTTGCTATTATTGTTCCATTAAAACTGATAAACTTTGAGTCCACATGGCAGAGTTTTGTGGAAATCTAGGAATTGCTGCCAGTGACTTTACGCTTCTCCAGAAGGTACACTGTTGAGCTACCCCCACACTGCATTCAACGGAAATCAACTGAACTGACGAGAACTTCCAGGCTTATGGTTAGTCTCATTATAAAAACCTTTGAAAAAGTTACACCTTGTTGAATGAGGTACAACTGAGGTTTTAATTGCATACCAACTTTATAATTACTGCTAATCACCCTCACTGGTCCTGAAAAGCTAACTTTATATTTGTGGAATGCCAAATTTCTCCACAGTGATAAGTCCCACAAATTCTTTAAAAAGATTTTTTCTCCAAAAGTTTATCTTTATTTTAGCTTCCATCTTAATCCAATTATTTATTTCACTATCTGAAAATATAAAATAAAGATGAAGGTAATTATATGCTTTTACCTTCCTGGTTTGCTGACAGAATACTTCAATCTGATTATCAGCAGGTGAGCAGCCATCACTGCTGTTGCACACCAAGATATCCCCTTGGCTTGGCACTAGATTTAAACTTCCATTGGGAAGGAATAAAACCATGCTACCGAAATCGCTAGATCTTTGTGTGAAGCTTTCACAGGGGTCAACGATGAGCGCCTTTGCTTTGCCACTGGCTGCAAAATCTGGGCCAGTGAGCGAGTGCGATAAAAGAAGAAAATATGAACATACATCCTTGGAAGTGTGTAGACAACTTTGTTTCCTTTTTTCCCCTGCCCTTCTGAAAGCCCCATGCCATAGAACAAGATGACTTAAGTGACAGACTGCTAATCCATGAGCTGGCATTCAAGCAAAATAAAACTCTCTCTATTTGATGAATGCAGATGAAAATCTCCCAATCAATTCAACAAAGGAACATTTTTTCCTTTGCGCTTCAAAAGGCACAAGGTGGCAAGTTTTACTGGCTGATGGGATTGTGTATTAAGCCTTCGTGACAGAATTATCAGTAATGCATGTCATTTTATTCAGGTTCCCACAGTGAATGCACAGGTACAAACTCTTTTTAAATCAAAGTTAAACTAGCCTGTACTGTTGGGGCTTTCAAAAAGTACTCCTTTTTAATAGTAAGCGGCCATGTCCTTTGTGATCTAATAGTCTACATGATTGTCTACTAATATTCATTATAAGCCCACCGACTCCCACAGCTACCTCCACTACACTTCTTCACACCTTGCCTCCTATAAGGACTCCATTCCATTCTCCCAGTTTCTCCGTCTCCGACGCATCAGCTCTGATGATGCTACCATCCATGACAGTGCTTGATATGTCTCCCTTTTTCCTCAGCCGAGGACTCCCCACCCCCACCCCACTGTGGTCGACAGGGCCCTCAACCGTGTCCGGCCCATTTCCCGCACTTCTACCCTCACCCCTTTCCCATCCCTCCCAGAACCGCGACAGGGTTCCACTTGTCCTCATTTTCCACCCCACCAGCCTCCACATCCAAAGGATCATCCTCCGCCACATCCAGCATGATGCCACTACCAAACGCATCTTCCCCTCCCTTCCCATCATCATTCCGAAGGGATCGTTCCCTCCGTGACACCCAAGTCCACTCCTCCATTAGGCACAGTGGCACAGTGGTTAGCACTGCAGCCTCACAGCTCCAGCGACCCGGGTTCAATTCTGGGTACTGCCTGTGTGGAGTTTGCAAGTTCTCCCTGTGTCTGCGTGGGTTTCCTCCCACATGCCAAAGACTTGCAGGTTGATAGGTTAATTGGCCATTATAAATTGCCCCTAGTATAGGTAGGTGGTAGGGAAATACAGGGACAGGTGGGGATGTGGTAGGAATATGGGATTAGTGTAGGATTAGTATAAATGGGTGGTTGATGGTCGGCACAGACTCGGTGGGCCGAAGGGCCTGTTTCAGTGCTGTATCTCTAAACTAAACTAAACAAAACTAAACCTCATCCCCTTCCCACGGCACCTTCCCCTGCAATCGCAGGAGGTGTAATACCTGCCCATTTACCTCCTCTCTCCTCACTACCTAAAGCCCCAAACACTCCTTTCAGCTGAAGCAGCGATTTACTTGTTCTTCTTTCAACGTAGTATACTGTATTTCGCTGCTCACAATGTGGTCTCCTCTACATTGGGGAGACCAAACACAGATTGGGTGACCGCTTTGCTGAACACCTCCGCTCAGTCCGTAAGCATGACCCCGACCTTCTGGTTGTTGGCCATTTCAACACCCGTTCCCCCTGCTCACATCTCTGTCCTCTGCATGGACCCAGCGATCAACGTAAGCTCGAAGAACAGCATGTCATTTACCGATTAGGCATGCTACAGCCTGCCGGACTGAACATTAAATTCAATAATTTCAGATCATGACGGCCCCCCCCCCCCACCCCCCTTTATGTTGTTATTTTTTATTTTTTATTTATTTGGTTATTTTATTTTCGGTTTTTTAGTGTGTTTAGTTTGTTTCTACTGTGCCTATCCACTGTTTCTGTATTTAAATTTTTTTGTGCTTGGAGTGCTTTGTGCTTTACAGTCTATTCATACCCTCTCTGTACTAACGCTTTGTCTTTCAGCACACCATTAATATACCGTTTGCCTTTGTTCCATGACCTTCTGGTCAGTTATTCTCTGTGACCTTGCCCTTTCAACACCTCTTTTGTTATCTCTTGCCCCACCCCCCACTTTACCTGCTTAAAATCTTTTACATTTCTGAAGAAGGGTCACTGACCTGAAACATTAACTCTGCTTCTCTCTCCACAGATGCTACCAGACCTGAGTATTTCCAACATTTCTTGTTTTTATTTCAGATTTCCAGCATCTGCAGTATTTTGCTTTTATTTTAGTCTACATGATAGGCTGTATTACTCAAGGTTAGCAGTGACCCTATTTAACAGCAAAGCTGTGCTCTAGCATTTTTATAGCATTTTCACAGCATTAGCAGGTTAGAAGGTAGAAAATATCAAACACTGGACCGACTTTGTGTGGACTAAAATCAAATTTATTAGCAATTCAACAATTTACAAAAACAAAGTTATTGTGGAAATAATATACAGCAGAATATAGAAACAATCCACAATAGGTTAATTTACTCTTCCAAGCTTCAGACTTCCTTCATTTAAATAATTCTACACCAGCAATGTCTTTCAGTTCCGTAAATCCCCCTTCACGGAAAAAATTTAACATTGGTATTTGTTATGGAGTTTCTTCCTTCTGACTTGGTCAGAATGAAAAAGAACACTGAGAAACTGAGGCTATGGAGCTCAAGAACACATGTTTCTCTGAAAGCATCAAGTTTGGTTAAACAGATATAGTAATAAAGCTGCATTGTCTCATTACATATCCATCACATTTCCGAGATTAAATTTATAATAGCAGCTGACAGCAAGAGATAGTTCAATACTTTTATAATATAATAGTTCAACTTACATTAGAGTAGTCAAAGCATTGGCAGGCTATAGGTACCTCAATGCCAGCATTTTAAACAACCTGTTATAAAAGAGCACCTTTATTTTAATTAATTCTTGATCAAAAATCCAGTACAGCATGGATTTTGAGGGAGTCCTTTAAAATTGTACGCAACCAAAACAAGACTAAATTTCCATATTATTTGTGGCCCAATTACCAAGGCATGTTTGTACAGTGGAATTGTACTTTTGAGACAATTTATGCAAATGGTTTGTCTGTTATGACTGTTCAGATCATGTGACATTACGTTCACTGTAGAAGCAGGTATTTCAGACTGAGTATTGTGCAAAGATAGACAGAAGGTGAAAGATTAGAGGAAGGCCTCAGGAGCTTGAGACGAAAAACTGTGAAGACTTTCCAAAAATGTAAGATTGTGCAGGGCTGTAGGGAGGTTCTTAGAGAGCATAGCAAAGCTGTTAGGAATGAGGTTCGGCCTGCTTGTTGGTCAGAGGTCAGTGCAGTGTAAAAAAAAAAAAACCCAAAAGTGATGGACATTAAAATGTGCGTTCCATTAACCAACTAATTAATGAAGCATGCTCTTATGTATAACTATTGAATAGAATCTGGCTTAAATGCTAGTCAAATTTTCATAGTAGCGATAATTTTGAGATTTGCTAGAGTTGATATCTTCTCCCACAAATATATTCTTGTAAACGTAGACGCAAGTGTAACAGAATTAGAGACTAAAATTCTACTATGCATGGTAATGAGTGCAGTGTGTGACAACCTTCAAAGAAAACAAGACTCTAACCGTGAATTGTACCAATCATCTTTGAGGACTGTATAAGAAACTTTACTTACGCTGGCCGATCCTCTAGGATCAGCGCTGTAGTGGACAGTGGCTCAAATTCAAGGTTTCGTCGCCGTGCAGACTGGAGTGGGGTTTTGGTCATTCGGCCAGTTCGGGCTTCATATTCCTATTTTCAGCAGAAAGAAGAAGTCAACACATTGCAAACATACCTTTAACAATACAAGTGTATCAAAAAGCTTGCTCCCCTTCCCCCACCTTTAAACCAAAGGAAACAAAAACCAATGAACTCAGAAAAATTCAAACAGTAATTTCTGATAGTCACAAAGGAAGTAAACGTTTCTGTAATTTTGTTTTAAGGCACCTTATTTTGAATAGCAGGATATATTGTTACTATTTCCTTATAAAACATGTCCTTCAAATTAATGGTCAAGATGCATTCATTAATGTAGATTCATATTCAAGTGCAAAATATCCAATTTAAGGCAGCACAGCAATTATTTCTATGTTATTCCAGAATATAAACTAAGATAACTCATCAGCAGCCCCTCTCCCCCACCAATTTTCTGCAGTAATTATGGCAAATACTTTGTCGAGGAGTATAACTAAGTCAGGCTCAATTCCCTGATTATAGCGCAATTGCATTTTGGATTGTCACTAGAGCATGCTAAGTATAATGTTGCTGTCTTTGGGGCATTTTAACAGATAAGTCATTTTTTGTTCTTTTTGGGTGATAATTCAAAACAGAAAATAATCCCATCTATTCAGTATGCTTCATAAAATATTTTGCTCTTCTCCAATTTTCTGTATAATTGCAAATGCACACTAGGGCTAATCCTGTAAATTCAAGCTTGCTTATTCTAATTTAAGTGTTTAAGCACTTACACTTTGGCGTATTAATGTCGTTAATTCAAATTATTGTGTAATTCAATTTTAGTTTTAGGCACAACATTTCAAATTGGATAGATATGAGAATAAGGCAGTTTTTGCACATTAGGGATTCTATTTAAACCCTTAAGCTTGAAACTATATTTTTAAGAAAACTGCACACAGAATACTGAGTGTTGTTTTGCCCTTTGGGCATTCCTTGAACAGGTTACTTTAACTAATATTTGACTACCCAATATGTATTTTAGCAAAATAAGTCAACAGGAAAAGTAGTAAAAGTGGAAACACATAAGCATATTCAAATGGGGAAAGACATGCAAGCATACACTTAATGGAGGAAAAGCACAAGCATAGCCTTCCTGGGGAGAAGGGGAGAACAGAACGGAGATTAGTAGAGAGATACATTTGATAGGCATTTTGTACAGTCAAGGCAGTTTAACTTTTTTTTTAAAATGAAAGGAATACTGCAGAAAAAGCTTAGAAAGGATATTCAAACAAAGTGAAAATTACACTGTTGCATTTGTTTAAAATAAACAAGTTCCATGCCACATCAGAACAACTGTAACCATTACCCCATTCCTGTGGTCTTGATGGACATGAGGTTTATTGGATGCCATATCCATCAGCTGAAAAAAAAAGTTAGGAAATATTGCCTGCTGCAAATGCAGACTGCTCTCAAGACTAGAATGCAAGTCATGGCGAGGTTCATTACTAAAGTAAGACAGCTCCAATTTTACATTTAGTACTTCCACATAATTAAGGCAAGTAAAATCAATGCAAAAACCAGATATATTTTGAATTATTAAAAATATCTTTGTTTCGGCTTTCTAATAGTTTGTAACAGAGATCTGCACATAGTCAGTTGGGAAATTTCGATGACCTGTTTGCAAATACAGAGCTTTTGAGGTTGTTTGATCTTGTCTGGGCTTCTCTTTCCTGGCAGCATTAAGGAACAGCTTTGAGGTTTTTTGTTACTAATTTGGGGTTAGTGATTCTCTTAAACAAGGTGAATGAGCTAGCCTCCAAGGATGCAATCTATCTCAGCATATCTTTTAAGCAGTTGTCAGAATTTGTTGCCTCTTGAACATCAGATGAGCCTGAGGAAACCTTTTTGCCCCACGTGAAATGATGGTGACTTTTACCCAGTAATAGCAATGTTTACATGATTTGTGCATCATTGACATCCTATGGTATATTTCCTCTGAATCTTTGTCTACATGATGCACTGTTTTTATAATTTTAAAACAAAGTAGCTTCGCACTTTGTGGGAAGAATTAAGAAACAAAGAAAATTAAAACTGTAGCGGGAGTTGTGTATAGGCTCCCGGAAGCAGCAATGAAATGGTAGAACGTATAAACTAATAGACTAATACCTGGAATGGGCGGGCTGTCTTATAAGGAAAGATTGGACAAGTTAGGCTTGAATCTGCTGGAATTTAGAAGAGTAAGAGGCGACTTGATTGAAACATACAAGATCCTGAGGGGTCTTGACAGGGTGGATATGGAAAGGATGTTTCCCCTTGTGGGAGAATCTAGAACTAGGGGTCACTGTTTAAAAATAAGTGGTCGCTCATTTAAGACAGACGAGGAGAAATTTTTTCTGAGGGTCGCAAGTCTTTGGAACTCTCTTCCTCAAAAGGCGGTGGAAGCAGAGTCTGAATATTTTTAAGGCAGAGGTAGATAGATCGGGGGTAGGTGCGAATGTGGAATAATCAGTTGAGCCATGAACTTTCTGAATGGCAGAGCAGGCTCGAGGGGCCGAATGTCCTACTCCTGCTCCTAATTCATATGTTCATATAAATGCAGAGATCAGATAAACATGCAATAAAGGCGGAGGGGGTTTAATGAAGGATTTTGACTTTCATATGACTTGGGATAAGCAGACTAGCTCCTGTCAAAAAGGTAACCTATTTCTAGGATGTGTTCTGGTTAGTTTACTGCAACAATGTCCGAGAACCAGCAAGAGGAGAGGCCATACTAGATTTAGTAATGAATAAAGAGCCAGATTTAGTTAACAACCTAGCAGTGCATGAACATTTATCGAATAGCAATCATAATATGATCAAGTTCAATAAATTGTTTGAAAGAGGGAAATGCAAAACAGCTAAGATTCTAGATTCAGACCAGGCTGTCTTCAATGCAATGAGACAGACTGTGCACAGTAAACTGGGAAAGTCTGTTAATGGGTAAAATGGGTAAAAGATCAGTGGGGGGGTTCAAAAAATGAATTTAAGGTGATACGGAACCAGTTTATATCCCTAAGGGGAAAGAGATCTAACTTGCCACAAACAACAGCCATGGACAACTAAGACGACTTTTTAAAATAATTGTTCTGACAGTAGTCAATCAAGCACAATATGCTAGCCCCAAAACAGGTGCAATTGTGAGCCTACTCTGTTTATCTCTGCAAACAGTGGCATTAGTTAGTGCAGATTGCAAGATGACATGCTTGGTTGAGATACAGTAGTGGCTGCAACTGTAATGACAGTATTTTTTGCTTCATTGTGAACTAGAGCCAATCTGTAGATTTTTCCACACTCTCCAATAATGCTTTCCATTTGGAGGCAGAGAAGCAATATTAAAGGTGCTAACAGTCAATAAATATAAGTAATACTTCTGTTCAAAATATTTCATTGATGACAGAATATCAAACCACTTTTACCTCAACTCCATCTTCCCACACCATCCCATATCCCTTAATATCCAAATCCGTATCTTGAATAAACTCAATGTCTGAGCATTCAGAGACCTCTGGGGTAGAGAATTCCAAAAATCCACAACCCTTTGAGTGAAGATATTTCGCATCTCAGTCCTAAATGGACGACCCTTATTCTGAGACTGTAACCCCTAGTTGTAAATTTCCCAGCCCGAGGAAACAACCTCCCAGCATCTACCCTACCAAGCCTATTAAGAGTTTTATATGTTTCAATGAAACGGTTTCTATATAGTGTGTACTGTACCAGAAGAACTGACACTGAGCTACAGTACAAGACAGAGTGTCCATAATATTCATTATAAACTCACCGACTCTCACAGCTACCTTAACTATACTTCCTCACACCCTGTTTCCTGCAAGGACTTCATCCCAGTTTCACCATCTCCGACGCAATCACCTCTCAATCTTCAATATTCTAGGGAACATAGACCTAGTCTACTCAATCTCTCTTCAAATGACAATCCCTTCATCCCAAGAATCAGACAAAGCAAATGAAAACAGACTATATATATATATATATATATATATTTTCATTTTAACAATTACAGAGGTGATGGTGGAGGGGCACATATCTCTATTTGGATGGAAACTTGTAAAATAGGTGTCGTTTTGACCAGTTCCTGGAAAACAAATTAGCATGTACCTTACCCATTGCTTGTGCATTATTTTGTTGGCTCACATTTCACCCTTGATAAATATTCCCAAGTAAGATGAAATTTCAGCTCTTTACCATTTACCTTGTTAGTTTATGACATTTATACTGGAGACCAAGGAATGACTATAAAGAATGGTGTTCTATAGAAAATATTACTTCAACAGTAATTGGCGTAATTAAAAGGTTCTGCTTAAATATTCAGGACTTTTCATTAGAACCTCCCTTTCATTAGAGGTCTGATCTGAAAAAAGTTTAAAATGCCCAATCTGAAGTGCCCAATGAAGCAGCTAGGAGCATTTCTACTGAACTATCAGACAAAGATGCTTTTTGGGTTAGTTTCACGATATACACCAGAAGAAATGTTAGAATTAGATGTGCACTGATTACAAATATAAATTAGTGCCTAACACTTAAATATTGTAAACATGTAAACCCTTCAGAGAATTAACAGGCAAGCCGGCTGAAAGGAAATGCAGGAGTAACATAGTCTCTTCCTCAACAAAATAGCTGATAGTAATTCCAGGTAAATAATTAAAATAATAATGCAATTATAAAACTAATCAAAACTACAGAAACACCAGCACGACTTTGATGTGAATATAATGGAATTCTGAACGGAGCTACACAGTACATGGTGCCAGTCAGCTCATCCAACAGCTGGTGCTTATTATTCATTTCTATTCAATAGAAAACACCACAGCTTTTAAAATTACTCTTTTTTCTAAAATATATTCCCTGTTATGAAGCCCATTAAATATAGCTCAATAGACCATTCAGGGTAGAGAAATCACTAAATGCAATAACTGGACAGCTGACACTTCAGTATTTCAAAGAACATCTGTGGTCTATTAGTCATTTGAAACATTTTACTTAATGCAAAAACGTCTCTAAAGAAATGACTGCACAAATAACTGAAATTAAGGTCATTTATTTTCATAATGGCAAGATTTCAGGTGCAGTGAGATGGCATGTCTGAACTCAAAAACTGAATTGTTCAGACAAATGCTAATCAATTCATTCTCCATTGGAATTTACGAGTTAATAGGATCATCCTGAACATCAAGGAAATTAGTATAACATGCAACTTGGCATCAACATCCAACATCTGGGAAATCCAGTCTTTGTGATTAAAAGTGGACTTTATCTGCCTGTGAAGTTGGCAAAGATGGCACAAAGCAACAATGTACATTTATAGAATACCTTTAACGTAGAACAATGCTTCATGACACTTTACAGAAGCGTAACTCGATAAAAATCAACATGGCCAAAGGGGCAAATTATGAGGAGAGGTGGCTAAAAGCTTGGACAAAGAGGCAGGACTAAGTATAGAACCTTAACTCTAGGGCTAACAATGCGAGGGTGAGAAAAGAAGCCACTGCAGTAGATACTCTGGCCACAATTGGAAAGCTAAGAGTGGAACCAAGCAAGGACAGTCCCACTGAGCTGGCCAACAGAAGGTGTTGAAGGAGGACAATGTGGTTGAATATGTCAAAGGCTACAAAAAGAGGTCAAGAAGGATGAGGAGGGATAGTGCACCATTGTCACTATCAGAGGCTATCATTTGGAACTTTGATGACCATTTCAATGCTGAGGTACGGATGAAAACCTGACCAGAGAGATTCAAACATGGAATGGCATGAAAGATGGGCACGAATTTGGAAAGTGACAAAACATTAAAGGGTTTGTGAGGAAAGAAAGGCTGTAGGTGGAAGAAATGGTCAGCAAGGAGAGAGAGGTTGAAGGTTTTTTTTTTTAAGAAGCCTGTGAATATGGAGTTTTTGAAAGGGATGGGGACCGTACCTCAGGACAGGGATGCATTTATAACATCTGCTTGGTGGAAAAATTAATGGGAATGGGGCATGAGAGTAGGATGTGGATGCCGTAGACAAGATGAGGGTATGAGGGGGAAAAAAGGAAGACGCAGGTTCAAGGTCACGGTAAGAATAATCTTAGCTGAGGTCTGGTTTGCTGGGCATGGGGAAGGAGGGGAGAGACAGAGGCAACTTCAATAAATGGTCCAAATCTTAGGTGACAAATAAGTCGAGTTCCTCATGTTGGAAGTGAGGGTGGAAGGAGGAAGATAGTTTTACTTTCCAGGACAAACCTCAAGTAATAACCAGGTCCAGCGAGTTTTGGCAAAGAATGGCTAAACCAGTTGTATGGCATATCTTTCTAATGGAATTTCAGCTCATGAGTTGCCAACTATTGTGCTTTCCTGTAACCTTTGCTAAGAAATTCCAATATAGCCTAAACAATATAGTATTTATACAATAAAGACATCAGCCAAGATACACACTTGCAAAAACAATTTATATAGGGATGTTCCTGGAACCTCCAATGCCTGTATATTCTATTTTAAATGTGCACGTATAATTTAAAGCAGCTTTATAATGTAAATACATTTATAATATTCTGTGCTTCAACATCCCAAACCTGGAATTCACAAGCAAGACAAAATAAAGTCGATGACCTCTAAATAGAAGCAGTTTATGTGGGTTAATACTCAGTAAAATCAAATCTAATATTAACTGGTAGACCAAAGTTCATTAATCCCTAGGAAAGGAATTGGGATTAGAAAACAGAATTTGATATTAAAACATTAAGAATGCATTTGAAATTTCTGCACAATAAATTATGCTTACTTTAAATAACTGTCAAAATAGTTTATCCTGAACCATTGTACACAGTTAATAGCTATAGTAAATGGTCTGCCATAAAATGTGATGGGATCGGGCATTCAATTGTCCTTCATTTTAATCAGCACTATTTTTGAGAATGCAGTTTTTGTAAGTTAAGTTTTAGATGTAGTACAGTTACATAGAATGAATACATGTAACCCCTTTGCAATGTTGTAGTTACACAGGTGCTACTAAATTTTGATTTTTGGGGTAATGTAGTCAAGCTGAAACATTACCTCGATTGTCCAGAGGCTAGATTATTCAACCGCTTTTGATAAATTTAATTTACAGGTGTGGTTTCGAGCTAAAGTCGTAAGCAGGGCAAAATTCATTTCGAGTCATGCAGTTTTAAGCAGTTACAATTGACAGCAGCTTGTGGGGACTGGGCAGCACACTGGGTTAGACATTAGTCTTTCATTTCTGGAACCAGAGTTCAAATCCAGCACAAACTGATGGGATGGAAGCCCACTTACTCTGCTTACTGACCGGGACGATCCTACACAGTATTGCCACTAGGATATTAGTAAGTTGTAACGGTATATGAAGACATTTTCATACTAAACTGAAGAAAAAAAAATCTACCAGTCCAATTAGCTTATAGATTTCACCCTTCCAAACTTGAGTTGTTACTGAACCAACAGTATTGCACAAGGAGGACATTGGAACATCCAGTGTGCACTGATTTAAGTGTAACATTTCCTATAGCATATTGGTACCAATACCACAAATAAGGGCCATTAAATGAAATTTAATTTGGGTTGTTTCAATTCTGCTTGCAATAGACATGGATCACAGTACAAATCTTTTAACATTAACCTTTCAGTTAGTTTGGTTACTTTCAAAACATTGGCTAAGTTACAATGACCTACCTGAAGTTAAACTATAAACACATTTTTTAAAAAGTTCTCATTAGAATATTTTATCTAGTATCGTGCTATGAATGCAAAGTGCATAAATGACTGGGTAAATGGGTTTTGGGGAATTAGTGAGTTCAAATGCATTACCATATAACATTCAAATGGGTGCTTTGAAGTTCTAATGTCAGTACAGTAATATGAATTGTGCTCATCATGCTCAAATAAAGAGATGTATAGGTGGAAGACAAACACAGGTCAACAGGAATGTCATGCATTATTTCAAAATTGACTGGAAGGAAATGTAGTAATTTCATACCCCTGTACTGAACAGGTTAGGTGCAGACACTGACGTAAGACTGCAACCATAAATGTCCTGATGAAAGAAACAGAGTCCAACTTTAGTCACTGACAGAAAAAACAAATAGACACAACCAAATTTTTTAAAAATTATTTTAAAAGTGCAAGTATTCTTAAAAACCAGCAAAAATGAAAAAGGTAATTTTAGTACAGGATGACTCATTCCAAATCAATCTAAAATGTATGATCTAGTGTCCATAAAAAGTCTTCACGAAATAGCCAAAAATGTGCATAATTAAAATACAGCTATACTTAAATTGGTTGTTTTTATTCCACTTTTCATCTCCGCCCACCACCACCCAAGTCAATGCAATCTGAAGTACATACCCAAGGAGCCCTTGGTCAGGCTATAACATGACCTGCTAATTGAACCACCCGCACAATGATTCTATCACAGAATAACAGCAAACAAAATATTTCTACTTTCTGCATAATTTATAACATTTGTCATGTTATAATCAACCCTGTTTGCATTAAAACACATAGACTAGAAGTAAGAAAATGTAAACATCAATTTATCCAAAACAGGTTTTCAAATTGGACACCATGTGGGAATCTCAGATGATCCACCAGATTGTTACAAAGGAGGAAAAAAATTGTCAATATTGCCATTCAGCACTCCAGGACATATGGCACCACCCCCTTTTTGGGGTGATTGGAAAACCACCATGCCCTACAACACAAAAGCAAAATACTGCAGATGCTGGAAATCTGAAATTAAAACAGAAAATGTCTGACAGCGTTTATGCAGAAACAAACTTAACATTTCAGGTCTGTGACCTTTCATCAGAACGGGGGGAAAAAGTTAGCAATGTAATAAGTTTTAAATGAAAGGGCAGGGGGGTGCATGGAAGAACAACAAAAGGAAAGGTCTGTGACAGGGTGGAGGGCAGGAGAGAATAAAGGAGAAAAGGTTTCATGGTGCAAGGCAAAAGGTAGTGGTAATGGGACAAGTAAAGAAAAAGACGTGTCTAGAGGAGGTATGAATGGCAGGATAGCAGCTGTCCGAACACAAAGTGAAGGAAATGAGAGAAGCAAGAGAGAAAAACAGCAAAGAAACATACAACAAAATTGGAGCCAAAGTTATGCTCTAAAATTATTGAACTCAATGTGCAGCCCAGAAGGTTGTAAAGTGCCCAGCAGAAAAACAAAGGTGCTGTCCTTTGAGCTTGCGTTGAAACACTCCAGCACAGGGCTGTCCAATATACGTGGGCCAGGATCCGGCCTGCAGATGTATTTCAGAGATGAGAAATTTTCCACTGTCGTCTTCTTTCAGAATTGCTTTAAAAAAAAAAATTGCATCGCACTGAGGTTCACAACTGACAGGTGCTTAGAGCAGGAACAGCAGGTTCTGAACTTCAGACAGCTTTGGGGTTTTCCAGCATGTTCGACTTGTTTTTAAAAGCCCGCTGGAAAACCCTGAAGCTGTCCGAAGTTCAGAAAGTGTTCTTGTGGAGGGTGGGCGGAGATGTCAAGATCACTCATGACAGATGGACATCTATCCGGAGTACTCCGCATCGCTACAAATCTGCGGGCAAGCATTGACTACTTGTGCAAGCAAAAAATGCCAGATATCTCACTAAGTCAGTGTCCAACAGTAATGAGAATGTAGGTCAATAAATTAATCTTCTCATTTAAAGCCTCTTCACAAAAATGCACCTGTTGGTTTGATTAATAGTAAGATAAATTTTTAATTGCCTTAATCTTTCCAAAATTGTCTCACCGGCTATCTACGCAAGACAAAAATCGTGTAACGTGGCCCCCCACACGAAAAGGTTGGACAACCCTGCTCTAGCGGGCCAAGGACAGAGAGGTCAGAGTGGGAGCAAGGTGTGATTAAAAAGACAGGTGAGCTACTCGCCCTGGCGCTCTCGCTGACTGGAAGCTCTATCATGCTTGTAGACCAAGTGTTCCACAGAGCGAACACTGTCTCCTCAGTGTAAAGGAGACCACACTGTGAGCAGCAAATACAGTATACTAAATTGAAAGTAGTACAAGTAAATCACTTTCACTTGGAAGTGGTGCCTTGGGCCTGGGATGGCGAGAAGGGAGGAGGGTAAAAGGGCAGGTGTTGCATCTCCTGTCCTTGCCTAGAAAGGTGCTGGGGTGACCAGGAAGTGGACCAGGGTGTGGAGGAGAGAACGGTCTCTTCCGAATGTCGAAAGGAGAGTGGAGGGGAAGATGCATTTGGTGGAAATGGCGGACGATGATCCACTTAACACGGAGGCTGTTTGGGTGGAAGGTGAGGTCAAGCGGAAGCCCACTGTGGTACTGGGATGGAGGAGAAGGGGGTGAGAGAAGTGTGTGAAGTAAAACAGGCCCTGTCGAGGGCCCTGTCAACCATAGTGGAGGGAATCCCCAGTTGGGAAAAGGAGGAAGACGTATTGGAAGCACTAGTATGGAAGGTTGCATCCTCTGAACAGATGCGACGGAGACGGAGAAACTGGGAAAATGAAATAGAGTCCTTACTGGAAGTGGGGTGTGAGGAAGTGTACTCAAGGTAGCTGTGGGAATCAGTGGGCTTACAGTGAATATTGGTTGATTGTGGGGAAAGGCCAAGAATTCAAGGAAGGGAAGGCAAGATTTGGAAATGGACCATATGAAAGTGGAAATGGGAAAACACTGAAGGGTAGAGGACATGAAGGACCTTGGAGTGAATGTCCACAGATCCCTGAAGGTAGGTCAGGTCGATAAGGTAGTTAAAAAGGCAACTGGAATCCTTTCCTTTATTAGCCGAGCTATAGAATATAAGAGCAGGGAGGTTATGCTGGAATTGTATAATTCATTGGTTAAACTACAACTTGAGTACTGTGTGCAGTTCTGGTCACCTCATTACAGACAGGATGCAATTGCACTGGAGAGGGTAAAGAGGAGATTTATGAGGATGTTGCCAGGACTGGAAAAATGCAGCTATGAGAAAAGATTGGATAGGCTGGGGTTGTACTTGGAACGGAGAAGGCTGAGGGGAGATCTGACTGAAATATACAAAATTTTGAGGGGCCTGGAGACAGTAGAGGTGAAGGGCCTATTCACCTTAGCAGAGAGAGATCAGTGACTAGGAGGCATAGATTTAAAGTGATTGGTCAAAAAATTAGAGGGGAGATGAGGAAAAACACTCTCACCCAGAGGGTGGTGGGGGTCTGGAACTCACTGCCTGAAAGGGTAGTTGAGGCAGAAGCCCTCAACTCATTCAAAAGGAGCCTGGCTATGCACCTCAAGTGCCGTAATCTGCAGGGCTACGGACCAAATGCTGGAAGGTGCGATTAGAATAGGTGGATCGTTTTTCAGCCGGCACAGACACAAAGGGCCAAGTGGCCTCTTTCTGCGTCCTAAACTTTCTATGATTCTAAGGTGAGAGAGAGGTGGAAACAAATCAAAGTCGATAAAATTTTCCAGTTTAGGCTAAGAGTAGGAACCAGCACTAGTGGTCATCAATATACTGGAAAAAGAGATAAAGGAGAGGGTCTGAGCAGGACTGGAACAAGGAATGTTCCATCTATCCCATTAAAGGGCAGGCATAGGTAGGACCTATGCAGGTACCCATAGAAACACCTTTTATTTGGAGGAAGTGAGTGGAGTTGAAGGAGAAGTTGTTCCATGTAAGAACAAGTTCAGCCTGGCGGAGGAAGGTGGTGATGGGATGGTGGCTGGTTGGGCTGCAATTCAAGGAAGAAGCAGAAAGCTCTCAGACCATCCTGGTGGGAGATGGAGGTGTAGATTAGACATCCAGGTGAAAAGGAGATTTGGGCCAAGAAACTGGAAACTGTTGAAGTGACAGAGGGTATCGCAAGAGTCATGGATACAAGTGGGAAAAGACTGGACAAGGGGAGAAAAACAGTACAGTCAAGAAAGGGAGAAATCAATTCAGTGGGACAGGAACAGGCTGAAATGATGGGTCTACCAGGACAGTCCTGTTTGGGAAGGTGGTGGAGGCAGGTTGTTCGGGGTTGGGGGTCTATGAGGCTGGAGGCCATGGAGGTAAGATCTCCAGAGGAGATGAGGTCAGTTACAGACTGGAGACAATAGTTTGATGTTTGGTGGTGGGGTCATGATCCAGAGGGAAGTAGGAGAAAGCATCAGAATGTTGGCATTCGGCCTCTAATGAGAGGTCGGTACCATTTGCCCTAACTAACATTATGGTCATACAAATCACAGCCCCCACACTGAGCTTTGGCTGCAAGTGATGTTAAATTGAGATAGCTGAGACCTAACAGACAATCACTGCACCAGCATATATTTGGTATTAAATCATTGCTTTATTTATATTGTTATGGGGATGTGAGTGGTCCCCACTGTTCAACTCCCAATTGACCATAGCAAATGTTTTTGTTACTAGGGTTTTACCCCCTTTGTCTTTTATTTGTCAAAAGAACAGATGACAACAGGTTTTCTTGCTGATTTAAAACAGATGTTTAACTGTTTATTGAGCAAATATTCAGTCCAGAAATGGTCACAACTGCACCCGCAAACGCATTTACTTGCATGTTCACACACGAGATAGATAGAGAGGAAAACAGGTTAGGAGTTTGAAGTGAGGTAGGTTTTCAGGGTCCATGGTAACCTGTTGAATCTTCTCGGAGGTCAATTTCTTCTTTAAAGTTGCGTGCCTGGGTTTTGTAGATTTCTTTGTTGGTTCAAATTTCAGTATGGTGACGGGATCACTTTCAATTCTCTGCTGCGCAAGTTGAAGTGTAAAACTCTCAAACAGGGCACCATCTTTCTGGCTTGCTGGATTTTCTCCCAGCTCTCAGTTGGAAAGGCTTTGGTGATGTTTGTCTTGGATCGCTCCCTCTCTCTACAGAGAGCTACTTTTAAGGTCAAAATGGTCTCACATCTTGCCTCTGTTGCGAGACATGGATCTTCCTCCCTGTGGTGACCACCAATGGCCCAGGATGTGGCTACTTCACACCTTCTTTGTTTCAGAATTACCCATTCAATTCAAAAATGTCTCGATGGGTTCTGGATGGGTGCAATTGACAACTCTTAGCTTAGAATGTAACATTTTACTGTCTGGCAAGGACAAGACAGTTTGAATGGACAAGACCAGGTCTTTTGACCTTCAGCTGTCATTTTTTCCAACACACTGTCCTCTTTTTCAAAGAAAAGTCCATTTTTATAACTCTTCAGTTTTAGTTCTTATATTTTCAATTGCTGCTCTGCACGTGAGTGTGACAATACAAGTGAACTGCTCCAAATCTGTGCACACCATACCACTCACTATGGAGATGTAGCTCAAATCACTAGTGGGCTATAAACTGGTTAAATTACTGGGTTTACAGTTTTCAAACAATTCCTTTTGTTATTTTTGCTGAGATTAATCCTCTCCAGTGTAGCACAGAACTAGAGGAGAGAATCTTACTAAAGTTAAATATTTCAATGAGCAAGAGCATTGAACAGAAACTGTCAATCAATTTGAAATATTGTCAGTGTCTAGTGCTAAAGTTGTGTAGATAACCAAGACTGTTACTTATTATATATGTATGAACATGCTGGCAGTGCTTCTTGATGATCCTGCTCTAAAGAAAGCAAAGTCAAACCTGGGGTAAGAGATAAAATCTATAATGGGGACCATGCATCATACAGACTGTTGGCTGCTTATAGGCCTGGCCATCATGGTCACTATGAGCTTCTCTAATAATAATGAACAAATCAACTCTGAATTGCTATCATAGTCAGTCTTTGCCCCATGTATCATTCGTCGGGCAAGTTGAAGCAAGCACACTGCACCACTGATAGCATTACTGTGCCTAATTAAACCAGTATTTGAGAATTCTATATTTAATTTCTTTCTGTATTTTTCAAGCATGATTTCTCTGCAGCTACTACTAATATTGACCTTTTCTGGCAAAGGCAGCACTGTTTACCTTTGGGCAGCTAACACTAACTTTGGGAATTAGAACAAAAAGTCTGCAGGACTGCACCAACATTTGCATTATCTAAAAGTTTAAATTCTACTCAAGAATGGTTACACATTGGAAATTAAATGATGGGCAGTGATTTTGTAGCTGTCAAAGTGCAGGATGCAAGTACTAAGAACACTTTTGCCTCTTGCCGCCCAGCACATACATCAGGAATTTCCAAGTCAGTTACAGGATTGGCTAAATCCAAATTAAAGCTCTGCTACTCTAACCTAGTAGCATGCCTTAAAGCTAGAAAATTGCCATCTACTGCAGCAGTAATTTCCATTTCCATGGTATGGCTGCTTCACTGGTGATTATGCTGCTGAAGTTAGAGGGACCCTCTGGTCTTAAGCACTTTGTTAAATATAGTAGACATCTTCAAAGTTACCAGATCTGACCCAGTGTACTTCTGAACAAATTACCATATAGTCCATCACCAAAGTTACATTAAACGCTATTTAACTTCCTCTCAAATTACTCTGGGCAGATCCTCTACCACTCTGTTCCTTCATATCGTGACCTTCTGTACCTATCATTGTGCTTATTATTCCACTCAACACTCTGTACACAACCTCCAGTCCCTTCTCAATGCAGAGGTTCAATCACTGTCTTGATTTTGTCCAGACTCCTTTGGGAGAATAAAAATTTAAATTTTTCAACTCTTGAGTTTTTTGATGTCTCTCTTGTTTAAGCAACCTATGGACCTTGATGACCTCACTATCTCTTCAACCTCAAATGGAATTCTCATCTTTAATGTAAAAGCTGCCTCTAAGAACCCTTCTCAGCTTAAATTCTTCTCACTGTAACATCCCTTTCCTCTGTCCACAGCTCCGATTTGATCAAGACTTGAAAACTGCCATGTTGGAGAGTCTCAAAACATTTTGCCCACATTCTTCGACATGCCTTTCACGTCGAGCCTCCAGCTTCTGCCCACATCTCTTTTTGTCACTCAATTTTTCAATGATATGGGTTGGTCCTTCAATGAACCCCACCCTCTCTTGCTCCTTCCAAACTCTAACTGTACTGCCCAACAAACCTTTCCTTAACTGTATTGAAATCAAGATTTATTACATGAAATCCTGCTCCAACTAAATTCTTTCCCAGGACCAGACAATGTGGAACTATAACTTCCCTTAATGTTTGCTTCCTTCTGGGTCTCTGGCTGTTAAAACCTGACTTGCCATCTCCTAACCTTTACTTCCTAGTTTAGTTGATCATCTCTTACATTTCTCAAACTTGGCTGATTTCCACACCATATAACTTGGTTTCCAAATTAAAAGTTGGAAGTCGAGAACTAAATTGGCTACCATTAATTGTGCAAGGGTAGAGTTGCTAGGGTGGCATTAGAGAAAATAAGTTTTGAAGCTCCTTTAGCATTCATTTTATTTAATACTCTTCGTGGTTCTATATTTTGCACGTGGACTTGGGGGAGGGAGCGAGAGAGAGAGAGACAGAGAGAGAGAGAGACAGAGAGAGAGACAGAGAGAGAGACAGAGACAGAGAGAGAGACAGAGACAGAGACAGAGAGAGAGACAGAGAGAGAGACAGAGACAGAGACAGACAGAGACAGACAGAGAGAGACAGAGAGAGACAGAGAGAGACAGAGAGAGACAGAGAGAGACAGAGAGAGACAGAGAGAGACAGAGAGAGACAGAGAGAGACAGAGAGAGACAGAGAGAGACAGAGAGAGACAGAGAGAGACAGAGAGAGACAGAGAGAGACAGAGAGAGACAGAGAGACAGAGAGACAGAGAGACAGAGAGAGACAGAGAGAGAGACAGAGAGAGAGACAGAGAGACAGAGAGAGACAGAGAGAGAGACAGAGAGAGAGACAGAGAGACAGAGAGAGAGACAGAGAGAGAGACAGAGAGAGAGACAGAGAGAGAGACAGAGAGAGAGAGAGAGACAGAGAGAGAGACAGAGAGAGAGACAGAGAGAGAGACAGAGAGAGAGAGACAGAGAGAGAGACAGAGAGAGAGACAGAGAGAGACAGAGAGAGACAGAGAGAGAGACAGAGAGAGAGACAGAGAGAGAGACAGAGAGAGAGACAGAGAGAGAGACAGAGAGAGAGAGAGACAGAGAGAGAGAGAGACAGAGAGAGAGAGAGACAGAGGAGGAGAGAGACAGGGGGAGGGAGAGAGGGGAGGGAGGGGGAGGGAGAGAGGGGGGAGGGAGAGAGGGGGGAGGAGAGAGGGGGAGGGAGAGAGGGGGAGGGAGACAGAGAGAGAGAGAGACAGAGAGAGAGAGAGACAGGGGGAGGGAGAGAGGGGGAGGGAGAGAGGGGGAGGGAGAGAGAGGGGGAGGGAGAGAGGGGGAGGGGGAGGGAGAGAGGGGGAGGGAGAGAGAGAGAGACAGAGAGAGACAGAGAGAGACAGAGAGAGAGAGAGAGAGAGAGAGAGAGAGAGAGAGAGAGAGAGAGAGAGAGAGAGAGAGAGAGAGAGAGAGAGAGAGAGAGAGAGAGAGAGAGAGAGAGAGAGCAGGGAGGGAGAGAGAGAGAGAGAGAGAGAGAGAGAGAGAGAGAGAGAGAGAGAGAGAGAGAGAGAGAGAGAGAGAGAGAGAGAGGGGGGGAGGGGGAGGGAGGGAGGGAGGGAGGGGGGGGGAGGGAGGGAGAGAGAGGGAGGGGACAGGGAGGGAGAGAGAGGGGGACAGGGAAGGGGAGAGAGAGAGGGGGACAGGGAGGGAGAGAAAGCCAACATCACAGAAAGCATGAGAGAAGGATCCAACAGGTAAGAAAAGAACACTACCAACCAAAAACAGCCTCCATCGCAGAGACAACACAAACTATCTGAGAAGGTAACAAACTACGCACCACCAGCTTTCGGCTGTATTACAAACACTAGAGTTCTACACTACCTCCGCAAGTTCAAGACTGCAAATAATCAGGCCTGGAACTTTTAAAGTAATTTTTCTTCCCAAGAAGGCTCAAATAATCTTCTATGAACCACGAACACTAACCTCACTTGGTACGTAAACTACCTCGTCCTTTTGTCTCGAACTATTCTTGTGTATTTAGGTGAATGTGCACGTGAGAAAGGTTGCAATCATTTTGGGATTTGCTTAAAAATAGTAATTTCTTTAAACCTACGAGAAAACTGTTTATCTGTTTTCTTGACCCTAAAGATACTCAGGGGCTAAGACATCATGTTGTGGACAGAACTGAGGGAACTGAAACTCCAGTTCTTATTCCGGTTTCTGTCCATAAGTGTATTTTGAAAAGGAAGATGTGTGTGTTTCTTAACCCGAGTGCAAGGCCAATTTGAATAACCAGCAGCGTTCTTTTCATGGGTTTAAATAAAGAGGATCATTTTTATTCATACGTCCACCCCGAAAATCTAACACTACATCACTCACATACACACACTTGAGAAAGTAAGTGTTAAAAGGAGATAGTGCACTTTAACAAATTGCAAGCAGAGGAAGAGTTCATAAGTCACATGATTTGGCTCATGTTGGGGATAAGGCATGCGTTGCGGGCCCGGTGAAGACAACGTTTTCACTCCTGAAATGTCGTTAGATGGATTCGATTGCCCACGTTATATATCGAAGTCGTTGCAAGATTCTCAGAGGTGGTCACAAAGTTAGTTGCTTGTCGACTGATTAGCCGGAGGTTGGTTTTCTGTACTTTTGGACTTGAAAAGTAACAGGTTCAGAGACTCCAAGATGTCACAGCCTTCAGTTCTTTTAAGGCACAATGGTACAGCCTGGTCTGTTTGCTGCTTTTTCTGCAGTCTATATTTTAAAGATTTTTAAAATGAGACCAACATGGCTGCCCCACCATGTGACTTCTCAATTCCTTTTCCAAATAGGGTGTCGGTCTAGCCTCATTCACTTTATTATTCTGAGACATTCATTCTGAGGAGGGGTAAGACAATCACTTTCTTTGTTTCAGAAGAAAACCATTCAATTCAGGAATGTCTCCTATGGTTTCAGGATGGGTGTTGATGACACTTATTTTCTGAAAGGTATTCCTTTTGTCCTTTCAGACAGTGAGCTGGTTCTTGAATACACAAATTGAAGTCAGCTGACCTTTGGTGGCCATCTTTGCAGCCCATGTCCACTTTTAATGTCTACTGTGGTTCATTTAAAACAAAAGGAAAATTCAGTTCCAGAGAATGCTATACTGAATATAGTCCATGTTTAAAGTTATAAATAGGACAGGCCTGTACTGGGTATGACAATCATTTTAACAAAATATGATTGCGGTAAGTTGGGAGCTGAACAGTGGGAACTATCCACACCCTTTACCACCTGTCCGTAACAATATTAATTACACATTTTGCTTGAATATTTCAGGCACATAGCTCAGACATTTTAAAAGTTACTCAATAGACTGTCTTTCTCTAGTTTTCAACTTCAATGTCCCTAACTTATTGTTGAATGTTAATACAACTGACTGAAATATTGTATGCACAAATAAATGTGAAACATTTGTCTGCTTCTAATGAGTTCAATTATCTTTGTCACGACAACCAGGAGCGATGCATTCGACATCAAGGTGTTATCTTATTACTCAACCATATAACACAGGAGAGATCAGTGTAAAGAAACCTCACTGTAGAATGGTCACATTAAGTTGAGTACTGAAGTACATTACACTAAGAATGGGGCAGAAGGTAAACTGACCTTGCACAAAAGGAGACAAAAAATGTACACGATATCTGCTACCAACTGTGGAATTTTCTAATTGCTGCTATCATAAGGTAACCAGGCATTATAAATTATATTCTTCACACACCAAAGTAAATTACTGTTGCCAGAAAGCCAAAGACAAAACCGATCTAATTATACAACAAATGCAATTTGCAAACAATTGAGTCCCAACCAAAATACATATTTTTAAAGTATTGTACAATAACAAATAACAAAAGTTGATCCAGAAGACTGGTTTACAAAAGACCTGCTCCAGGTCATTGAGAAGTCCTGATATAAGTTGGCATTCTAGATGTGTAGAAATGTGTAGAGATTGGTGGTGGCAGAAACCCTCAACTCTTTTTAAAAGGTACCTGGACATGCACCTGAAGTTCTGTAACCTGCAAGGCTATGGACCAGGTACTGGAAGGTGGGCAGCTAGTTTTTTCAGCTGGCACAGACACAATGGGCTGAATGGCCTCTTTCTGTGCCGTAACTTTTCTATCATTTCCATGGAGAACAACTGCTACAATCGTTAATAGCTTTACATGCAAATAATTAATGTAAGTTCAATGGAGCATTGCACATAATGCTTATAAAATAGAACAAAAAACATATTTTAGATTGCAGATGAGAGAAAGATAGCCATAAAATTAAAAAGCTCTCGCTACAGCTACTATTCGTAAATTACAGACACACTGTAAAAAGCTAACCCTAACCACGCCCTAAAAGAAAATGGAAAGGCTTCTGAAGAGCTGGTATTAATCTCCATTTCCTAAGTTTCTCAGACATGTTCCAGATCTTTGCATTGAGACCAAAAGCAAATGCTTGGTTTATACCAAGTTTGAGAATTTCCACCATACCGATATCTAACTTCCAGAGTAAATCCACTGCATACTGGTTTTATACTAATATGAATCCAAACTTCTGCTGGCCTTGATTCATGACCAGTCAAATAGATATGGTTATAATCTAAATCTGTAGTAAATTATATTGTGGCTTCTTCCAGGGTTCCTTCATTAATTTCAACATAAAGGACAAAGTTTTATTCTTTACAAAAGATATTGTATCTTGAGCAGAGATTTAGTGCCACAGGAAAATACAAAAATTAAGTCTGTTTAATTATTAGTAGATGGAACGGCAAAGCACAGAAAATGATTTTCAGAATGGTTTTCCTAAAAGGATTCTTTTTTTAAAACTTTCTGTACGCTCAAGATTTCATCAGTCAAATGAGATAAATGTTTTTCTTTAACAGATGGAATTGAATCACATGCTTGCACTGAGGAAATTAAAAACTTCAGCCCAAAAGCATAATTTTTCTTTCTGAAGCACCCAATCAGTGTACTGTTCTCGGGAGATGGTCTCCTTCCTTGCCTTTTACTCCTGTCATGTAAACAACCAAAGTAGCACACATGGGAGAAGTCACTGAACAGTAACATAACCAAGTAAGTTACTAAAGGTCATTAAATTTTCACATAAACATCGCATCAAGAATCATGTGCCCCCACCCCTTCCCCTTCCTCCTCCTCCACCAGTGGGTGGACCTAACCACACTTGGGAATATTTACAGCTGAAAGTGAGAATTAGATCAGTTTGCTTTTACCCTGTTGGTGTTGTATTTGTCTTCATCCTTCTCTCAAGGTATTTTAGATTCCAGAAGAATCTTCAGTGGGTGATCACAAAATTTGTTTCAAGTAAGCTTTTCTGAAAACCTAATGGGAAGCTACAGATTTCAACTTGGATCTAGCTGTTCTTAAAAGTAATAGATCAGTTTGATGGGATAAGAACATAGTGCTTTCAGAATAACAACTTGCGCTCACATAGCACTTTTAACATAGTAAAATTGACAATGAGCCAAAAGAGGACAGGAGACTAAACAATTGTTTGAAGAGGTAGGTTTTAAGAAGCAACTTAAAAGGAGGAGAGAGGGGTGCAGAATCCCAGAGTTAAGGGCTTTAATGGCTGAAGGCAGTGGGGTATGCACAGGAGCCCAGAATTAGAGTAACAGAGATCGCAAAGGGTTGCGGGGCTAAAGGAGGTTACAGAGATAGCGTGGGGCAAGCTCATGGAGGGATCTGAACATGAAGATGGAATATTTTAAAATAGAGGCGTTGGTGGTCCAAGAGCCATTGTAGGTCAGCAAGCGCAGGGGTAACAGGTGAACATGACTTGGTGAGAGTTAGAATACTGGCAGAGTTTTGCATGAGCTCAAGTTTATGGCGGGTAGAAGTTGGGAGGATGCCCAGGAGAGCATTGGAATAGTTGAGTCTAGGTAACAAAACTGTGAATAGCAGCAGGTGGGCTGAGGCAGGGTCAGAGACATACAATGTTACGGAGGGAGAAGTAGGCAGTCTTGGTGATGGAGAGGGTATGGACTTGGAAGCTCAGCTCAATGTGGAATAGGCTGAGCAGAGTCTAGCTCAGCCTGAGATATTGGCCAGGGAGGGAGATGTAGTCACTGTTGAGAGTATGAAGTGAGCCTCGGGGACACAAGCAGTTCAGAATGAGGTATCTTATGCAGGGTTTTTTCATGGAAGATGATCACTTGGGAAATTGTGTTACTCATGCAGAGGAATGCCGAGCTCAAGACTCAACTGGTTATACTCCACAACAATAATGAGTACAGAGTACTGGAATAGTCTGTGGATAAAATTGGCCCCAAAGTCCTTGTATAGATGGGACAAGAGTAGGTGGGGAAGGGCAAATCATACAGAATGGCCAACAGGGTAAGAATAATCGGTATATAAGGCATCTGTGATGTTGTAGCCCAGCAGTAGTCAGCACCTTCAGGGGAGAAAGCATTTTTGAAAAAGACTGATCAGCATTTAGTTGAACATACAATCTGTTATTGAAATGTAAATAAGTTGAAAGGAAGTACAGTCCACATTTTCAGCACAATGCAAGAAGGAAAATTGAGAGATTTATAGTAACAGATCAGTAAAAGTTTGATCAGTTTATTCTTTGTTCTGAAGAGGTAATTTACTCCAAAACAGGCAATGTTAGACAATGAAAATGTATTTCAGTAGATACATTTCAGGTCTGAAACACATCAGAGACACAGACAATATGTAGAGGTGTACAGACAACACAGGAAGAGGGAGGTGTAATAATACGGGTATAGAATCAGAGAACGGTTACAGCACAGAAGGCCGCCATTCGGCTCTGTGTGCTTGTGCCAGCTCTCCAAGAACAACTCAGCTAGTCCTATTCCCCTGCCTTTTCCCCGTAGTCCTGCAAATTTCTTCTCTTTGCATTAATTATCCAATTTCCTTTTGAAAACCACAATTGAATCTACCTCCAAAACACTCAGGCAGTGCATTCCAGAGCCTGACCACTCGCTGCGTATGAAAGCTTTTCCTCATGTTGCCTCTGGTTCTTTTGCCAATCACTTTAAATCGGTGACCTCTGGTTCTCAATCCTTTCACCAATGGGAGCAGTTTCTCTATCCACTCATGATTTTGAACACCTCTATCAAATCGACTGCCAGCCCTCTCTTCTCGAAGGACAACAGCCACAACTTCACCAATCTAACCACATAACTGAAGTGCCTCACCCCTGGAATCATTCTCATAAATATCTTCTACACCCTCTCTAATGCCTTCACATCTTTCCTAAAGTGTGTCCAGAATTGGGCACAATACTCCAGTTGAGGCCGAACCAGTGTTTGATAAAGGTTCAGCATAACTTACTTGCTTTTATACCTTATGCCTCTATTTATAAAGCCCAAGATCCCATATGCCTTATTAACCATTTTCTCAACCTGCCCTCCCACTTAGAATGATTTGTGCACATACACCCAGGTTCCTCTGCTCCTGTACCCCCTTTAGAACTGTATCCTTTTATTTTATATTGCCTCTCCTCATTCTTCCTACCAATATGCATCACTTCACAGAATTAAATTTCATCTGCCAGGTGTCCACCCAAACCACCAGCCTGTCTATGTCCTTGAAGTCTATCACTCTCCTCCTCACAGTTCATAATACTTCCAACTAAAAATTGATCAAGTGTCAGAGGAGCAGCAGGCACTACAGCATTCAAGCTCTGCTCGACAATGCAGAGATAGTTACCAACATAGTGAAACTGTAGGTATAATCTCTCAGATTTCAGACAATGCACAGCGCTAACACGCCCCACAGTTCAGACAACAGTGTTAACACTCGCGAGCACAGTGCCAACACTCTCCATAGTTTAGACAACACACAGCACTGACAGCCCCCAAAGTTCATAATGCAAGGTGGTAACACCAACAACCGGGCTGTCACTGTCCTACCTCAGAAAATACCTCCATCCTGACTGCCTACTCATCCTTTACCTGGCTGTAATTCTCTGGGAGCCATGGAGCCTTTACCTCCTGGTCCTAATTTCTGCCTGAAATATCTCTTCCCAATGTACAACTACAACTTCCTTATTCTCTTTTCTTGCTGACTCTGGCAAGGGCATAGATTGAGGTGTAAAAACAAGCACCAGCACTAGAATTGCTGCTTTTGGCAAGTAATGTGCTTGTAACTCAGTGCTACAATTTACAGATAAACTACTTTAGTCGTATGATTGTAGCTTATCAGTAATTATTCTCTGAAGTGATATTAATCGCAATGGTTTTTGGGTTCCTAGTAGCTGCATGAGATGATGTGCACCATGTGGTCTTGTGCAGCTACAACTGACTGACTACTTCAATTGTTTAATTATAGTGCTATCAACCTCAGTACTGATTAAACATAAAAACATCGAAAAATAGAAAAATAGGAGGCGGCCATTCAGCCCGCTCCACCACTCAATACAATCATGACTGATCATCCAAACTCAGTAACCTGTTTCCACTTTCTCCCCGTATCCCTTGATCCCCTTAGGCCTAAGAACTATATCTAACTCTTTATTGAATATATTCAATGATTTGGCCTCAACTGCTTTCTGTGGTAGAGAATTCCACAGGTGCACCACTCTCTGGGTGAAGAAATCTCTCCTCATCTCAGACCTAAATGGCTTACCCTTATCCTTAGGTCTCTGACCCCTGGTCCTGGACTCCCCGCCATCGGGAACATCCTTCCTGCATCTAGTCTGTCCACTCCTGTTAGAATTTTGTAGGTTTCTATGAGATCCCCTCTCATTCTTCTAAACTCTAGCCAATACAAGCCTAATCGACCCAACTCTTCATACGTCAGTCCTGCCATCCCAGGAATCAGTCTGGTGAACCTTCGCTGCACTCGCTCCATAGCAAGAACATCCTTCCTCAGATTAGAGGTAGTATCAACAACAAATAACGCCATGTCCTTTGTTTGGTTCCCTTTGTCTAGTGAGTGCTTAGAATTTTGTCCTTGTGCTAGCCACCCACCATCCCCCGATCCCCCGCATCCTTTATACACATGCAAAGAGTACAGGGTAGTACGTAAAAGATTTCAGTGCAGTGGAAAATGGATAGATAGAAGATCATACACAACATGTGGCAGCTTAACATACAGCAAAGAGCACAGGGGCACACATGGTGGAAAGTTCAGTCAGTCACCAGCAAAAGGACCTTTCCAAACATGGTGCAGCTTTATTCATTGCAGCAAAGGGGACAATTTAAAAAAAAACACCCATTCATACTATACAGGAATACATTTAAATACTGCAAATTTAGATTTTGATAAAATATAATTGATAAATAAACTGGATTCCATAGCTATGTCACCCTCACCCAAACTAAACTAAAAGTAAAAAAAAAAGTAAAGAAAAAATAACTAAAAATAAAAAAGGGGGCCCTATCATGCTCTGAAATTATTGAACTCAATGTTCAGTCTGACAAGCTGTAGCGTACCTAATCGGTAAATGAGATGCTGTTCCTCGAGCCTGCATTGATGTTCACCAGAACACTGCAGCAAGCCCAGGACAGATATGTGGGCATTACAGCAGGGGGTTTGGGGGGCGAGATGCCACTTCCCTCCCCTTCCTTGACTTCTCTGTCTCCATCTCTGGGGATTGGCTGTCTACTAATATTCATTATAAGCCCACCGATTCCTACAGCTACCTCGACTGCACTGCTTCACACCCTGCCTCCTGTAAGGATTCCATTCCATTCTCCCAGTTTCTCCATTTCAGACGCATCTGTTCTGATGATGCAACCTCCCACGACAGCACTTCTGATATGTCTTCCTTTTTCCTCAACTGACGATTCCCCCACTGTAGTTGACAGGGCCCTCGACCGTGTCCGGCCCATTTTGCGCACCTCCACCCTCATCCCTTCCCCTCCCTCCCAAAACCGCGACAGGGTTCCCCTTGTCCTCACTTTCCACCACACCAGCCTCCACATCCAAAGGATCATCCTCCGCCACGTCCAGCGCGATGCCACTATCAAACGCATCGTCCCCTCCCCTCCTGTCAGCATTCCAAATGGGTTGTTCACTCCTCAACACCCTGGTCCACTCCTCCATTACCCTGGTCCACTCCTCCATTACCCCCAACACCCTGTCCACTTCCCATGCAATCGCAGGTGATGTAACACCTGCCCTTTTACCTCCACTTTCCTCACCATCCAAGGCCCCAAATACTCCTTACAGGGGAAGCAGCGATTTCCTTGTACTTCTTTCAATTTAGTATACTGTATTCGCTGCTCACAATGCAGCTTCCTCTACATTGGGTAGACCAAACGCAGACTGGGTGACTGCTTTGCAGAACACCTCCGCTCAGTCCGAAAGCATGACTTCGAACTTCCGGTTGCTTCCCATTTCAACACACCCGCCCTGCTCTCATGCCCACATATCTGTCCTGGGCTTGCTGCAGAGTTCCAGTGAACATCAACGCAAGCTCGAGGAACAGCATCTCATTTACCGATTAGGTACGCTACAGCCTGCCGGACTGAACATTGAGTTCAATAATTTCAGAGCATGACAGGCCCCCCTATTTGTTTTTAGTTATTTGTTCTTTTTTTTATTATTTTTTGTTTATATTAGATTATATTATATTATATTAGAGCGACGTCTCAATTCATTCCATCTTCGCTGCCTTCGGAGAATACTTGGCATCAGGTGGCAGGACTATATCTCCAACACAGAAGTCCTTGAAGCGGCCAACATCCCCAGCTTATACACACTACTGAGTCAGCGGCGCTTGAGATGGCTTGGCCATGTGAGCCGCATGGAAGATGGCAGGATCCCCAAAGACACATTGTACAGTGAGCTCGCCACTGGTATCAGACCCACCGGCCGTCCATGTCTCCGTTATAAAGACGTCTGCAAACGCGACATGAAATCGTGTGACATTGATCACAAGTCGTGGGAGTCAGTTGCCAGCATTCGCCAGAGCTGGCGGGCAGCCATAAAGACAGGGCTAAATTGTGGCGAGTCGAAGAGACTTAGTAGTTGGCAGGAAAAAAGACAGAGGCGCAAGGGGAGAGCCAACTGTGCAACAGCCCCAACAAACAAATTTCTCTGCAGCACCTGTGGAAGAGCCTGTCACTCCAGAATTGGCCTTTATAGCCACTCCAGGCGCTGCTTCACAAACCACTGACCACCTCCAGGCGCGTATCCATTGTCTCTCGAGATAAGGAGGCCCAAAAGAATTAGATTAGAATAGATTAGAGATACAGCACTGAAACAGGCCCTTCGGCCCACCGAGTCTGTGCCGAACATCAACCACCCATTTATACTAATCGTACACTAATCCCATATTCCTACCAAACATCCCCACCTGTCCCTATATTTCCCTACCACCTACCTATACTAGTGACAATTTATAATGGCCAATTTACCTACCAACCTGCAAGTCTTTTGGCTTGTGGGAGGAAACCGGAGCACCCGGAGAAAATATATATTATTTTAGTTTGTTTCATCATTCATTTTTTTTTTTTACTATGTGCCTACCCACTTTTTCATGTTTGTGTTTTGGGCCAGGGCTGTTAATTGTTCTGTCAATTAACACCCTCTCTGCACTAAAGCTTTGTCTTTCATCACACCATTAACATACCTTGCTCCATGACCTCCTGGTCAGTTATTCTCTGTGACCCTCTATCCTATCAACACCTTGCCTTCTGTTATTTCTTGTCCCACCCCCACTTTATTTGCTGATAACTTATTATATTTCTAACATTTGCCAGTTCTGATGAAGGGTCACTGGCCTGAAATGTTAACTCTGCTTCTCTCCCCACAGATGCTGCTGAATACTTCCAGCATTTCTTGTTTTTATTTCAGATTTCCAGCATCTGCAGCATTTTGCTTTTATTTTAGTGTTTAATTCACTGCCACTTCTCTTCCAGGAATGCCTACCTTGAAGAAGTTCTGCTCTTCTCTCCGACAGGATCCTCGTTTGTCTCTTTTACCTTGTGCACATTCATCGCTTTCTGTTTCCCTCCTGGTGTTGATAAAGTGTCTACCAAAACTCATTTTCACAGCCACATCTCCTTCCTCAGTGACGGTCTCCAGCTCCGACTTATTCCACGTAGATTCCAACTGAAATGTTATCCTTCATGTTTTGAATCCACTCAGGATTACAGGTAACTCCGAGAAATACAACGTTCCTCGGACTGCTGCTCACGCCGCATCCTGAGATCTACATTCAGTGCCATGCGTCACATATACGCACTGGACCCCTCTCGCCAGAAGCACCGCCTCAACTTATCTCAAAGCTGTTCTACTCTGCAGTTTCATTTCATCCTTTGCATTAACAAAAAACTTTTTTTCTTCCTTTCAGGTGTTAAGGAACACAAGCTCCAGCAGCCGATGGGGACTAATAACCCTCCAGATCGATCTTCCCCTTCACTTCCCTCTGACTCCACCCCTTCTGATCTGACCCCTTGCCATGTATTCACTATAACCACTGACCTTCCGCTCTCTGGCGCTGAATATTTTGTACTCAGCAAAGGACGCGGTTTTATACCCTTACGCCCCCACCTCAATGAATTTCCCGCTTGGCATGGCGTTGAGCTCTTCTTCCGTTGCCTTCGCCTCCGGGCACACTTCTTTAACCAGGAGCCCTCCCGACCTGCAGACCCATTCAACCGCTTCCAGTATTCTTCCTCCACCTGGACCCCCCCCCCCCCCCTCTGGCCTCTTATCCACTCTTGATCTTTTCATTGAAAACGGTCAGCGAGACATCAGCCGTCTCAATTTCTTTGCACCCCCCCCACCCGCCCCCCTCTGAACTTGCTGCACTCCAATCTCTCAGGTCTAACCCCGACATCAAACCTGCAGACAAGAGTGGTGCTACAGTTGTCTGGCGCACCAACTTCTACCTTGCAGAGGCTCAGCACCAACTCTCAGACACTTCTTCCTACTTTCCCCTATACCATGACCCCAACACCAAACGACTGTCCACAGGACTGTCACCGACCTCATCTCTTCAGAAGACCTTCCCTCTATAGCTTCCAACCTCATAGTCCCACAAACCCAGACAGCCCGCTTCTACCTCCTTCCCAAAATCCACCAACAGGACAGTCCTGGCAGACCCATTGTTTCAGCCTGTTCCTGCCCAACCAAACTTATTTCTCCTTATCTTGACTCTTTTCTCCCCGGTCCAGTCTCTTCCCACTACATCCGTGACTCTTCTGATGCCCTACGTCATTTTGACAATTTCCAGTTTCCTAGCCCCAGCTGCCTCCTCTTCACTATGGATGTCTAATCTCTCTACACCTTAAAACCCCCACCAGAACGGTTTAAGGGCTCTTCGCTTCTTCCTTTAACAGAGGCCCAACCAGTCCCCATCCACCACCACCCTCCTCCGCCTGGCTGAACTTGTTCTCACATTGAACAACTTCAACTCCACTGACTTCCTTCAAGTAAACGGCGCTGCTATGCGTACCCGCACGCGTCCTAGTTATGCCTGTCTTTTTTGTGGGATATGTCGAACATTCCTTGTTCCAGTTCTACTCGGGCCCCCTCCCTCACTTTTTCTGGTATACTGATGACTATATCGGTGCAGTTTCCTGCTCCCACCCCAAACTTTGCTTCCAATGTCCACCCTTCTCTGACCTTTACATGATCCATCTCCGACACTTCCCTTCTCGATCTCTGTCTCCATTTCTGGGGATAGGCTGTCGACTAATTTTCATTATAAGCCCACCGATTCCCACAGCTACCTCGTCTACACTTCTTCACACCCTGCCTCCTGTAAGGACTCCATTCCATTCTCCCAGTTTCTCCGTCTCTGGCACATCTGCTCTGATGATGCGACCTTCCATGACAGCGCTTCGGATATGTCTTCCTTTTTTCTCAACCAAGGATTCCCACACGCCCCCCCCCCCCCCCCCACAAACTGTGGTTGACAGGGCCCTCAACCGTGTCCGGCCCATTTCCTGCACCGCTACCCGCACCCCATCCCAGAACCGCAACAGGATTTCCCCCCACTGTGGTTGACAGGGCCCTCAACCGTGTCCGACCCATTCCCCGCAACTCTACCCTCACCCCTTCCCCTCCCTCCCAGAACCGTGACAGGGTTCCCCTTGTCCTCACTTTTCATCCCACCAGCCTCCATATCCAAAGGATCATCCTCCGCCATTTTCGCCACCTCCAGCGTGATGCCACTACCAGTCGCATCTTCCCCTCCCTTCCCCTGTCAGCATTCCGAAGGGATCGTTCCCTCCGCGACACCCTGGTCCACTCCTCCATTACCCCCACCACCTCGTCCCCGTCCCAGGGCACCTTCCCCTGCAATCGCAGGAGGTGTAATACCTGCCCATTTACCTCCTCTCTCCTCACTATCCCAGGCCCCAAACACTCCTTTCAGGTGAAGCAGCGATTTACTTGTACTTCTTTCAATGTAGTATACTGTATTCGCTGCTCACAGTGTGGTCTCCTCTACATTGGGGAGACCAAGCGCAGACTGGGTGACCGCTTTGCGGAACATCTCCGCTCAGTCCGCAAGCAGAACCCTGAGCTTCCGGTTGCTTGCCATTTCAACACACCCCCCTGCTCTCATGCTCACATCTCTGTCCTGGGATTGCTGCAGTGTTCCAGTGAACATCAACGCAAGCTCGAGGAACAGCATCTCATCTACCGATTAGGCACACTACAGCCTGCCGGACTGAACATTGAGTTCAATAATTTCAGAGCATGACAGCCCCCCATTTTACTTTCATTTTTAGTTATTTTTTCTTCCTTTTTTTTTTACATTCCTTTTTAAATTTTTTACAATCTTTTTTTGCATTTATTTCATTTCATCTTAGTTTGTTCAGTTTGCTTACCCACTGTTTTTTTCAGGTTGTTTTTCTTCAGGTTTGCACTTGCTGCTGTTCAATATTCAGTGTATTCACACCTAATCTGTACTAATGCTTTGTCTTTCAACACACCATTAACATATTGTTTGCCTTTTCTCCGTGACCTTTTGGTCAGCTATGTGGCCTGGTCCAATCTGCACCTTCTCCTTTGTTATCTCTTGCCCCACCCCCACCTCACTTGTTTATAATCTGTGACTTTTCTAATATTTGTCAGTTCCGAAGAAGGGTCACTGACCCGAAACGTTAACTCTGCTTCTCTTTCCACAGATGCTGCCAGACCTGCTGAGTGATTCCAGCATTTCCTGTTTTTGTCCCCCTTGTCCTCACTTTCCACCACACCAGCCTCCACATCCAAAGGATCATCCTCCGCTTTTCCGCCACGTCCAGTGTGATGCCACTACCAAACGCATCTTCCCCTCCCTTCTCATCAGCATTCCGAAGGGATTGTTCCCTTCGCAACACCCGAGTCCACTCCTCCATTACCCCCAACACCTCGCCCCCTTCCCACTACACCTTCCCATGCAGTCGCAGAGGTGTAACACCTGCCCTTTTACCTCCTCACTATCCAAGGCCCCAAACACTCCTTTCAGGTGAGACAGCGATTTACTTGTACTTCTTTCAATTTAGTATACTGTATTCGCTGCTTACAATGTGGTTTCCTCTACATTGGGTAGACCAAATGCAGATTGGGTGACTGCTTTGCTGAACACCTCCGCTCAGTCCAAAAGCATGACTCAGCTTCCAGTTGCTTGCCATTTCAACACCTCCCCCCACCCCTGCTCTCATGCCCACATATCTTTCCTGGGATTGCTGCAGTGTTCCAGTGAACATCAACGCAAGCTCGAGGAACAGCATTTCATTTACCTTTTAGGCACGCTACAGCCTGCCGGACTGAACATGGAATTCAATAATTTCAGAGCATGATGTGCCCCCCTTTTTATTTAAAAATTTTTTTCTTTATTTTTTTTTATTTGTTTATTTTAGTTAGTTTGTTTCATCATTCATTTTTTTTTTTAACCATGTGCCTACCCACTTTTTTATGTTTGTATTTTGGGCCACGGCTGTTAATTTTTCTGTCAATTAACACCCTCTCTGCACTAACGCTTTGTCTTTCACCGCACCATTAACATACCCGTTTGCCTTTGCTCCATGACCTCCTGGTCAGTTATTCTCCGTGGCCCTCTGTCCTATCAAAACCTTGCCTATCTCTTGCCCCACCCCTGCTTTATTTGTTTAAAACCTATTACATTAACATTTGCCAGTTCTGATGAAAGGTCACTGACCTAAAACGTTAACTCGGTTTCTCTCTCCACAGACGCTGCCAAACCTGAGTATTTCCAGTATTTCTTGTTTTTATTTTAGATTTCCAATATCTGCAGTATTTTGCTTTTATAATAATACATGAAGGCCCTTTCCCAATCCCCAAATTCTGTTTTTGTCAGGTGTGATTGAAATGTGTTTTGGTCCCAGCACGAACTTCCCCGCTCCCCTCCACCCCCAACCTCACCATATTGCCCTTCAACATCTTCCCACCATCCCCACAGCCAATGATTGTTATTTTATCCGCTCCTCCCAGTACGGAGTTGCTGCTGGTGGCCGTAAAATCTGCGTAGGACGGCCGCCGGGAGCCAGTAAGGCAATTTGCATTAATTTAACTTCATTTTAATATTTAAATGATGGCCCCACCACTTGCCAACAAGTGGGGGGGGGGGGGGGGCATTGAGGCCTTGCCACCACCGCTAATATGCGGCAGGGCCTTCTCAGCGTTATGGTGGGCCGCTCCCACAGGCATTTTACAGGCCTCCCCACCACAATCCATGACATTGAGGGGTTGGCAAAATCCAGCCCAAGGACTTTAAAATGTAGACTTTTGTAAAATTGGAAAAGCATTCAACATTCTCAAAGCCCGGAACTTGCCAAGCTTCATTCGATGGCACCTTCCAAACCTGCAACCTCTACCACCTAGAAAGACAAGGGCAGCAGACACTTGGATCACCACCCGCAAGCTCCCTCCAAGCCAGACACCACCCTAACTTAGAACTATAATCGCCATTCCTTCACACACACTGGGTCAAAAAAACCTGGAACTCCCTTCCTAACAGCACTGTGGTTGTACTTACCACTACCTTCTCAAGGGAAATTAGGGATGGGCAACAAATGCTGGCCTTGCCAGCAACCTTCACATCCCATGAATGAATAAAAAAATGCTATCTCTTTAACCCTGTTTAGCAGAATTACAGTGAAAGCATTGTTATCCAGCATGTGCCGGACCTGAGAGGTGCTGGATAATCAAAAATTTTGGTTAATCAAGAAATGTACTTACCAAGGCAATCAATAGTTTTAATTTTAAGAAATGATTACATATAAAGTACATGATGTACAATACAGGAATCTTGAGGTAGTAAGGATGCATAGAAATCTTGAGAAACGCTAACAATTGACTGCACTCAGGGAAAATTACACCCGGAAGAGCACTGGGTGGATTCCGGTTACTACAATTGAGACTTGCTTAGAGAGATTTTGGAAATTCCGGATAATAGAGCTTGCCAGTTGGTAAAGTGCCGATAACAAAGCTTTTAGTGCAATTGAATTTCTTCAAAAATCAGAAGGAAATGCTGTTTCAGGTCCAGTTTGGATAGAGTTCCTACTCTGTCATGCTTTTCTCTTCAGGATAATTTTCCCGAAATCAGCGTAACCAGCAAAAAGATTGTAGAATTATACATGCAAATTCTTTCAACGCAAATTGAATTTCCACAACCTTTTGTGCTAGTTTAAAACATTTCATTAGAAGCTGGTCCCAACCACAAAACTAGCCATGCTCTCAGGATGAATCAACTTTACCAAGTTACTACACTAAAATAGATCAAGGATTTTTTTTAAAAGGAACATTTAAAAAAAATTTAAATGCACCGGTTCAGTGCAAATTTTGTGTTCACTGCTTTGCAAGAAGGCATTAGATATAGCTCTTAGGTCTAAAGGGATCAAAGGGTATGGGGCGAAAGCGGGAACAGGTTACTGAGTTGGATGATCAGCCATGATCATAATGAATGGCAGAGCAGGCTCGAAGGGCCGAATGGCCTGTTCCTATTTTCTATGTTTCAAATGATTGAATGTAAACAATGAAAAACTTCACAAAACGGACGTACTTTGCACCCAAATCGCCACCGACTGCAGCCAGCTTCTCCGCCACTGATCATCAGATAAAACAGAAATATGGAGACAATAAAAACCTTTGTTTCATTGAACTACGAATGAGGATCACAATCTAGAACCAATTCAAGTATACCTCACAGAAGAAGAATTAAAGCATTCAACACAAGACGATGAGTCATTGCCACAAAAGGAGATCAGTTGCTACCATCTTGCATCACTTGAACTTCAGATAAACCACCCCTGGCAAGTCATGTGAAAAAACTCCACTATATAAATGCAACACATGGTTACTTATGGAAAAAGTGTTACAGCATAATGGAATTCAATTCCCATCATTTCCATAGCAATTATCTTTTAGCTACATGTCAAATTGTCTCCATTTACCCAATGATTTTGTTTTGCAGAAAACAGCAAATTTGTGATTTCAACTTTTCCTGCTTCATGTTCCTATCTATTTATCTACAGCATTATATGGGTTTCTATTAACATTCATACTTTTAAAAGCATTTCATGTTATTCACACAAAACATTTGTCACTTACATTTGTCATTACTATGGCAGATCACAACCAGAGATCTTGTAATGAAAGAAAAGTGCCATCAACAGGTTAACTTTAAATTACTGAAAGCGACCTACTATAGGCTTTGTGGTGAACAGAATGTCATTTTGAATCTAAACAGGTACACCATACAAAAGACATTTGGTACATTTAGAATTTTCTTTTAAATGTATACCTGCTGTATTGTTTTGGAATCCTTCTGTGAATTTTCCCTTGGGGGAATTTTCCCAAATAACTTCCAGCCGGGAGCACTAAAAGCAGAAGGAATGGGTTCCTTTGTCTTCTTGTTAAAAAAACTTCTAAGAAACAAGAGCAAAGAAACATTCATCAGTGATTTCACTTAATTCAAAAAATATTGGACAGCATTTCAGATTTGTTCTATACTGCTATTAACGAACACAGAAAGCAGCACCAAATTGTGTTAATACACACGGTAAGATCACATGTGGTTAGGGGCAATTTATTGGCTTGGATAGAGGATTAGCTAATCAACAGAAAACAGAGAGTCGGGATAAATGGGTCCTTTTTTGGTTGGCAAGATGTAACTAGTGGGGTGACACAGGGTTTGGTCCTCGCGCCCCAACTATTTACAATCTATATTAATGGCTTGGATGCACGGATAGAAGGTACTATAGCCAAATTTGCAGATGACACTAAAATAGTAAAATAGGATAGTAAGTTGCAATAAAGAAATAAGAAATTTACAAATGGATATGGATAGGTTAGATGAATGAGCCAAAATTTGGCAGTTGGATTTTAACGTGGATAAGTGTGAGGTTATCCATTTTGGTCAGAAGAACAGAAAGGCAAATTATCTAAATGGAGAGAAACTTCAGAGTGCTTCTGTGCAGAGGGATCTGGGTGTCCTCGTGCATGAATCGCAGAAAACTAGTATGCAGGTGCAGCAGGTAATAAAGGAAGGCAAATAGTGAGACCGCACCTGGAGTATTGCGTACAGTTTTGGTTCCCTTACTTGAGGAGGGTTGTAGTTGCATTGGAGGCAGTTCAGGGGAGGTTCACTAGATGGATTCCAGTATTGAGGGGTTTGTCTTATGAAGAGAGATTGAGCAGTTTAGGCCTTTACTCTCTGGAGTTTAGAAGAATGAGAGGAGATCTAATTGAAGTATAAATGATTAAGGGGATTGACAAAGTAGATGTAGAGAGGATGTTTCCTCTGGTGGGGCAATCTAGAACGAGAAGTCATAGTTTTAGGATAAGGGGTAGCAGATTTAAAACAGAAATGAGGAGAAATTACTTCTCTCAAAGGGTTGTTGAGTCTGTGGAATTCACTATCCCAGAGTGCGGTGGATGCTGGGACATTGAGTAAATTTGAGGAGATAGACAGATTTTTATTAAGTAAAGGGTTGAAGGGTTACGGAGAACGGGCAGGAAAATGGAGTTGAGGCAGAGATGAGATCAGCCATGATCGCATTGAATGGCGGAGCAGGCTGGAAGAGCTGAATTGCCTACTCCTGCTCCTAGTTCTTATGTTCAACAGTTCCATTTGTCACAGCTTTTGTACCCTACAAGAACTTCTTTAATTAATGGAGGTACGTTGGTATATGTCTTTGACCCCAGTCACACACAAACTCCCACTTGAAGGGATAGCTATAAAAACACACCTTCACTTTCTTACAGCATTAATTTTAAAGAGTGAACAAAATGTGGCACAGCAGTTGCTGCATAAAGCACTGCGACAGAAAGTGAAGAGGCCACGTGTTCTGAGACACAATTCTCTACCAATTAAGGTCACCATTTCACCCAATTGGCAGAGGCTAGGCACTAGGTTGGAGTGAGAAGGAAACAAAACAGAAAAAGAAAAATTACTGGATGCCTCACACACTGCATTTGGCTTAAATGCATAGCAACAATTGCAGTTACTGGACAGCACAGTGCAAGCTCAACCATTCTGGAAATAACCGTGGTGGGAGCAGCATCTATAAAGGAGCTGGGATTCACGGAGAGAAAAACAATTAAATACTCACAGGAAAATTTCTCTAAAAAAAAACCTTCACCTTTCCCAGAGTTGTTGCAAAGATCTCTGAATAGCACTGTTAGCATGCCAGTGAATTACATTTGAACTGCAGATTATCACACTCACGCAAGGAACAGTTATGAAGTAAAGTGAACTGGAGCAATTATGAACTGTAAAAATGAACTGATGAACTAAACTCAAAAAAAAGACACTTTTGTTGCAGACAAGATGAAGAGGTCTGGCAACCTCTCCTGTACTGCAAATATACATAGCGTCTGTTGGAGACGAAACCCAACATCACATCTGGACTAGCCCCGGGGAAGGCACATTAAAATATTAAATGGCCCATTCAATGCTAAACGGCTGTCATCTTCAAGAATGAGGTTGACAAAGGCCTTTGCAGACAGGGAGACTCTGGATTCAAAGCCAAGATAAAAAGGTGGGACAAAACACCACTTCATCAAGATAATAAAAACAAAATACTGCAGATGCTGGAAATCTGAAATAAAAACAAGAAATGCTGGAAATACGCAGCAGGTCTGGCAGCATCTGGGGAGAGAGAAACAGTTAACATTTCAGGTCAGAGACCCTTCTTCAGAACTCACAAATATTAGAAATGTAAAAGGTTTTAAGCAAGCAAAGTGAGAGTGGGGCAAGAGATAACAAAGGGGAAGGTGTTGATAGGACAGGCTCACAGAGAATAACTGACCAGAAGGTCATGGAACAAAGGAGATCGGTATGTAAATGGTGTGCTGAAAGACAAAGCGTTAGTACAGAGAGGGTGTGAATGACTAAAGCACAGAGCACTCCAAACATTAAAAAAAACATTTAAAAAAAGTGGGTAAGCACAGTGTAAACAAACGAAACAAACTGAAAACCCTAAAACAAAATAACCAAATAAAAAAGGAAAAAGAAAAATAGAACTAAGCATAAAATGGGGGACCCGTCATGCTCTGAAATGACTGAACTCAATGTTCAGTCTGGCAGGCTGTAGTGTGCCTAATCGGTAAATAAGGTGCTGTTCCTCGAGCTTGCGTTGATGTTCACTGCAGCAATCCCAGGACAGAGATGGAGCATGAGAGCAGGGGGCTGTGTTGAAATGACCAGCAACCGGAAGCTCGGGGTCATGCTTATGGACTGAGCGGAGGTGTTCAGCAAAAAGGTCACCCAATCTACGTTTGGTCTCCCCAATGTAGAGACCACCACATTGTGAGCAGCGAATACAGCATACGAAATTGAAAGTACAAGTAAATCGCTGCTTTATCAAGATAAGCCACATTCAAATCCCATTGCCTTTGAATGTGCGGCCATTGTTACACAATGTCTGAACACACCAGGGACAGCATCTATGGCCACCTGACCAAAACCAAGCTTGATAACGTTTTTTACTTTAAAAAAAAAGAGCTGTCTGAAAGAGACACAGAAAGCCAGCCAAGGAGCTGAGAGATCTATCTCCAGCCAAGAACACGACCCTGCCTGTAGCAACTTTAAACAACAGAGGCAGAGACTGCAAAGTGACCTTGAAAACTCCCCACGCAAGAAATCGTAACAGGATTCTTGCCACCAACTTTGACTGAATCTTAACCAGAGGAGTCTGCAATACTACAGTGAACCAAGAAAAGGAACACCAGGCCTGCAGCACTGTTAAATTTTTTCCCGGAAAACCATGGTTTCAAAGTGAGCTCTTTTTACAACAATCAGACTTAAATGCATGCTATCCTCTAATCTCTATCTGTGTGTGCATGTGTGAGTAGGTGAGGTTATGAATATTTCTCGGGTATTTAATAAAAAATTTATCTTTCTTTTAATCCTATGAGAAAGCCTGTCGTTTGTCTGTTTACATGACCTTGAAAACACTCAGGGACTAAAAATATATATTTTTAAAAAGTCTACAATCAGTTGAGAGGTGAAAAGTTGAAGTCATACACATCATCTTATCTGGGAGACCTGAGAGGCAGTCTGCAGACCTGAGAGGAATCGGAATTGGAGCGGGAGCTATAAATCAAGACCGGGGCTCAAGGCCCACACTCATCTGAAAAACAGGAGAGGCGGTCTCTATCTGTGACTGTGGCGGGAGGTCGGCACGTGCTGGGATTGAAAAGTGAAAAAACCTAATAGTGACATCATGGGAAAGCCATAAGCTGATTGGTTGGTGAGTATTAGCCGTTAGATCGCGCCTGTAAATAGCTGAAAAATCAGAAAAAGTTTTTTTTAAAGCCTCAAATACCTACCTTATAAGCGATAAGGTTGGTACTAAGGTTTTAAGTCAGTGTAATTTATTAGTAATTACTAATTAGAAAGTGCTGTTTGCACAGTGTGAGGCTAAGACTTGGCGTGTGAGGGACTTCAGTGACAAGGGTAAGGTGGTGCTCTTTGGTCTCTTTTCTTTTCTGCCTTTTCAGCCTCCATGGTGCAGGAGAAGGTGGCGATTGGTGAATAACTGGCAAGTTATTCTACTTATTACACTTCTTACACTAACAATAGTTTGTAAAGCTAAGATATGGCAGGGCAGCTCAGCCAAGTGGAATGTGTGTCCTGTGGAATGTAGGAAGTCGTGGACGCACCATGGGTTCTTGACAAATAAGTTCAGAAAGTGTCACCAGCTGCAGAAGCTTGAGCTCTGGGTTTCGGAACTCGAGCTACGGCTCGAGTCACTGTGGTGCATCCCCAAGGCAGAGAACTACGTGGATAGCATGTTTAGGGAGGTGGTCACACCGCAGGTTAAGAATGTGCAGGCAGAAAGGGAATGGGCAACTGCCAAGCAGTCTAAGAGAACTAGGCAGATGGTGCAGAAGTCCCCTGCACGATCTCACTTGCTAACCAGTCTTCCATTTTGGATACTGGTGAGGATGAGGGTTCCTCAGAGGAGTGCAGCAACAGTCAAGTCCATGGCACGAATGGCTCAGCTACACAGGAGGGGAGGAAGAAGAGTGGAAGGGCAATAATGATGGGGGATTCGTTAGCTAGAGGAAGAGACCGGTGTTTCTGCGGCCGCACACTTGACATCAAGATAGTATGTTGCCTCGCTGGTGCCAGGATCAAGTATGTCACAGAGCAGCTGCAAGACATTCTTCTGGGGGAGGGTGAACAGCCAGAGCTTGTGGTCCACAAAGATGAGAGGGATGGGGTCCTGAAAGCAGAGTTTGAGGAGTTAGGAAAGAAATTAAAAACAGGACCTCAAAAGCAGTAATCTCAGGATTACTCCCAATGCCACATGCCAGTGAGCATAGGAATAGGACAATTAAGCAATTTAACACATGGCTGGAGAATTGGTGCAGGAGGGAGGGTATCAAATTTCTGAGGCACAGGGACCTGTACAAGATGAACGTGTTGAACCTTGAAGGGAAATTTGCTAGTGCTGTTGGGAGGATTTAATTTAAATTGTCAGGAGGTTGGAAACATAAGAGGGAGCTCGGATTGGAGGGAAGCAAAACTGGCAACAGGAAGTACAGAAGTAGTAAACTGAATTGGAAGGCAGATGAGACAAAAGCAAACATCAAACAGAATCCGTATGAGGAATAATGCTAAGACAAAGATAAGGGCACGCTCTCTGAATGCACACAGCATTCGCAACAAGGTAGGTGATTTGAAGGTACAAATAGAGGTAAATGTATATGACTTAATTGCCATTACAGAAACAGTGTTATGGGTAGACCAGGACTGGGAACTGAATATTCAGCGATATTTGTCATTTATGAGGGACAGGCGGAGGGGAAAAGGTGGTGGGTAGCGCTGTTAATAAGGGACGAGATCAGTACATTAGTAACAGAGGACCTTAGATCAAAGGAGCAAGATGCAGAATCAGTTTGGGTGGAGCTAAGGAACAGCAAGGGGCAGCAAACATTGGTGGAAGTTGTTTCTAGGCCACCAAACTGTAGTGGTAATGTTGGGCACTGTATAAATCATGAAATTAGAGGTGCATGTAACATGGGTAATTCAGTAATAATGGGCGAATTTAACTTACAAAAAGACTGGGTAAACCTAATCAGCACTAATGCTGTGGGGAATGAATTCCTGGAACAGTACGTTGAAGAACCAACTAGGGATTGGGCTATTTCAGATTTAGTATTGTGCAATGAGAAATGGCTAATTAATAACCTTGCTGTAAAGGAGCCATTAGGAAATAGTAACCACAGTATGATAGAATTCTACATTAAGTTTGAAAGAGATCTAGTTTATTCTGAAACTAGGGTCTTAAATCTGAACAAAGGAAACAATGATGGTATGAGGGGCAAGTGGCTATGGTAGATTGGGAAAATACACTACAAGATTTGACAGGAGACAGGCAATGGCTAGTATTTAAAGTATTACATGGTTTACAACGAATACACATTCCTCTTAAGATATAAATGACTTGGATATGGGGACCAATTGTAATATTTCCAAATTTGCGGATGACACAAAACTAGGAGGGAATTTAAGTTGCGAGGAGGATGCAAGGAGACCTGAAAGGGATTTGGACAAGCTCAGTGAATGGGCAAGAACATGATAGATGGAATATAATGTAAAGTAGTGTGAAATGATCCACTTTGATAGAAAAAACAGAAAGGCAGAGTATTTCTTAAATGGTGAGTGGTTGGAAAGTGTCCAAAGAGACCTGCGTGTCCTTGTTCATGAGTCACTAAAGTAACATTCATGCCACACAAGTGCCAGGCAATGACCATCTCCACCAAGAGAGAATCTAACCATCTCTCCTTTACATTCAATGGCATTACCATCGCTGAGTTCCCCCACAATCGACATTCCAGGGGCTACCATTGACCAGAAACTGAACTGGAGTATCCATATAAATACCGTGGCTACAAGAGCAGGTCAGAGGCTGGGAATCCTGCAGCAAGTAACTCACCTCCTGACTCCCCAAAGCCTGTCCACCATCTACAAGGTACAAGTCAGGAGAGTGATGAAATACTCTCCACTTGCCTGGATGGGTGCAGCTCCAACAACACTTAAGAAGCTCGATACCATCCAGGACAAAGCAGCCCGCTTGATTGGCACCCCATCCACAAACATTCACTCCCTCCACCACCGACGCACAGTGGCAGCAGTGTGTACCATCTGCAAAATGCACTGCAGCAACTCACCAAGGCTCCTTAGACAGCACCTTCCAAACCCGCAAGCTCTACCAACTAAAAGGACAAGAGCGGCAAATCCATGGGAACACCACCACCTGCAAGTTCCCCTCCAAGTCATACACCATCCTGACTTGGAAGTATATCGCTGTTCCTTCACTGTTGCTGGGTCAAAATCCTGGAACTCCCTTACTAACAGCACTGTGGGTGTACCTACCTCACATGGACTGCAGTGGTTCAAGACGGAAGCTCACCACCAACTTCTCAAGGGCAATTAGGGACTGCAGTGATGTCCTGGAGCTCAGATGATTGACCTCCAACAACGACAACCATCTTTCTTTGCGCTAGGTATGACTCTATCCAGCACAGAGTTTTCCCCAATTCCCATTGACTTCAGTTTTGCTTGGGCTCCTTGATGCCATACTCTGTCAAATGCTGCCTTGATGTCAAGGGCAGTCAGTCTCACCTCATCTCGAGTTCAGCTCTTTTGTCCATGTTTGTACCAAGGCTGTAATGAGGTCAGGAGCTGAGTGGCCCTGTTGGAACCCAAACTGGGCATCACTTAGCAGGTTATTGCTAAGCAAGTGCTGCTTGATGGCACTATTGATGACACCTTCCATCACTTTGCTGATGATTGAGAGTAGACTGATGGGGCGGTAATTGGCTGGGTTGGACTTGTCCTGCTTTTTGTGTACAGGACCACCTGGGCAATTTTTCACATTGCAGGGTAGATTGCTTGGCTAGGGGTGCGGCAAGTTCTGGAGCACAGGTCTTCAGTACTATTGCCGGAATATTGTCCGGACCCATAGCCTTTGCAGTATCCAGTGCCTTCAGTCATTTCTTGATATCACGCGGAGTGAATCGAATTGGCTGAAGACCGGCATTTGCGATGCTGGGAACTTCAGGAGGGGGCCGAGATGGATCATCAACTTGGCATTTCTGGCTGAAGATTGTTGCAAATGTTTTTGCCTTATCTTTCGCACTGATGTGCTGGGCTCCCCCATCATTGAGGATGGGGATATTTGTGGAGCCACCTCCTCCAGTTAGTTGTTTAATTGTCCACCACCATTCATGGCTGGATGTGGCAAGACTGCAGAGCTTGGATCTGATCCGTTGGTTATGGGATCGCTTAACTGTCTATTGTATGCTGCTTATGCAGTTTGGCATGCAAGTAGTCCTGGGTTGTAGCTTCACCAGGTTGACACCTCATTTTGAGGTATGCCTGCTGCTGCTTCTGGCATGCCCTCCTGCACTCTTCATTGAACCAGGGTTGGTCTCCTGGCTTGATGGTAATAGTACAGTGGGGAATATGCTGGGCCATGAGGTTACAGATTGTGGTCGAGTACAATTCTGCTGCTGATGGCCCACAGCGCCTCATGGATGCCCAGTTTTGCATTGCTTGATCTGTTCGAAATCTATCCCATTTAGCACGGTGGTAGTGCCATACAACACGATGGACGGTATCCTCAACGTGAAAGCGGGACTACGTCTCCACAAGGACTGTGCGGTGGTTACTCCTACCAATACAGTCATGGACAGATGCATCTGCAGCAGGCAGATTGGCGAGGACAAGGTCAAGTATGTCTTTCCCTTGTGTTGGTTCCCCCAACACCTGCCGCAGACCCAGTCTAGCAGCTATGTCCTTTAGTACTTGGTCAGCAGTGGTGCTACCGAGCCACTCCTGGTGATGAACATTGAAGTCCAGAGTACATTTTGTTTCCTTGCCACCCTCAGTGCTTCCTGCAAGTGGTGTTCAACATGGAGGTGTACAGACTCATCAGCTGAGGGAGGGCGGTAGGTGGTCATCAGTAGGAGGTAATCAGTAAGAGGTTACCTTGCCCATGTTTGACCTGAAGCTTCATGGGGGCCGGAGTCGATGTTGAGGACTCCCAGGACAACTCCCTCCCTACTGTAGACCACTGTCCCACCACCTTTGCTGGGTATGTCCTGTCCCACCGGCAGGACAGACCCAGGGATAGTGATTGCAGTGTCTGGGACATTGTCTGTAAGGTTTGATTCCGTGAGTATGACTATGTCAGGCTGTTGCTTGACTAGTCTGTGGGACAGCACTCCCAACTTTGGCACAAGCCCCCAGATGTTAGTAAGGAGGACTTTGCAGGGTCGACAGGGCTGGGTTTGCCGTTGTTGTTCCCAGTGCCTAGGTCGATGTCGGGTGGTCCGTCCGGTTTCATTCCTTTTTATTGACTTCGTAGCGGTTAGGTACAACTGAGTGGCTTGCTAGGCCATTTCAGAGGGCATGGAAGAATTAACCACATTGCTGTGGGTCTGGAGTCACATGTAGGCCAGACCAGGTAAGGACAGCAGATTTCCTTCCCTAAAGGATATTAGTGAACCAGATGGGTTTTTACAACAATCGACAAGGGTTTCATGGCCATCATTAGACTAGCTTTTAATTCCAGATTTATTAAATTCAAATTCCACCTTCTGCTGTGGTGGGATTCGAACCCATGTCCCCAGATCAATACCCTAGGTCTCTGGGTTACTGGTCCAGTGATAATACCACTACGCCACCGCCTCCCCATGTGGCTGCTCCAGTTCAGTTTCTGGTCAATAATTACCCTCAGGACGTTGATAGTGGGTGATTCAGTGATGGCACTGCCATCGAATGTCAACGGTACATGCTAAGATTCACTCTTGTTGGAGATTGTCAATGCCTAGCACTTGTGCAGCTGACCACTTTACTCCTGAACAGTTAGTGCTTCAAGCGCTATTATTGTTTCTACAGCAAAATTCAGGCCACTACATTCTATATTGGTACACAATTGACATTAAATTTCTTTATATACCCGATATATATATATATATCCCACGTGATGGTTTAGACTATACCGTTAAGGAAATCTAAATTAACCGAAACACAAAGCGCTAGATCTTTGACATCTGTAGCAGAGTTCCTATATCAAGAAAAAGCAAACTAATAGAGCAGTTCCGGTTAGTGAAGACAAAGTTCCACTTGGATACAAAATCCATTGTGATCAAATAAGAGTTGCAGCCAAAGAGCAGCATCTAAATCCTGCATCACATTGGACAGTCAATGAACTACAAAGACAAATTTATTTGCTCATCAACTTAAGAGAACATCACTATTTCTGATCAGGACTCTCAGTTGAGTAATTAAAGCAGATTAGGAGTAATTCTACAGGATAAAAGTTATCTTAGCAACTATAGACCCCATGTGAGTGAAGACCTGCAGTGTTCATGAAGAGTTGCAACATTTACAATTTAGTTACAGTAATACATAAGACAATCTTTCCCATGGTCAACTACAAATAAAGTACAAAATCTTTGGACGCTAAACAATGTTAATATAGTGCTGCAGTTGCATTCAATGGTAACAGCAGACTTCTTCTGAGCATTTTTTTTTAATTCATTCATGGGATGTGGGCGACACTGGCCAGGCCAGCATTTATTGCCCATCCCTAATTGCCCTTGGGAAGGTGGTGCTGAGTTGCCTTCTTGAACCTCTGCAGTCGATTTGGGGTAGGTATACCCACAGTGCTGTTAGGAAGGGAGTTCCAAGATTTTGACCCAGCGACGGTGAAGGAACAGCGATATAGTTCCAAGTCAGGATGGTGTGTGACTTGGAGGGGAACTTGCAGGTGGTGGTGTTCCCATGTATTTGCTGCCCTTGTCCTTCTAGTTGGTAGAGGTCGCTGGTTTGGAAGGTGCTGTCTAAGGAGCCTTGGTGCATTGCTGCAGTGCATCTTGCAGATGGTACACACTGCTGCCACTGTGCGTCGGTGGTGGAGGGAGTGAATGTTTGTAGATGGGGTGCCAGTCATGCGGGCTGCTTTGTCCTGGATGGTGTCGAGCTTCTGGAGTGTTGTTGGAGCTGCACCCATCCAGGCAAGGGGAGAGTATTCTATCACACTCCTGACTTGTGCCTTGTAAATGGTGAACAGGCTTTGGGGAGTCAGAAAGGGAGTTACTTGCCTCAAGATTCCTAGCCTCTGACCTGCTCTTTAGCCACGGTATTTATATGGCTACTCCAGTTCAGTTTCTGGTCAATGGTAGCCCCTGGGATGTTGATAGTGGGGGATTCAGCGATGTAATGCTGTTGAATGTCAAGGGGAGATGGTTAGATTCTCTCTTGTTGGAGATGGTCATTGCCTGGCACTTGTGTGGCGCAAATGTTACTTGCCACTTATCAGCCCAAGCCTGGATATTGTCCAGGTCTTGCTGCATTTCTACACAGACTGCTTCAGTATCTGAGGAGTCACGAATGGTGCTGAACATTGTGCAATCAGCGAACATCTGCACTTCTGACCTTATAATTGAAGGAAGGTCATTGATGAAGCAGCTGAAGATGGCTGGGCCCAGGACACTACCCAGAGGAACTCCTACAGTGATGTCCTGGTGCTCAGATGATCAACCTCCAACAACCACAACCATCTTCCTTTGCGCCAGGTATGACTCCAGCCAGCGGAGGGTTTTCCCCGATTCCCATTGACCTTAGTTTTGTTAGGGCTCCTTGATGCCATACTCGGTCAAATGCTGCCTTGATGTCAAGGGCAGTCACTCTCACCTCACCTCTTGAGTTCAGCTCTTTTGTCCATGTTTGAACCAATGCTGTAATGAGGTCAGGAGCTGAGTGGCCCTGGCGGAACCCAAACCGAGAGTCACTGAGCAGGTTATTGCTAAGCAACTGCCGCTTGATGGCACTGTTGATGACACCTTCCATCACTTTACTGATGATTGAGATTCATCTGAGCATCAAGACATGCAAATGACAAGGTGAAATCTACATACTTTCTTTTAGTACTAATGTTTATCATTTAAAAGTTGTAAGAATTTGATCTATGCACATGCATCAATATAGATTCTATCAAGCAATCCATCAGGCCATCAGATACTGTACGTCCACCACAACTTTCAAATACAGCATTTCATTTTTTCTTTAAAACTATGCGTACTGTGAATTACTCTTGAAAATGAAAAGAAAACAAAGAGCATATCGAGCAGTTAACAATGTCAATGCTTACTGAAACTGTAAAAATAGCCCCATACAAAAGTTTTACCACAGCTTCAAAGAGCTACTGAATGTGATCACATTCTCATTGTATTATGCTTTCGACTATAGCACAGACCAAGCCTTCAAGGCATATTAAATTTCTTCATATACCTGACATCGATTTCATGATTCTTGAACATAAGGTAACTGCTACAATGGTTCATTATAAAAATGCACAGCACAAGATGGACATATGTAAGAAAGACAGAAAAGTTTCACTTTGAATCACTGGTTTGTGCTGCACTGGCCAGGTTCAGCTATGACAATGCCACAATTAAAGAATGAATGAGTGAACTTGCATTTATATAATGCCATTCATATCCTCAGCATGTCCCAAAGCATTTCAATGAACTATTTTTAAGTGTAGTCACTGTTATGTGGGCAAAAGGTGCAGCCAGTTAGTGTACAGCAGGATCCCAGGACTAACAATGACATAACTGGCCAGATATTGTGTTTTTAGTGGTGATTGAGGGATAAATGTTGGCACTTTACAAATTACCCCACTATTCTTTGAATAGAGCTGTGGGAATTATGGAATGGTTACAGCACAGAGGAGGCCAAACAACCTGTTGTGTCCAAGCCGGCTCCCTGTGAGAACTCAGCTAGTCCCACTTTGCCTCCCCACAGCCCTGCAAATTTTCTGGGTCCTTATCCAATTCCCTTTCGTAAGCCACAACTGAATTTGCCTTCACCACACACTCAGGCAATGCACTCTAGATCCTAACCACTCACTGCTTAAGAAAGATTTTCCTCATATCACCATTGATTAAAGATTGGCAAAAGAACCAATGTCCCCTGGTTCTCAATCCTTCCGTCAGTAGAGGCAGTTTCTCTCTATTTTGTCTAGATCATGATTTTAAGCACCTCCAGCAGATCACCTCTCAATTTTCTCTAAGGAGAACCAATCCATCCTTGTAACTCAGGTCCCTCACCCCTGGAACCATTCTCGTAAATCTTTTTGCACTCTCTGTAAAGCCTTCATTTCCTTCCTAGAGTGGGGTTCCCAGAATTGGACACAATTCTCCAGTGGAAGTCGATCCAGTGTTTTATAAAGGGTACTTATAACTTCCTTAATTTTGTACTCTATGTCTCTATTTATAAAGCCCTGGATGATGAAGGCTTTTTTTAAAACCACTTTCAACCTGTCCTGACACTTCCAAAGATTTGTGCACATATAGCCCCAGGCGTTTCTGTTTCTGCAACCTCTTTACAATCGATAATCGTTTTTGTCTGTCGCATTTTCTCATTTGTCAGTGGTTTTATTTGGTGGGCGAAGCCTGGCGCACACACACCTCAGATACCGGGCCTTGGCTTTCACCGCTTCTCAGCCCCGCATGCTGGCCCCCAGCTCTAGCACTTCCCAACCCTGCTTACTGGATTCTTGACTATGGGATGTGGGAAAATGGCATGGAAGGTGTGCAGGGTGGCTGGCATGGGAAGTAGGGAGGGAGGGATGGACAGCCTGTGAGGTGTGAAATGAGGATGGCAATGATATGCCAGGCCAGAATTTGTTGTCCATCCTTAACTGTCCTGGAGAAGATGGTGATGAGCACCCTTCTTGAACCGCTGCAGTCCATCTGGTGTTGGTCCACCCACAGCACTGTTGGGCAACTCCAGCATTTTGACCCAGCGACAACTAAGCAATGGTAATATAGCTCCAAATCAGGAGGATGGTGAGCATGCAGGTGGTGATGTTCCCATGCATCTGCTGCCATTGTTCTTCTCGGTGGTAGAGGTCGTGGGTTTGGAAGGTGCTGTCGAAGGAGGCTAGGTGAGTTGCTGCAGTGCATCTTGCAGAGGGTACACACTGCTGCAATTGTGTGCTGGCGGTGGAGGAAGTAAATGGGGTGTTGATTAAGCAGGCTCTTTGTCCTGGATGGTGTAGAGCTTCTCGAGTGCTGCCGGAGCTGCAGTCATCCAGGCAAATGGACAGTATTCCATCACATTCCTGACTTATGCCTTGTAGATGGTAAACAGGCTTTGGGGAGTCAGGAGGAGAGTTACTCACCGCAGATTTCCCAGTCTGACCTGCTCTGTGGTCACAGGATTTTTATATGGCTAGACCAGTTAAGACAATGGGAATAGGGAGAAAACTCTCCACTGGCTGGTCATACTGAGCATAAAAGATGGTGGTTGAGGCTGTTGGAGGCCAATCATCTCAGCCCCACAACATTGCTGCAGGAGTTCTTCAGCTGTTTCATCAATGACCTTCCCTCCAATACAAGGTCAGAAGTGGGGATGTTCGATGATTGTACAGTGTTCACATGTGCAACTCCACTGGTAATGAAGCAGTCTCTGCCCCCATGCAGCAAGATCTGAACAACATTCAGGCTTGAGCTGATAAGTGGCAAGTAACATTTGTGCCCCACAAGTGCCAGGCAATGATCATCTCCAACAAGAGAGAATCTAATCACTTCCCCTTGACATTCAACACTATTACCATTGCTTGGTCAGTCTCCCATCTTCCATCCTAGATAAATTGGGGCTCATCCAAAACTCTGCTGCACGTATCCTAACTCACACTAAGTCCCACTCATCCATCAACCCTGTGCTATGTGTATGACTGTGTCATACACAGATCTTTACAACCTTACAGCCAATGCCCCAGACTCCTCCATCACCATCCAGAGGTGGCAGCACAGTGGTATACATTCAGGAAGGAGTGGCCCTGGGAGTCCTCAACTTTGACTCTGAACCCCACAAAGTCTCATGGCATCAGGTCCTGCTGATTACCACCTACAGCCCTCCCTCAGCTGATAAATCAGTACTCCTTCTTCTGCTTAGAAGGAGCACTGAGGGCAACGAGGGCACAGAATGTGCTCTGCGTGGGGGACTTCAATGCCCATCACCAAGCATGGCTCCGCAGTCCATTATCAAAGATTTTACAGCAGAGCACTTGAAGAACAGTGGTAGAATCGGACAGAGTCAGCATGGATTTACGAAAGGGAAATCATGCTTGACAAATTTACTACAAGTCTTTGAGGATGCAATTAGTAGAGTTGGACTTTCAGAAGGCTTTCAACAAAGTCCCACTTAAGAGATTAGCATGTAACATTAAAGCGCCTGGGTTTGGGGGCAGTGTTTTGCGATGGATAGAAAATTGGTTGGCAGACAGGAAACAAAGAGAAGTAATAAACAGGTCTTTTTCCGAATGGCAGGCAGTGACTAGTGTGGTTCCGCAGGGATCACATATAGGAGAGAGTGTAGCGAAGGTTTACCAGACTGATTCCTGGGATGGCAGGACTGACGTATGAGGAGAGGTTGAGTCGGTTAGGATTATATTCGCTGGAGTTCAGAAGAGTGAGGGGGATCTCATAGAAACCTATGAAATTCTAAAAGGACTTGACAGGGTAGATGCAGTAAGGATGTTCCCGATGGTGGGGGAGTCCAGAACCAGGGGTAACAGTCTAAGGATACGGGGTAAACCTTTCAGGACTGAGATGAGGAGAAATTTCTTCACCCAGAGAGTTGTGAGCCTGTGGAATTCGCTAACACAGCAAGCAGTTGAGGCCAAAACATTGTATGTTTTCAAAAGGAGTTAGATATAGCTCTTGGGGTGAAAGGGATCAAACGATATGGGGGGAAAGTGGGAACCGGTTACCGAGTTGGATGATCAGCCATGATCATAATGAATGGCGGAGCAGGCTCGAGGGGCCGAATGGCCTACCCCTGGTCCTATTTTCTACGTTTCTATGTAGCACTGCTCCTGGCCAAACTGAAGGACATACTTGGCAGACTGGGCTTAAAGGTGGCGAGAGAACCAACAGGTAGGAAAAATCTATTTGACCTCATCCTCACCAATCTACCTGTCAAAGATACATCTACCCATGAAAGTATTGGTAGTAGCGACCAGTGCACAGTCCTTGTGGAGACAAATTCCTGTCTTCACACAGAAGACCCCCTCTATCATGTTGTAGGTTATAGACAGAGATATGCGATCCCACAACCAGAGGATCAGATCAAAGCTCTGCAGTTCTGCCACATCCAGTCATGAAAGATGGAGGACAAATAAACAACTAATCGGAGGAGGAGACGGCTCCATGAACGTCCCCATTCTCAATGGGGACATAGCCTGCTGAATGAATGATCCATCTCTGCCTCCTCCAGAGGTCCTCACCATCACAGATGCCTGTCTTTAGCCAATTCAATTCACTCCAGAAGATAAAGAAACAGCTGAGTGGACTGGATACAGCAAAGGCTGTGAAACACATAATCCTGGCTGTAGTGCTGAAGACAAGCTCTAAACTAGCCACACCCCTACCAAGCTGCTCCAGTACAGCTGCCACACTGGCATCTATCCAACAAAGGGGAAAAATTGCCCAGGTATGTTCTGGCCACAAAAAGGACAAATCCAATCCAGCCAATTCTGCCCCAGTCTACTCTCAAATATTTGGTCATCTGTTCTGAAATCTGCTTGTACAGCTCAGTGTCAAATTTTGTTTCAATAACACTCAAAGTGCCTTGAGAAGTTTTACTTTATTAAAGGCGCTATATAAATGCACGTTCCTGTTGTGTAAGCCGATCAGAAATTTCCTCACTTTCACTTCAACACAATACATTTCCATTATTTCTCGGAACAATCAAACCAATTCACAAAGCAAACCATCACAAACATAATTTAGAAAAAAATGCTTTGAATTTTCTATGGTAAATAGCAACCTGCCATCATTTCGCTTTCAGGCATTTCCCAAACATTAGTAAGTTGCTGCCTTCCTATCTTCAACTAGCAACCAAATTTACCAAATTCAGTTTTTCCTTTCCTTGACACCAGTATCAAGACAACTTGCCAAATTTAGTTTGTAATATGTTGGTAGCTCATTTCTATTGCACAGTCCCCAAGAACAGGGGCTGTGAAATCAAAGGTCTCAAATGTACAGGTTACGATCGAAGTGCCAAAATCATTTACAGCACAGATGAGGCCATTCAGCCCATCGAGTCTATGCCAGCTCTCCACAGAGCTATCCAGTCAGTCCCACTCCCCACTCAACTTCCATAGCCCTGCAAACTTATTTCCTTCAAGTGGCCCTCTAATTTCCTTTTGAAGTCATTGATTGACTCCGCTTCCACCACCTTTGTGGGCAGCGAGTTCCTGATCACCCCCCACCTGCTGGGGAAAAAAATTGTTCCTCATATTTCCGCTGCATCTCTTGCCCAAACCTCCAATCTGTGTCCCCTTTTCCTTGTATCATTAGTTAATGGGAAGAATTTTTCCTTGTCTAACTTATCTAAGCCTATCATTCTTGTATACTTGTATTAAATCTCCCCTCAATCTCTTTTACTCCAAGGAGAACCACCCCTCATCTCTGGAACCATTCTGGTAACTGCAAACATACGGATTAGGAGCAGCAGTAGGCCATTCGGCCCCTCAAGCCTGCTCCGCCATTCAATAAGATCATGGCTGATCTGTTTGTCTCAAATTCCACACTCCCATCTACCCCCGATAATCTTTGATTCCTCTGCCTAACAAGAATCTATCTACCTCCGCCTTAAAAATATTCAATGACTCCGCCTCCACCACCTTCTGAGCCAGTGTTCCAAAGTCGCACAACCCTCAGAGAAAAAAGATTTCTCCTCATCTCTGCCCTAAAAGAGCGACACCTAATTTTAAGACAGTGCCCCCGAGTTTTGGACTCACCCACAAGAGGAAACATCCTTTCCACATCCACCTTGTCAAGACCATTCAGATCTTATATACTTCAAATCAAGTCTCCCCTCACTCTTCTAAACTCCAGTGAAAATAAGCCCAGTCTGTCCAACCGTTCCTCATAAGACAACCTGCTCATTCCAGGTATCAATCTAGTAACCCTCATCTGAACCACCTTCAACGCATTTACATCCTTCCATAAATAAGGAGACCAAAACTGCACGCAGTTTTCAAGATGTGGTCTCACCAATGTCCTGTATAACTGAAGCATCACATTCTTACTTTTATTTTCAATTCCTCTCGTAATGCAGGATAGCATTCCATTAGCCTTCTTTATTACTTGCTGTACCTACATACTAACTTTTTGTGACTCATGCACTAGAACACCTTGATCCCTCTGCACCTCGGAATTCTGCAGTCGTTCTCTGTTTAAGTGATATACTGCTTTTTTATTTTTCTTGCCAAAGTGAACAACTTCACATTTTCCCACATGATACTCCATCTGCCAGATTTTTGCCCACTCACTTAATCTATCTATATCAGTCCGCAACTCATGGCCTCTTCACAACATACTTTCCTACCCATCTTTATGTCATCTGCAAATTTAGCTACCAAACCATCACTCTCCTCAAAGTCATTGATACAAACTGTACAAAGTTGAGGCCCTAGTACAGACCCCTGCGGGACTCCACTTGTCACATCCCGGCAATCAGAAAAGGACCCTTTATGCATACTCTGTTTTCTGCCAGCCAGCCATTCTTCTATCCATGTTAATATGTTACCTCCTACACCATGAGCTCTTACTTTGCGCAATAACCTTTTATGTGGCACCTTGTCAAGTGCCTTCTGGAAATCCAAGTACAGTACGTCAACGGGCTCCCCTTTATCCTCAGCACATGTCACTCCTTCAAAGAAGTCCAATAGATTGGTTAAACATGATTTCCCTTTCACAAAACCATGACAACTATTCCCGACTACCTTGAGTTTTTCTAAGTACCCAGCTATAGCCTCTCAAGGACCCTCAAATCCTTCCTCAAGTGTGGCGACCAGAACTGGAGTAGTAGAAATTATTGAATGATAACTCATCTGTAGCAATTACATGTGAACTGTTACAAGAGGTTTTTTTTTAATTGAAAGCTTAGAATTGTGTTTTTAAAAACTGAGAAAAAGGATTTTTCTCTGAACATTGAATGCTGAAACTTGGTGTTTGAACTGAGTGAAACAGACTGCAAAGCACCTGTTTCCAAGCAACTTAGCAGGAGCATGACAGGTCACATGATTTGATCATGAGTGTTTTAGTTTCACTTTTGCATTGTGAAACACCAGTAAGCTGGACAAGCAGGGCAGTGAAATCTCTGCTTTAACCTGCCTGGAGCAAGTGAAAAAGACCTCTCTCTGAAAAGGAACATTTGCATCTCTTGGAAAGAAATCCTACATTTGAAGTGTGGCTGTAGTCTGCCTGCAAAGAGGAAAAAACACCCTGGAGAGAGAGAGAAAAGAGGAGTTGCTACTCTCCGTGGAGGAAGACAGCTTTGCAGAGAGGAAGCCCTACATTTGAAAGGCAGCAGTTTCCGATTGCCTCCAGTCTCTGAAGAATCCCTGCCTCAAGAGTGATTCCTGTTGCCTCTTGTGTTTTGGGAGATCCTGAAATCTCAAGAAAGCTTCTATTGCTCGACTGCTACTTCAAAACCCAAACAGACCTATTGCTACACTCTTTGCTGAAAAACCTGTGTGACGCCTGCTGCAGACGACTTGCCTTGAACGCCTATCCATCACAGACTGTTCAACAACCTCGCCTGGGGAGACTGCAAGTGGCATCTAACTATTCAACACTGGGACACCTGACTATACAATAAATATTCTACCAGAACAGGATAAACTCATTTATTTTTTCCTTTTATTTCTAAGAAACAGCTGTAAACCAAAATATCCTTTTTCCCGGTTAACCAGTTTTTGAATGTATGTGTGCGCACATGAGGGTAAAGACGAAGCAGTTTGAAAAGAATCTTTTCACATATAGAGTTATATTATTAAGACTTAGTTTATTAATCAATAGTTAATTTTGTTGTTGTTTGAAGAAACCTGTTTGGTGCGCTTTATTCTGGGGGACAAATAGTGTGTTTAATTTGGCTATTTTTCCAATAGATGGGAAACTTTAATATGCTATGACCTGTGCAGTAGTGGGACTGAATTAACAGTGCATTACACCCACCTTTTTAAAAAAAAATTATTTCTTTATTTATTTTTTTTTAAGAGATACAGCACTGAAACAGGCCCTTCGGCCCACCGAGTCTGTGCCGACCATTAGCCACCCATTTATACTAATCCTACACTAATCCCATATTCCTACCACATCCTCACCTGTCCCTATATTCCCCTAGCACCTACCTATACTACGGGCAATTTATAATGGCCAATTTACCTATCAACCTGCAAGTCTTTTGGCTGTGGGAGGAAACCGGAGCACCCGGAGGAAACCCACGCAGACACAGGGAGAACTTGCAAACTCCACACAGGCAGTACCCAGAATTGAACCCGGGTCGCTGGAGCTGTGAGGCTGCGGTGCTAACCACTGCGCCGCCCCTTGGTCATAACAGAACTGTAAGCAATAAATGGAAAAATAGTCTCTACATCTTATGGACTAAATTGTACAAATACACAGAGAATTGAGCTCTGATGCGGTTTTGTATTAGTGTTCATTAGTGTTCATTTATCAAGTCCATTCTTTAGTTCCAGCAATTAAAACATCTCTCTTCATTTACCACTTCCTTAACAGTATCACACATTACAAACCATAGATTATTCTGCAGGAGTTTCAACCTCACCCAATATTTAGACAGTCACTCCCAGAATGGAACTTTTATACTTACCAATCTCCAACGTTCTTGAACATGGTGTCAACTCCCAAACCCACATCCATCTTTTCTGGCACTTCACGTTTGCATCTCCCCAATCAGGTTTCTGCCCTGCCACAGTACCAAAGCTGCTCTTACAAAGCCGTAAATGACCTGTGACAAAGGTAAAGTAACCCTCCTCAGCCTTCTCGAATAGTTTGCAGCCTTTGAGACAGTTGACCACACCATCCCCCTCCAACACCTCTCCACTGTCATGCAAGCTGGGTGGGACAGCACTTGCTTGGTTCCATTCTTATCTATGTAATCATAATCACAGAATCACCTGCATTGGCTTCTCTTCCCATTCTTGCACCTTTACTTCTGGAGCCCCCCCTCCCCCTCACTCTCCACAAACATCTATCCTTGGACCCCTCCAATTTCTCATCTATATGCTGCCTCTTGGTGACATCATCCAAAAACAAAGCATTAGTTTTCGCATGTATGCTGACGACACCCAGCCCTACCTCACCACAACCTCTCAACTCCTCCACTGTTGCCAAATTATCAGACTGCTTATCTGACATCCAGTACTGGATCAGCAGACATTTCCTCCAATTAGATCAAAACCAACACCATCATCTTCAGTCCCCACCACAAACTCCGTTCCCTAGCTACTGACTCCATCGATTTCCCTGGCAACAGTCTGAGGCTGGTCCAGCCTGTTCGCAACCTCCGTATCATATCTGAACCCCAAGATGAGCTTCTGATCACGTAGCTTCGCCATCACTAAAGATGCCTATTTCCACCTCTAACATCACCTTACTCCATACCTGCTTCAACTCATCTGCTGCTGAAACCTTATCCATGCCTTTGTTAGCTCTAGACTTGACTATACCAACCTACTCTTAGCTGGCAGCCACAGTCTACCCACTATAAACTTAATGTCATCCAAAACTCTGCTGCCCATTCCTTACTTGTGCCAAGTCCTGTTTGCCCGTCTCCCCTGTGCTCACTGACCTAGAGGCTCTCAGTCAAGCAACTCCTTAATTCTAAAATTCTCATCCTTGTTTTCATGTCCTTCCATGGCCTCACCCTTTCCATCTTTGTAATCTCCTTCAGCCCCACAACCCTGAGATATCGGTGCTTATCTAATTCTGGTCTCACAGCATCCGATTTTAACTGCTCCACCATTGATGGCTGTGTCTTCAGCTGTCATGGCCTTAAACTCTGGAATTCCATCCCTAAACCCTCTGGCTTTCTACCCCTCTTTCCTCTTTTAAGACACTCCTTGAAACCTACTTGTTTGACCAAGCTTTACGCCACCTGCCCTAATATCACCTATGCGGCTCAATGTCAAATTGTGTTTTATAATACGCCAATGAAGCGACTTGGGCGTTTTATTACATTAATGGTGCTATATAAATACAAGTTGCTACCACCACAGTTTGAATTCTTTAAGCATGCCACAACATACCAACAAAATTTATACAATTTCCAGAATGAAGGCTTCAGCAATAAAAGCTGCAAAAGGTTTAATTTCATGGCTTTGCCTTATAGATTAGGTCCTGAGCTCGATTCCTTATCAGAGTCTTTGGAGGCAGTTATTGCGGCCTACCTACCACTAGACGGGGGAGAACAAAAAAGCATAAGCAAGGATTTTGTTCACAATTACTATCCAGAATCTGTTGCTGCAAAGTCAATGCGTGGATGATGCGGAGAACAAGGACACGCTTGATTGAGACTCCTTTCATGGACAAATAACCTAATATTCTTGGTGTCAGCCTTGGCTCATTGGCTAGCACTCTCGTCTCAAAGTCATAGTTTGAGAGTTCAAGCCCCAGTACAGGACTTCAGCATAGATGTGAGGCTCACATGAGTGCAGCAATAAGGAAGGACTGCATTGTCAGAATTCTGTCTTTTGGACGAGATGCTAAGCCAAGTCCTCATCTGCCCTCTCAATTTTAAGCAAAATAGGGCAATGCTTCTAGCATCTTAATCATTTTATTCGTCACCTAACACAACCAAAAACAGATTAGCCATTTACTTAATTTGCTGTTTGTGGGATCTTGTAGTGCAAATTGACTGCCATATTTCCCTACAAAACAGCAGCAACTACACTTCAAAGCTATTTAACTGGCTATGAGATATGTTGGAACATCTGGAAGATGTGGAAGTCATTATATAAATGCAAGTTGATTCTATGGTCTCAGTGTTAAAGAATGACCATTTGCACAATATACTAGGAAACACTCTCTTCCCATAGGATTGCATTACAGCAGGAGTCAGCGTCTTCAAAAGAGTGCAAGAAAAATGGGAAAAAAATGTTTGAATTCTTCCATAGATATTTATTAACAACTAAAATTAATTCTCACAATGTGCAAACAGTCCCATTTTACAAAGTTCTGAACTTCTGACTGCATAGGCTTAGTGAATACCTACCGGGATTGCAAACTGAACCAATAGGAACCTTTACCACTTGTCCCTACAACCAAAACACATCCTAGCCTTCCTTTCCCCAAAGCCTAGAACAGTTTCAGTTACAACATGCCCCTTGGACAGTTGGAAGAGCCAGGTGGGTGACAGGCTTCTGTACAGAACTGAAGTTGTAAATCAATCTTTATTTCTGTGGAGCAGTGAATCATAAGTTTGACTTGAATTTGTCCACAATAGGCAGCCGGGCCTTCAGCTGTCCAGGCCCCAAGGCTCTAGAATACCCTCCTTAAACCTCTTCACTTCTCTACCTTTCTTTCCTCCTTTAAGACGCTCCTGAAAAGCTACCTCTTTGACCAAGATTTTGGTCATCTTCCCCTAATATTTCATGTGGTTCGGTGTCAAATTTTGTTTTATAACAATCCTGTAAAGCATCATGGGATGTTTTATTAAATTTATGACACTATACAAATACAAGTTGTTGTTAAATAATAAAAATCTGAAAGTTCACACTAAGTTCAGCAGTAAGTAAATTCAGTAAGTAGTACTTGAGGGTCAAGATGAGCACACAACTGCAACTTACTCTCTCTGTAGAAAATTTTTAAAGATAAGAGGCATTAAAATCTGGGTCGGCATAGTTACCTGCTACATTATTTTATCTTCTCACATTTGGAATCTTGGTTTGGGTCAGCTCAGACCAATGGGTTCAAGATCACTTTGCTAGAAATACTAACAGGCTTATCAGGAGAAATGACTGGTTAAGGTTTTGGTGTAAAGCTCTGGTCAGAAAAGCATGCTAACCCATTATTCTCTTTTCAGCTAATGAAACCAGCTGTGTACTGCTAGAATTTTGTGTTCATATTTTAGATTTCCAACATTTCTATTTTTTTTTTTGTTGCTGTAAGAGTCACGTGAGAAATATGATTGGGTAGTTCAATACCATAAATCTGCCCAATCTGAATTAGGTGCCACAATAATTGCATTTGTTAAGCTGTGGTGGAAGAAATAATGAAGAAAAACCTAATTATTCAACTTAATTTGCTCAATGTGCCCCAGTAGCCAATTATATAATACATAATTGAAGTCCTAAATTGGGGGAAGGCTAATTTCGATATCAGAGAGGAGCTCAAAAGTTGAATGGGAGAGGCTGTTTACAGGTAAAGAGGCGTCTGGCAAGTGGGACCCTTTTAAGAGTGAGATAGGAAGAGTTCAGGGCCGGCATGTTCCTGTTAGATTGAAGGGCAAGGCTGGCAAATTTAGGGAACCTTGGTTGACAAGGGATATTGAGGGTCTGGTCAGGACAAAGAAGGAGGCATGTGTCAGGTATAGGCAGCTGGGATCAAGCGAGTCCCTCGAAGAGTATAAGGGATGTAGAAGAACACTTAAGGAAATTAGGAGGGCAAAAAGGGGCCATGAGATTTCCCTAGCAGATAAGAAAAAGGAGAATCCTAAAAGATTCTATAAGTATATTAAGAGTAAAAGGGTAGCTAGGGAGAGAGTAGGTCCCCTTAAGGATCAGCATGGCAATCTATGTGTGGAGCCACAGGAAATGGGCGAGATCTTAAATGAATACTTTGTCTGTATTTACCGTGGAGAAAGTCATGGAAGCTAGTGAGTTCAAGGGAGGGAACAGCGATACACTGGAACATATCAACATTACAAAGGAGGTGGTGTTGGAACTTTTGAAGCACATTAAGGTGGATCAATCCCCAGGGCCTGACCAGGTGTATCCTAGGATGCTATGGGAAGCAAGGGAGGAGATTGCTGGGGCCCTGGCAGAGATTTTTGCATCATCGTTAGCTACGGGTGAGGTACCGGAAGACTGGAGGATAGCTAATGTTGTGCCTTTATTTAAGAAGGGCAGCAGGGATAAGCCATGGAACTACAGGCCGGTGAGCCTTACATCAGTGGTGAGAAAGTTATTGAAAGGGATTCTGAGAGACAGGATTTATATGCATTTGGAAAGGCAAGGTCTGATTAGGGATAGTCAGCATGGCTTTGTGCGTGGGAAATCATGTCTCACGAATTTGATTGAGTTTTTTGGGGAGGTGACCAAGAGGATTGACGAGGGCAGGGCGATGGACGTTGTCTACATGGACTTTGACAAGGTCCCGCACGGTAAGCTGGTCTGGAAGGTTCGAACACATGGGATCCAGGGTGAGCTAGCAAATTGGATGCAAAATTGGCTTGGTGATAGGAGGCAGAGGGTGGTAATGCAGGGTTATTTTTCAGATTGGAGGCCAGTGACCAGTGGTGTGCCACAGGGATCGGTGCTGGGCCCTCTGTTGTTTATCATATATATTAATGACTTGGACGTGAATGTAGGGGGAATGATTAGTAAGTTTGCAGATGACACCAAAATTGGTGGTACAGTGGACAGTGAAGAAGGTTGTCTAAGGTTACAACAGGATATAGATCAACTGGGAAAGTGGGCAAAGGAATGGCAAATGGAATTTAACGCAGACAAGTACGAAGTGATGCATTTTGGGAAGTTAAACCAGGGCAGGACATATACAGTGAATGGCAGGGCCCTGGGGAGTGTTCTTGAGCAGAGAGACCTTGGGGTGCAAGTACATAGTTCCCTGAAAGTGGCAACACAGGTAGACAGGGTGGTGAAGAAGGCGTATGGCATGCTTGCCTTCATCGGCCGAGGCATTGAGTACAAGAGTTGGGACGTCATGTTACAGTTGTACATAACGTTGGTTAGGCCGCATTTGGAGTACTGCGTGCAGTTCCGGTCGCCGCACTACAGGAAAGATGTGATTAAGCTAGAGAAAGTGCAGAAAAGATTCACAAGGATGTTGCCTGGTTTGGAGGGCTTGAGTTATAAAGTGAGATTGGATAGGCGGCGTCTGTTTTCCCTGGAGCGAAGGAGGCTGAGAGGGGACATGATAGAGGTATATAAAATTATGAGAGGCATAGATAGGGTAGATAGCCAGAGTCTGTTTCCCGTGGTAGGGGTGACTAAAACTAGAGGGCATAGATTTAAGGTGAGAGGGAGGAGGTTTAAAGGGGATCAAAGGGGTAAATTTTTCCACACAAAGAATAGTGGGTATCTGGAATGAGCTGCCAGAGGAGGTGGTGGAGGCAGGAACAGTAGCAACATTTAAGAGGCATCTGGACAGGTACTTGAATGAGCAAGGCATAGAGGGATATGGAATTAATGCAGGCAGGTGGATTTGTATAGATGGGCATTATGATCGGCATGGACATGGTGGGCCAAAGGGCCTGTTTCTATGCTGCACGACTCTATGACAATAGCAATCTTGGAGATGACTTTTGTTCTGAACACTACTTTGGCCAGAGGGAAAGGTAGCAGCAGCATAATGTTAGTCAAGACTTGGAAGTAAAGAAAAATTTGAAGGGCTGTTGGCGCTGCACTGAAAACTTGAGTAGTTCCAATATTAGAGTCGAAAGGTGTTGTAAACTCCTCAAAATAGATATATTTGTTTGGTGTGCTTGGGACACTTAAAACTACAAATGGGTGATATGCTTTTCAATGCTGTAACAGTTACAGACAATTTCACTGTCACCCCACACTTTGCTCTATTTAGCAATTATTTCCTCAATGTACTACTGCCTGGCCCCCTTCTGGTCCCCAACTATGTACTGCTGCAGCTCTCTGTCCCCCATCTTGATATGCTCTACTCTCCACTACTCTCTCTGCAACATTACTTCCTACTCATTATTTCTTTCACTGAACAACATTTTGTACAATTGAGGCACCATTTTCTCAACTGCACAGGGTGCCCCCTGTTGAGTAGGCTGAAAACCACTGGTGAATAATTTCGACCACTGTGGTTGATTAACTGGCAAAGAATGCATCCAAAGACCAATCTAATAACTATTTTTATCAAATGGTACCAACTCAGCTACTTGAGACAAATTACAGTCCCTTGAAATAATATTGTTCTTCTTACACAGTAGCAGCAGGTTACTAGGTGCTGTAGTAAATTTACTTCTACAAAAATACGTCAAAGATATTAAAAGTGTCAATGGTCAGATAGGGCTAATTTATGAAATTTGCAATTTACAATAGGGGCAGCTTTATGGATCAAGTCATTTCTTTCTCAACACAAAAAATGAATCCTTTTACACAACTGCACAGTTTTTTAAAATCAGTTAGAGTCAACTTATTTTGCTGAACTAGCATCTACTTCAAAACCTGGTTTACAATGTACAGCTGGAAAAGCACTGGACATCAATGGTGGCTATGTGTGGATTTGATTAGGATACAAAAATAAAACTATTTGAAAGGGTATGGGAAATATTCTAGAATTACATAACTCAAGAGCTAAAGTAACAGATGGATATATCTGTATGATTTATATTTCATAATTAGCCCCACTAACAATCACTATAAACAAAAGTGTTGCAATACGGATTATCTTAAAGGTTTTAAATATTGTTTTCCATCAAGCACTTGCGGCTGCTGGCGGGAGAAGTGGAAGGAGAAAGAGAACATAAGCAATAGGTGCAAGAATAGGCCATTCGGCCCTTTGAGTCTGCTCCGCCATTCAATACGCTATTGGCTGATCTTTAGCCTCAACTCCACCTTCCCACACTATTCCCATATCCCGTAGTATCTAAAATCTATCAATCTCTGGCTTGAATATACTCTAGAGTAGAGAATTCCGAAGATCCACAACACTGACAGATTCTCATCTCAGTCTTAAATGGCCTTAGCCTGAGACTGTGACCCCAAATTCTAGAGTCCCCAGCAGGGGAAATATCCTCTCAGCATCCACTCTTAGCAAGCCCTTAAGAATTTTATGTTTCAATGAAAGCACCTCCCATTCTTCAAAACTCTAGGGAATGTAGGCCTAGTCTACTCAATCTCTCCTCACAGCACAATCCTTTCATCCTAGGAATCCATGAAGTGAACCTTCACTGCACTCTCTCCAAGTAAAGTATATCCTTCCTTAGGTTGTTTTACTTGAATGAAGCACTATCTACAGGACTTGATGGCACTAAAAAATAAATGACTGAATCAATGCATCTTTGTAGGTACATTTTCACAGTTCACACAAGCTGTCAGATAAATCTAAAAGCAAAGCCACATTCCCTTCCTTTTAACAATGTAAATTATGGGACTCAATTGTATTAAAAACAGTATCAGATAGAAAATGGGAAGTGTATTAACAGGTAGTCGATCCGATATCTGACATTTTACATTATTACTCAGTTAAATTATTCCTTCTACTCTCCAAAATATCTCACTTTATTAACTCACTTCAGGTGTGCCCTGATGATTGTAATTTTCTTTAGTTCCTCCCTCCCATTTCCTTATTTACTGCTATTTCTGGCATATTACTTGTACCCTCTATAGTGAAGACCAATGCAAAATACCTGTTCAATTCATCTGCCATCTCCTTATTTTCCCTTATTAATTCCCCAGACTCACTTTCCATAGGACCAACGCTCACTTTGTTAACACTTTTCTTTTGTAAATATCTACAGAAACTCTTACTATATTTTTATATTTCTAGCTAACTTTCTCTACTTTAATATTCCCCTCCGTATTAATCTGTCAATCTTTGCTGTTCATTACATTCTGACCTGCCACCCATCTTTGCGCAATTATACGTTTTTTTCTTTTAAGTTTGATACAATCTTTAATTTTTTTCAGTTAATCACGTATAGTGGATCCTCCCCTTGGAATTTCTCTTGTTAGAATGTATCTATTCTGTGTATTCTGAAATATCCCCTTAAATGTCTGCCTCTGCATCTCTATTGACTTATCCCTTAACCTAATTTGCCAGTTCACTTTAGCTAGCTCTGCTTTCATGCCCTCATAATTTCCCTTATTTAAGTTTAAAATACTAGGACCCATTCTCCTCTCCCTCAAACTGAATGCAAAATTCAACTATATTATGTTCTCTGCTACTTAGGGGCACCTTCACTATGAGGTCATCAATTAATCCTATCGCTCTGCACAATACCAGGTCTAGTATAGCCTGCTCTCTGGTTGGCTCCAGAACGTGCTGTCCTAAGAAACTATCCTGAAAACATTCTATGACCTCCTCATCTAAGCTACCTTTGTCCATCTGATTTTTTCCAGTCTATATGTAGATCAAAATCCATGATTATTGCGATACCTTTCTGAGAAGCTCCCATTATTTCCTCCTTTATACTCTGCCATACCGTGTAGGTACTGTTAGGGGGCCTATACACCACTCCCATGAGTGACTTCTTGCCTTTACCATTTCTCATCTCTATCCAAACCGCTTTTACACTGTTTCCTGAACTTAGATCATCTCTCTCTAATGTGCTAATACCATCATTAATTAACAGAGCCACTCCTCCACCTTTTCCTAGCTTTCTGTCCTTCCTGAATGTCACGTACCCTTCAATATTCAGGTCCCATCTATGTCATCCTGAAGCCATGTCTCTGTAATGGCTATTAGATCATACTTATTTATTTCTATCTGCGCTATCAGTTCATCTGTTTTGTGTTGAATGCGATGTGCATTCAGATAGAGCCTTTAGTTTTATCCTATTTTTGTAATCTCTAGCCTTGACTGCTGATTTACTCAGATTTGTACACTCCATACCTTCCTGTCACGGTCTGTTTATCATTTCCCATATTAATATCTTTCTCTCTTGCTTTGACTCTGCTCTTTGATTTACCACTTCTTCAAAAAATTGAACCCTTGCCCCCACAATTAGTTTAAAACCTCTCTACTTCCCTAGTTATGCGGCTCGCTAGAACACCAGCTCCAGCACTGTTCAGGTATACACCGTCCCAAAAGTACAATCCCCACTTTTCCCAGTACTGGTGCCAGTCCCCCACAAACCAGAACCCACTTCTACCACACCAGTCTTTGAGCCACACATTCATTTCTCTAATCTTATTTGCCCTTTGCCAATTTGCACATGGCTCAGGTAATAATCCAGAGATTTTTACCTTTGAGGTTCTGCTTCTTAAATTGGTGCCTAGCTCCTCATACTGACAATGCAGAACCTCCTTCCCTGCCTAGGTCCTTGGTACCTACATGGACCACAACGACTGGATCCTCCCCCTCCCACTGTAAGTTCCTCTCCAGCCCTGAGCAGATGGCCCGAACCCTGGTACCAGGCAGGCAACACAGCCTTCAGGACTCTCACTCTTTGCTGCAGAGAACAGTATCAATCCCCCTCACAATACTCCACTATTCAAAAAGGGAGACAGAAAGAAGGAAACTACAGGACAGTTAGCTTAACATCTGTCTTAGGAAAATGTCAGCTGTTATTAAAGATGTCATAGCAGGGCACTTAGAAAAATTCACGATCAGGCAGAGTCAACATGGTTTTGTGAAAGGGAAATCATGTTTAACCAATTTATTGGCGTTCTTTGAAGTAACATATGCTGTGGGTAAAGGGGAACCAGTGAAGGTACTGTACTTAGATTTCCAGAAGGCATCTGATAAGGTGCCACATCAAAGGAAAATAAAAGCTCATGGTGTAGGGGTACCATATTGGCATAAACAGAACATTGGCTAGCTAACAGGAAACTGAGAATAGACATAAATGGGTCATTTTCTGGTTGGCAAGATGTAATGAGTGGTGTGGCACAGGGATCAGTGCTGGGGCCTCAACCTATTACAATTTCTATAAATGACTTGGATGAAGGGACCGAAGATATGGTTGCTAAATTTGCTGATGACACAAAGATAAGTTGGAAAGTAAGTTGTGAAGAGGACATAAGGAGGCTACAAAGGGATATAGATAAGTTAAGTGAGTGGGCAAAGATCTGGCAAATGGAGTATAATGTGGGAAAATGTGAAATTATCCATTTTGGCAGGAATAAAAAGCATAATATCTAAATGGTGAGAGATTGCAGAGCTCTGAGATGCAGAGGGATCTGGGTGTCCTAGTGTATGAATCGCAAAAGGTTAGTATGCAGGTACAGCAAGTAATTGGGAAAGCTCACAGAATGTTATCCTTTATTGCAAGGGGATTTGAATACAAAAGTAGGAGGTTATGCTTCAGTTATACAAGGCATTGGTGAGACCACATCTGGAGTACTGGGTACAGTATTGGTCTCCTTATTTAAGGAAGAATGTAAATGCATTGGAAGCAGTTCAGAGAAGGTTTACTAGACTAAAAAAAAAATAAAATAAAGAAAATTAAAAAATAATAAAAAAATAAATCATCTCATGAGGAAAGGTTGCACAGGCTAGGCTTGTACCTGCTGGAGTTTAGAAGAGTAAGAAGCGATTTGATTGTAACATACAAGATCCTGAGGGGTCTTGACAGGGTGGATGTGGAAACGATGTTTCCCCTCGTGGGAGAATCTAACACTAGGGGTCACTTTAAAAAAAAAGGGTTGCCCATTTAAGGCAGAGATGAGGAGAAATTTTTTTGAGTCATGAGCCTTTAGAGCTCTCTTCCTTAAAAGGTGGTGGAAACAGTCTTTAAATATTTTTTTAAGGCAGAGGTAGATAGATTCTTGATAAGCAAGGGGGTGAAAGGTTATTGGGGTAGGTGGGAATGTGGAGTTGAGGTTACAATCAGATCAGCCATGATCTTATTGAATGGCGGAGAAGGCTCGAGGGGCCAAGTGGCCTACTTCTGCTCCCAATTCATATGTTTGTATGTACATGCAGCAACTCAATGACCAATGATCGACCTCACAATTAAATCATCGAAGTGCTTCTCTAAATTTTCAATGTAAACTTTTTAAAAATAGGCTTCTCAATCGGAGCTTAAACTTTACCAGTTTGGAGATAAGATGAGGTATTTAGTACATAACCTTTCAGATGAACATGATGTTGACGTATCAGCTAAAAGGGAGAAAAATACACAATTATGGAGATTCCCATACCGACAAGCATTTTGGAATCTAACCACATTTCATTTTAAATTTTAAAAAACCACTGAAGCTTAATATCAGGCAAGAATTTGCAAGATGCTAGCTTCACCATCAACTCAAGACAAATTAAAAGTTGATACTCATTGGGGTACCTACATTGCAACTTTTGTGGGAAAACGTCTTAGAATATATATGCTAAATGTTGTGGAACAACCATGGCATTAATGGCATGATCTCAAAGTAATCAAAAACTGTCCCTGCAGTAAAAGCAGATTTAATTCTGACAACAGAAATAAAAACTGTTTTGACAAACCTAACCCTTCCTTCCTTTCTCCACAGATGCTGCCTGACCTGCCGGGCATTTCTAGCAATTCCTGTTCTATTCCAGATTTCAGCATCTGTACTATTTCATTTTTTGAGCAATGTTCACAACAGCCTCTAAAATTGCTTACTGCTGTTTATATACCACCAGCATTCTAAAGGCCAGGGCAATTGCCAGCGTTCAATCCTTTAAAAGTCCCAACTTGCAAAGTGCCCACAAAACCATTTTGTTTCAGATGTTGCTTATGATGTCATTACAAAAGGATATAAGTTGTAAAACACAACAGGAATACCATTTAATCAAGTTGATAAAAAAAAGCTCAAACTTCATGAATAAGATATGTTTTAGTCTTGCAGAAAATCTGAATACTTCTCTTGCTGACTAGCCATTTTATACCATGAGATACCATTTTAGGTACATGCACTAATTGTTGTTTAAAAAACCTTACACACACCTTGGAAAGAAAGAAACTAAATGAGGTAATGAAGCAAAGAGAATAGAGTAATATGAAAATACAGTTGCGAACCCTAGCTAAGAATATCTATAAAAATCATTTTGTACTACAATTGTCCCTGCACTGTGGAATTAGTCAAATGATGGGAAATTTAAAAATTGCAGACTTTGAACAAGTATTTTGTATCTGACCTCACAGTACACAAAAAGTACAGAAGACACAAAACACATCCCAAGAATAGCAGAAAATCAAGAGGCAAAAGGGAGAGGGGAACTTAAAACAATTAGAGAAAAAGTACTCGCAAAACTAATGGGACTAACGGCTGACAAGTCCCCTGGACCTGACGGCCTATATCGTAGGGTCTTGAAAGAAGTGGCTGCAGAGATAGTGGATGCATTGGTTGTAATGTTCCAAAATTCCCTGGATTCTGGAAAGGGGGTGAGGGGGGGTGGCACAGAAAGCAGGAAACTATAGGCCACTTAGCTGAACACCTATCACTGGCAAAATACTAGAATCCATCATTAAGGAAGTAGTAGCAGGGCATTTAGAAAATGATAATGCAATCAGGCAGTCAGCATAGTTTTATGAAAGGGATATGATGTTTGACACATTTATGAATTCTTTAAGGATGTAACAAGCAGGGTGGATAAGGGGAACCAGTAGATGTAGTGTATTTGGATTTCCAAAAGGCATTCAATAAAGGTGCCATATAAAAGATTATACTACACAAGAGCTCATGGTGTGGAATCAATCTGTCTACATAGTTCCATTCCTGAAGATAATTGTTAGCATGGAATGGGCTGTTTCACATTTCAATGTGTTTTCCCCAAAGCTAATTCAGACATGCATAATGGGTTTCGTCCTCAACAGACAGTTGTTTATTGACAGTACAGGATGGGTTACCCGACTTCTACTCCATTTTGTCTGTGGATCAGTTTAATAGTTGATTTTATTTCATAATTCCTCCAGTTTAGTTCATATTTCATCACTGTTCCTCTGGCAGCACGACAGGGGGAAAACTTACAGTTAAGAAGTATGTTTTAAAGATTTTAAGCAAAAGACAAAAGTAGTTAAAATACAAAATGAATTGGATTTTAAAATGATTTCCCCAAAGGGTGCAAGCAATAAAACAATGGCCTGTGTTGAGAGGTGCCTGATCCCAGACTCTGAGCACAGGTTGCCAGGAATACCTCCCCCCTGCGGTTGTGAATAAATGGAGCTTTTAAAGTAGATATGAAGACGCACAGTCAAGGGCAAGCTTTCACTTGGTACAGAAGGTTAGAATGTAAACAGATTAGAAATTATACTGTTTAAGTCAGGCAAGGCAACCCATTGTAAAAATAAACACAGCATGTTTAGTATGTTGTATTACATAAGTTGCTCCGATTGATTTATTGCAAATTCGATTCTTGACTGTTGCTCTGTACATTTATGAAATAAAGCAACTTAATTTGCATTTGGCCTTTCTTAGCAAATGTTTTTACTGTCTACATTCAAAAAGATTGGGAAGGCATGTACGGGCGCTTGCAAAAGGCAGCTACCTTGTTCAAACAAGGACAAACTGTCGGGTTACACTATAGGATAAGATATTAGATCATGTGAAACAACTCTGGCACACAAGAGACTTGGAATCTGTTTACAGGCATGAGTGATGCTATCAAAGGTATCTATGGCAAATACAAATTTGTAACATATTGCAAAAGGTATTTCTTATAAATCACCTTTGGACAATTGGTTGTCAGCCTCAGGTGACATTACCTACAGGAAATGAAATGCAAGTCCCAGAGTTGACTCTCCTAGAAGCACAAACTGGTTTCCCTCGTACTCGCCTTCCACCCCACTAGCCTCCACATTTAACAAATCATTTCCGCCACCTCCAGCATGATGCCAAACAGATCTTCCCTGCCCCCTTTCAACATTCCAGAGGAGCTGTTCCCTCCGTAACACCCCGGTTCACTCCTCAATCATCACCAACACCCCCTCCCCACTGTACCTTCCATCCAAGAGCAGAAGATGCAACCCTGCCCTTTTAGCCTCTCCCTTTCCACTCTCCAAAACCCCAAATACGCCTTCCAGGTAAAAACAGCAATTTATTTGTACTTGCAATTTAGTATACAGTATTCATGGCTCATTATGCAATCCCCTCTACGTCGGGGAAACCAAACGCAGACAGGATGATCACTTTGCAGAACACCTCCATTCAGTCCGCAAGCATGATCCCAAGCTTCCAGTTGCCTGTCATTTTAACTTGCCGCCCAACTTCCCCTGACCTCTGCCGACTATACTATTCCAACGAAACTCAGCATGAGCTAGAGGAAATTTTTTTTATATTCATTTCATGGGATGTGGGCGTCGTTGGCAAGACCAGCATTTGACACCCATCCCCAATTGCCCTCGAGAAGGTGGTGGTGAGCAGCCTTCTTGAACCACGGCAGTCTATCCGGTATAGGTACACCCAAAGTGCTGTTCAGGAGGGAGTTCCAGCATTTTGATCCAGAGACAGTAAAGGAACAGTGATATATTTGCAAGTGTGTGTGGCTTGGAGGGGACCTTGCAGATGGCAGTGTTCCCACGTCTGCTGCCCTTGTCCTTCTAGGAGGGACAGGTCATGGGTTTGGAAGGTGCTGTTGAAGGAGACATGGTGAGTTGCTCCAGTGCATCTTATAGTGGCAGCAGTGTGCACCATATACAAGTCAGTGGTGGAGAGAGTGAATGTATGAGGTAGGGGATGGGGTGATCAAGCGGGCTACTTTGTCCTGGATGGTGTCGAGTTTCACTCAACCAGGCAAGTCGAGAGTATTCCATCACACTCTTGACTTGTACCTTGTAGAATGTGGACAGTGACCCCAAAAATCCACACGCCAAATGGAAAAATATTAATTTTGTCATATGAAACTTTGCCAGAGACCTTTTACTGGACATTACAAATAACTTTTAAAAAGCAGAACAGAACAGCTAAAGATGGCCACGCACAATTTGCATATGAGAAGCCAAAGACTAGCTGGGAGACAGATAGTCTAGCCAGAGAAATAGGGTTGCGCTCCAATTCAGTTACCTAGAATAGGTAGTTTTTGTCAATATTAATTGTCAAAAGCCATCAACAACCATTGACTTTGAAAGAGCCAACCCCCCCTGCCCCAAGTATGTCTGAAGATCTTTGAATTCCAAAAAACCTTACAAAATCTTCTGTTTTCAAACAAAGAAGTGGTCATATGCCTGTGTAACTCAGTTTGGTGAACTGTGCTTCAGAAAGACAGACAGTAACTGAACTCCAAGGATGAAACATCTCTCTCCTGTGTCCCTCTCCAGTAAAGTCCCTGGGAAGCCTCGGCTGCAGCTAAACCTCAAATCTACAGACCCTCACAGGCAACAACCAAGAGGACGGATAAAGCCTCTCTTCAGCCTTCCCGAACCAGAGAAGCAAGCCTGAATTGTGCACGTGGCCCAGCGAGGACTTCAAGACTTCAATTTAATCTAAGGACACAGACTATACTTCCTATTTAAATTCCATTTTTATTAAGGACTCTATTCCAACCTCCAACTCCACTTTTCCCCTCTGCATCTATTTGTGTGTGCGCGCCTCTCGTATGAATGTGAGTGCAGATGCGTTGCATATTTTAGTAATTTTAACCAGCTTAGAGTGATAATGTTAATAAACTTACATCTTTCTTGTTTAAACTCAAGAAAACCTGTCTGATTGGTTCATTTGTAATTACATTCGAGGAACAGTGAGCAAAAGCTCACTGAGGTGGTAAGCTAAATCACTGTTAAAAGAATAAACCCTATTGCGGTCAAACCAGAGAAGGGGTGAAAGGGGAGCCTGAGACCCCTTCCTCACCTGGTCCTAACAACAGGCATTGGGGAGTCAGGAGGTGGGTTACTTGCCACAGAATTTACAGCCTCTTACCTGCTCTAGTAGCCACAGTATTTATTTGGCTGCTCCAATTCAGTTTCTGGTCAATTGTGATCCCCCCACCGGCTCTTGATAATGAGGGATTCAGCAATCGTAATGTCATTGAATGTCATGGGGAGATGGTTAGATTCTCTTATTGGAGGTAGTCATTGCCTGACACTTGTGTGGCACGAATGTTACTTGCCGCTCATCAGCCCAAGCCTGAATGTTATTCAGGTCTTACTGAATATGGACACGGACTGCTTCAATATTTGAGTCGTCGCGAATGGTGCTGAACATTATACAATTAGCAAACATCCTGACTTCAGACCTTATGATGGAGGGAAGGTCATTGATGAAGCAGCTGAAGATAGTTGGGCCTAGGACACTAACCTGAGGAACTCCTGTAGTGATGTTATTGGGCTGAGAGGATTAGCCTCCAACAACCACAACCATCTTCCTTCATGCTGGGTATGACTCCAACCAGTAGAGTGTTCCCCACCACAATCCACCCCCCCTCCACCCCCCAAATTCCCATTGACTTCAAGTTGGCACACTGTCAAATGCTGCCTTGATATCAAGGACAATTACTCTCACCTCTAGAGTTCAGCTCTTTTGTCCATGTTTGGACCAAGTCTGTAATGAGATCAGGAGCCGAGTGGCCCTGGCAGAACCCAAACTGAGCAACTGCCACTTGATAGCACGGTCGACGGCCCCTTCCATCACTTGCTGATGATCAAGAGTAGGCTAGTGAGACGGTAATTGGCCAGTTTGGATTTGTCCTGCTTTTTGTAAACAGGATAAACCTGGGCAATTTTCCACATTGTTGGGTGCATGCTGTAGCTGTACTGAAACAGCTTGGCTAAGGGCACAGCTAGTTCTGCAACATAAGTCTTCAGTACTACAGCCGGAACATTGTCAGAACCCATGGCCTTTGCAGTATCTACTGCCTTAAGTCGTTACTTGATATCAAGTGGAGTGAACCGGACTGACTGAAGACTGGCATCTATGATGCTGGGGACCTCAGAGAGGAGACCGAAATGGATCAGTCAGCACTTCTGGCTGAAGATGGTCACAAATGCTTCAGCCTCGTCTTTTGCTGATCCTCCATCATGGAGGATAGGGACATTTGTGGAGCCTCCTTCTCCAGTTAGTTGTTTAATTGTCCACCACCATTCATGACTGGGTGTGGCAAGACTGCAGAGCTTTGATCTGATCTATTGGCTGTGGGATCGCTTAGCTTTGTCTACTGCATGCTGCTTCCACTGTTTGGCATGTGAGCTGTCCCATGTTGTAGTTTTACCAGGTTGATGCCTCATTTTAGGTATGCCTGGTGCTGCGCCTAGCATGCTCTCCTGCACTCTACTGAACCAGGGTTGATCCCTTGGCTTGATGCTAATGGTAAAGTGAGGGATATGCCAGATAATGAGGTTACAGATTGTGGTTGAACACAATCCTGCTTAGGACATTAGCGCACCTGATGGGGTTTTACGACAATTGATGGTAGTTTCATAGTCACCATTACTGAGACTAGCTTTTACTTCCAGGTTTTTTATTAATTGAATTTAAATTCTACCAGTGGCCATGATGGGATTTGAACCCATATCCCCAGAGTACTAGCCTGGGTCTCTAGATTAATAGTCCAGTGACATTACCACTATGCCACCATCTTCCCAGAAAAGCACCTCATCTTTCGATTAGGCACTTTACAGCGTTTGAGTTCAACAATTTCAGATTATAACCTCATCCCCCATTTTTTCAGATGGTAACTGTTAGTGATGATTCTGTTGCTCTCATTAACACCTCCTGTAGACCCATTTCTTTCTTTAGTTGGTTCATTACCATATCCTTTTGCCTTGCACCATCAACCCTTTTAGCGTTTAATCTCTGCTCCGTTCTACCCTATACAGACCTTCCCTTTAGTTCTTTTCCTCTCCTCTTTATTGACTTAAAAGCTGTTACATCTCTAACTTTTTCCAGTGCTGACAGGAGGTCACCAACTTGAAATGTTAACGCTGTTTCACGCCCCACAGATGCTGCCTGACCTGCTGAGTATTTATAACATTTTCTGTTCTTATTCCAGAGTGGTTTTATTCCCAGAGTGGTTTTACCCACATCAGTGCTAGGCATCATTTTGGACCATCCTATACACTGATCTGATGAACAAATATCTCTCCACAGACTGTGTGCAGCAGTGCTCCAAATTTTAAGTGTTTGAGACAGTTTTCACTTATAAATTGGGTATTGTCTGCGGCTATTGGAGAATATCCAAGTGTAATTTATCTGTATTAGTTCTCATTTCATGGAAATTTAAGACAAGTCTGTGCATACACTATAGTGGGAGAATATGAAGGCAAACACAATGTCAAAAGGAATGGCATGCCTTTCAAAGTACAATTGTACATGTAATTCACCCTTTTACAAAATGGGAACTGAAAAATAAAAAAGTATGCATGAAACCTAGAGCATTTATAGAAAACACTTACTATTTTGATGAATAGAATCAATCTCCTCTCCCCTCAGGGAAAAACCCTTTTTGCATGCCTGTCCAAATGTACAACGTGCAGATGTTATACAGTGGAGCAGATACTAAGACACAGAGGCTGCCTCATTTTAGTTATCTTTCAAAATCAGTACACGCTGAATAGAGGTCATTCCGATATTCTAAATAATAGTTTTTCCGTCACTGATTGTTATCTTGCTTTGCATTCAAATCCCATGGGCTGAAACTGGATACACCAAATTACAAGCTTACTCCAAAGGTATCATGCAGGTTTCAATTAGTTGTTGAGTAGAAATTCTTTTAGTTATCACTCGGTATATAACACTTCACATATGCCTTGGGATTTTAAAAAAATTTAAATTCAGCTTCTACAGTGAAAAGTGTACCTAGACAAAACTGATTTGAAGACCTTCAGAATTCTATTGTGGACATCTGATGGCTTCCAATTTCACTGCTGTACTAAAAACTTTACACCATAAACAGGTCAGAGCTGTATGTTGAAGGAATGGTGCAGAACAATAACAAACCTGATCTACCTGTAGAATATCTGGCATATGATGCTCAAAGATTATTTCAGACAATCCTTTTGGTCATTTGGTTGAGCCTGCTACTTGGAAATACACAAGAAAAAAAAAGGACGGATTTCATTTTTTTTCCTCCACATCTCATCCACTAAGCAGGTGCCTGGCTACAACTGGGAACTTGTCACGTGGGGGAGTTATGGTGACAAACAATTTCTTGCACCAGCTTGTTAGTGAACTAGCAAACAATTTCAACATGGCTTACCAGGAACACACTTAAGTAGTTTTGTACTTTGGGATGGCAGGGGAGAAACCACAAAGTCCCTCAAAAACTGATATAGTTTTACAACCCATACTATTTCAGAAGATTCTGCACAATCATTTTCTCTTGACTCAACTCAAACTAAAAAATCTAAGTGACCTCAGACAGTGCAGTACAATATATAAAAGATTAGTACTGTTTGTTGCTTCTTCTTTTTCCTCTTTAATAAAGCTGTAAGATTATGTTTTTAAAATGAGCATGCAGAGCATTTCCAAAGTCCTCAAAAGGATAAGTGTTTGAACAATTAGTAAGTTAAAAATATCATTGCAAGTTGATGAAAAAATCCAATGCAATTGATACAAAAATACCCTGCGAACATAGCATTTAAAATGAGTTTAAAACTACCAATTGTCTATACACAAAGAATGTGAACATTCTCCAGAACTTGTGCTACCATTATTTTTTTCTACATTTCTGCTAGGAAAGAGTATTATTTGGAATACTAGACATCAAACTAAATAACCTGCAATGGCAGGTGAGCATGAACATTGCTGTTCTTTTTAAACAACACCCATGTACCGGATGGGTTTGCCATGTTTTTAACAGCTGATCCTGGGGTCCATAAAGAGATATGACCAGGGTGCAGGAGCATGGTGTTTGCCTCCTTTATATAATGTAGTTGGCACACTTGGCCTGCTGTTGCTTTGCCAATATAAAAGTGGCTTTTGGTAGCTTGACATTGAAGTACCTACCTGAGATCCAACAGGGAAAGCTTTAAAACTAGTGCGTTTGGACAAAGGATTTACATTTGAAACGATTTATATTTCCTCTTAAGATAATTAGAAAATGTATAACAGATCCGGCTATTTAAAACTATTAATTTGAGCAACAAACAATTATTCTGATAAAATGAACTGCGGTTGTTGCAAAATAATGGCAAATTAGCCAAGCTCATTTAAAAAAAGATATATATAGTTAGTTCATCCGCTTGAGCATTACTTTATAGGGCTTTTGCACTAACATGTGTGCACTGCTGTTGCTAGCAACTGATCATTATAAAACATATAAACTGCATGGCTCCCAAGACTTCATTTTTGGGGTCCTGCTATCAAAAGCAGTTCAAAACATTGTCTCTATCAGACCTACTAACGGTCAAACAGCACACTACAAAAGAATTTTTAAAAGGTCCCAAATCTCTGCCTGAATGCTTCTATTCTGGCGCCTCACCATGAACATAAAAGCAGCTTTAATCATGTAACCCGCTTTCAACAACCTCCATATATACAGTATTAACATTGCAAAATGTCCCAAGGTGCTTCACAGGAGCGTTCCAGACAAAACTTGACACCGAGCCACATAAGGCAAGGTGACAAAAAGCTGGCTCAGAGAGATAGGTTTTGAAGAGCACCTTAAAGGAGGAGAGAGAGAGAGAGAGAGAGATAAAGTGGCAGAGGGGTTCAGGGAGGAAATTCCAGAGCTTAGCGCCTAGGCAGCTGAAGGCACAGCTGCCAATGCTGGAGCAACATTTGTTGTATATTCTACTTACTTTGAAATGACTACTTTAAAAAAGACAAATGACAAATCCAGTATAAATTAATTTACGTTTACAAACATAACCACATGCTTTCTGATCACTTTGATCACTTCAGCTGCAGTGTAATGCAGAAAACCCAAATTGGACAGGCAGTTTTTAAAATGGATTAGTGAAATTTGAGAAGGGTAAAGACCAGAAACACAGAACTAATATTCTGCAGCACCTGGGAATCAAATAAAAATTGAAATTTAAGCTTGAAACAATTCTGATCAGCAAAATGCCACACTAAAGCTGGTGTTGTAAATGCATAGTTTCCACATCTCATACGCACACAGCAGTATCTACAAAAAACAGGAAAACTAAAAAGTCGCTATTATGCTGCACTGCACAGAGGAACAGCTGAGATTGTACAAAGTAGCAACTGAGAGATCAGAATTCTCTCCTACATTATAATCTAGGAAACTGGCAAAAGCGGACCCACTTCTTGAACAAAGCTTCCAAATTCCTGACAGTCTAAATCAGCCATACCTATAGGTCGAAGGCCCGTGTGGAAACAAGGAGCTAGACTTAAAGTGCAGTGGAGCACATGCTAGTCATAAACTGCAGATATACTTAACATTACATCATTTTTATTGTAGCAGAGAAAAAAAGTAGAATTTGCAGCATTGCTGAATTTAGAACTTATTGAAGTGCTGAAGGCATGAGATTTATTTTCTAAGGGGACCCAAAAAATTACAACTTTGACACTTATTTTAGTGCTGTATTATTTGGAGCCTAGTACAGTTCTTCCTTTCAAACAACAAAAAAATCTCCCTTAGAAGCAGTGGCGCAGTGGTTAGCACTGCAGCCTCACAGCTCCAGCGACCCGGGTTCAGTTCTGGGTACTGCCTGTGCGGAGTTTGCAAGTTCTCCCTGTGACCGCGTGGGTTTCTGTCGGGTGCTCTGGTTTCCTCCCACAGCCAAAGACTTGCAGATTGATAGGTAAATTGGCCATTGTAAATTGCCCCTAGTGTAGGTAGGTGGTAGGTGAATGGTGGGGATGTGGTAGGGAATATGGGATTAATGTAGGATTAGTATAAATGGGTGGTTGTTGGTCGGCACAGACTCGGTGGGCCGAAGGGTCTGTTTCAGGCTGTATCACTAAATAAATAAATAAAGGGTTATGGCAACTATAAATTTGAAAATAAAATTAGTTGTAGGGACTTCAATACAACACAATACAATAGAATTTACGAGAATGTTGCCAGGGCTCGAAAGTTGCAGCTATGAGGATAGATTGGATCGGCTAGTTTTTCTTAGAACAGAGCAGGCTGAGAAGTGACTTAATTGAGGTGTACAAAATTATGAGGGGTCTAGACAGACAGGAAGGACCTGTTTCCCCTCGTGGATAGGTCAATTACCAGGGGCACAGATTTAAGGTGACTGGTAGAAGGATTACAGGGGACATTTTTTCACCTAGAGGGTGGTGGGTGTCTGGAATTCACTGCCAGCAGCAGTGGTGAAGGCAGAAACACTCAATTCCTTTAAAAGATACCTGAAGTGTCATAACCTGCAAAGCTATGGACCAGGTGCTGGAAGGTGGAATTAGTTTGGGCAGCTAGTTTTTCCGGCCGGCACAGACACAACAGGCTGGATGGCCTCTTTCTATGCCATATTTTTCTATGGTTCTAACTTCACAGAGCCCAGTAAATTTGATTCTAGGTACAGCATGTTAATTGGTGAACTGAAATCTTTACAACACATTCCTACGATAATTCTAAACTGTAGTGTATTCTATATGCCTAAAGCAAACTGACTCAGCTCACTATCCTCATGGCAGCCCAGAGGCTGACGCAGCATTCCATGTATTAATGTTATGCTCATTGTTTATTTAAAATAAACAATTATTTTAATTAGCTTGAGAACAAACCAGGATGTACCAATATCGCTATAACAGGACCTCAGAAATGCGTTTATGATTAAATAACATGACCAACCATTAATCAGCCTTCTCTTCTTTTAGGGAATCAACCCGCTATGCATTTCAAACATTTTTTAACGCGGGTAGAAATTTCTGGTGATAATAGATGAATACTTTGCACTTGATTTTCCTCTATTTTAACAGTGGGGTTTACCTAAATTAAATCAGATAATATCTTCCATTAAAATATCAGGTACAGGAAAGTAATTTTAGTTTTTAACATTTATTACTAAAAACAGGAATTTTAGTCTAAGGTGCTCTTTTGATTGCCATAAATGTTTATTTTCTTGCACTGGAATGAAATATAATTGCACAATGAAACTATTAGCAAAAGTGAAATGCACAAAATAGGGTCTGCAAGAATTAGGGTGAGTGACTTTCATACTTAGGTAGACCGGAGTGCCTCCAGATTGGGGTCTGCAATCTATTGCACCCTTACTGTTAGTCTCTCCTTCCCTTTTCCTCACTGGATGTTGACCATTCCAACATAAATGATGCCAACTCACTTCCCAATTACCCCATGGTAACAACGGGACCTCCACACGAGCATACAAACAGACAAAAATGTATTTTCAATGTTATATAGTATAACCCGGCTTTACAACTCAACCACAAACTAGCCAACTGCCTACACTGTAGTAAAGCAGTAAGTTAAATAGAACTCCTAACTATTCCAGTTTCACTGGTCTTCATTTCCAAAGACTAATGTATTCACAATAGAAACTGCACCTTCATCTTAAAGGCTTCTGCAAGTTAAGTTTCATTAGAAAAGAGTTTATTTTATCAGCGATCCTTCAAACATTCTTGAGGAAATTTTTTTGAAATGCTGCTTTTATCAGTTTATTATATTTAATTTCTTCACAAAAAACACAATGAGCAGACAAATAACCACAACTCTAAGAAACCATCTGTTCCTCTGAAAAATTTCTGTACAGTTAAAAAAAAATGTGGGACGATAATATTTAACAGCCTTCAGTGCTGCCAATTACTCAATCTGAGCAACTGATATAAATAGCTTCCACACCCAGTGCAAAAAGCTAGTTTTTCGTCAAAACAACCAACATGCTGAAAAGTCATGCGTGTTTTCTGCACAAAAGCATTAAACATGTAAAGGAAGAACTTACAATTATATAGCACATTTGGTGACCTCAGGAATTTTCCTTTATTGGCACTTTACAGAAGTGTAGTCACTACTGTAATATACATCTACAAATGTTAGCCAGCTAGCCCGCTTAGAGATTATTTCACCAGTTGATAAACTAAGCTCAGATATGAGCTTCTTTAATTTAATTTTATATGTCTTTCCTTAATCTGTATGGTTTGTTTCCCCTATTCTCACGATAATGCATCATGCTAGGGTATTATTCCATGAGTATCAGCAGCTGCCAAGCCAGACTGAACTTTTTGCTTAATTTTCAAAAAGGCTATGTTTGAGAGATAAGAGTGATGTAACCAAAATCCCCACTAGTCTATCAGAGAATCTCATGTATTTATTGCTTTATGGATAAGGCCTGTTGAACAAACAAGGACTTAGCACTTGAGTTTGAGAACAATGGATTCAGTGCTCCCAATACACAATTCAATTCATATCAGTTTTTTAAAAAAGAGACACCAGTGCCCTAGAGAAATAGGAAGGAATCCATGGCCCACACAAAGTATGGTGCACATGAAGAACCAAGTAGAAGTGAGACAGCCAATGCATGTAAAAGTACAACAACCAAGTACTTACAATAGCTTAAAAACAGTGCTTACCTATTCTAATGAAACTGCAGGCCTGACCCCAAGTCAAAAAAACAGAAACTTTGTAGAACCATGGTTCAAAAAGAATTAGCTATCACAAGGGTTCTTGGCTTCTTCACATGGGAGGAATGGAGGCAGGGAGGTTGTCATACTTATGATCCCCGTGGAGATCAACAAACCAAAAGAACCGAATTTACCGAACCTCAATAAAAATAAGTGGACAAGATTTCACTTTTATAACTTTTACTTTATCAAACCAAAATCAACATAAATTAAACATGAGTTAACAGACAAATCATACACATTAACTAACAGATACAACAAAGATAGATCTCACTGATTTACTGAGCAGTCCACTCAGCATATATGGCACCAATTACAGCCACAAAGTTCTTCATAGCTCTGAACTTCCCCAGGTAGATCTCCAGCTCTTGTCTTCCAAGATGCAGCCACCGATTCTCATCCTACAGCAGTTCCCCTTCAACCCAAAACAGTTTTTACCCAAAACTGTGCATATCTCCAGAACATGCTCAGCTCTGCTCACGACAGCCTTGATAGTGTGGATCTACCAGTATTACCTTTACCCAAGTCTTTCAGTGACAACCCTTTGCATTGCATGGCGAGGTCTGGTTAATCAGTTACTTTAAGTAACAGCTGCTGGATCCAGTCTTCACTTTCTTCAGCCTGCAGGCACTCCACTCCTGCTTGATCTGAGCTTGCATGGCTATCTTCTTGTACCTGGTTCTAACCAGTTTCAGTTTCCTCAGAAACCTGAAGTATTTGTATGTTTCTGTTTCCCTTTCAGTTATGGTCTGTCTCAGAGGAAAAAAAATCAAGCTTTGAAACCAGGGTCAGTGCACCTAACAGAACATTCAACAAGTCATCTATTCAGACAACGGCTCACATATGCTCCCCGATTGGTCCAGTAGACTTAATCACAGGAAGGACATGACAGATAAAGTCAGAGGAAAAGTACAACATTCTAGAACCAATCAAGACAAGTTGTTATGGCGCATTAGGGATGATTGAGTGATGCATATTTGTTTTGTACATAGCTTTTTAATATTAAATTACACCTTTCCAACAAAAGATCAAATTCCTTATTTTACTAGTGTCTGGATATAAAATAACTTATAATAAACATTAGAGTATGCAAAAATTTAAATTATACGTTATACCATCAAAATACAATTGTATGTAATTTCTTTAACCCCTATTCTAAAAAGTGTTAATCCATTTCAGCTGAACAGAGTCAAAATAGACAGGAATGGTGTACAAATGCGTTAAACGTCTACCATTCTAGCTTTTTCCAGCATAATTTAAAGGCATTGGTATATTTGAGATGGGGAAAATTTCAAGAATACTTCAGAGTACCCACAGACTTCCTAAATGCATGAACAAAACTGTACCTTATTCGCCAACCCAATTTTTAGGATCTTGGCATGTATCAATGGTGGCTCAAATGAATTGCAAGGCTTCCTGTAGGAGAACAAGTTTAAATAAGTTTACAATAATCATTACCTTTCAAGTTGTTCCGTTTTAATCTAAACTGTTATGCTCATTGCTCCTCTGAACTTCTTTCTTATTCCAAAAACACTGCTCGACAGAGTTTGAATCAAGATTGCTCATTTGTTCCCAGGGCCTCAAACTCCTTAGTTCCTTCAATCCTCTATTCCTTCTAAAATCCATAATTTTTAATCAAGCTCAGCCACATCTAATCATTACTACGCAATATATATGGTCTTCCTTATTTGGGCCGTAGTCCTTCATCTAATTTTTGTCAACCATTTAAAAAATGGAATATTCTCCAGCAACTTTATCAAATACCCAGTAAGACCAAACCCAGCAATTCAATAAAGGACTACTACATTCCTGAGCTTACAGTAACTATCAGAAGCAGTAAAATGTTGAATATTGCTGAAAACAGACATGTTGAAGCTTTTCATTTTTCACTTATCAGGACAATACGCAATACCACCAATGTAAGGGAAAACAACTTTATACTGTATGAGAAGAGAGTGCTAATTGGTTGGCAAGTGAACTCTGGCAGAGGCGTGCCATGGTGAATGCACCAGTTTACGGTGATTGACAGTTAACTGCCAAGCTTTGTTTGAAATTTAAACCAAGTAGCTTGACTCTGGTCAAGGCATTACCCTGAGGAAAGAACCAGCGAATGGCTGTCACTTATTTTGTTTTGCTGAAACAGGCACAATGTTTGTACATATTTTTTGTCTGCAAAGAACAGGGCCTTGTGCATTAATATATGCAGCTTCCAGTACATGCAAACGCGCCACGCTGCGAGCCCTACTGACAATCGTAAATTGGTTGTCAATGTAATTCTTCGCACACGGAGGATTATTTAGCAAATGTTGCCCAATCGCAGAATCACATCTAATGTTGGACTCTGTTTTGAGTTTTGCAAGCATGGGCTGGTTGGGTATGGCATGTATCTTGCCCATTGCGAACAGCGGAAGGGACATGTTGTTTGATACAATCCGCCAGTCTTTGGGACATACAGCCTATATACCTAGCATCACAATGGCATTGAAATTCATATATCACATTACTCATTTGTAAGATAGGCAGGACGTCTATTTGGCTTGACAGCAGCATCCTGTTAGTGACGAGCACCACACTTGTTGCTACTGCATAGTAGCAGCGTGAAACAGCTAGCTTCACCTGTTGCTCAAATGTTGAATTGTGTGTAAAACAGACAAATGTTAAATCATACATCATAAAGTACTATAGATTAAGTAGAAGCACTGGAATAATAAGTATTCTCAAAACTTCTGACCCAATCATACAATGCAATTATGTAACAAAAGGAAGGCAAATGACAGTCAAGCCCACCCCATTCAGCCAATAATCTTAGTTACCCACTCCTTACAATGAGACAAATTACTTTGTGTGTAAAGTAAATAAAAATATTAATTTGTTCAAATACATCTTCTGCCGAATATAAAAATATTACTATATATTACAAGGATTAAACTCAAAGCAGCATATTACAAGATATTAAATGTATCAACTATCCTTTCTGATGGAGAGAGCTGCTAAAGGGTAGCTGAGGTGAGCAGGAGGTAGAAAAAGAATGGAAAAAAGTAATGGACATCAGGTGATGTGGGGAAGAAGGGTGGTTCAAGATCTTGCAGCTGTGTAATTCTTTCATCCCCTGGAATGTGATGTTTAGTGCATGGTGACAAATGGCCAAAGTGTTCAGTTCCAGATTAAGATGAAATGCCCAAAGGACTCCAAACATGTCAAACAAGGCCTGCATTTATTGGGAATAGAAATGCACATAGGGTAGTGTTCCTGAGATAGGGAGAGGAGTGTGACTGGGAATGGAAGACCCTTAGAACAGGATACAAGAACACTCCTGCTTCAATAAACTTTAGCAACCCCTAGAGCATAAACCATTTTTCGACTCAGAAATTACTTCAACTCGCCAAAAAGTTATGCTTTACATAGTGAAGCATTTATGTCAGTAAGAAGAAATTCATATTTCTTTTAATCAATAAAGTTTGGGGATCTATAACTACAGATGCATGCTGAATCTTTTTAAACTGATAACTACAAGTCCACAACGCCTCATGAACTCAAACCTCAGGCTTCTCAGAAGTACAAGCTTCCGATGGAAAACATTACAGGCATTTCAAACAAAATATTACTGCATAGGCAAGTGTCAATTTTTAAAGTTTTGCAGTTTAAGCTACAAATCATATTCCAAGTCACATTCCCTTGCATAGAATTGTTAACATGTGGATTTATTCATAGAACTTACAACTAGCTACTCCCAAATTTTATTTCCTGTTTAAAGAAAATGAAATGCAGACCTTAAACAAGCATACTTCAGCCTGTTATATCACCCACAAGACCAAAGAAAATCTGTAAATAGTTCCACTAAAAAACAAGCTAATTAACTATGCTTTTCTGTCTCCAATAAATAAGGGAAGCCAATGTAGTACTATACCATTAATCACAGAACCATATAAATTTACAGCATGAAAGGAGCTCATTTGGCCCATCATGCCTGCATCAGCCAACAAGTAGCTATCCAGCCTAATCCCACTTTCCAGCTCTTGATCCATAGCCTTGTTGTATATCCAAGTATTTTTTTTTTTTAAATGTTGAGGGTTTCTACCTCTACCACCCTTTCAGGCAGTGAGTTCCAGATCCCAACTATCCTCAGTGAAAAACTTCCCCCTCGAATCCTTTCTAAACATCCTACCTCATAGCTAAATTTCTTGCCCCTGGTTATGGACCACTCAACCAAGGGGAATAGGGCATGCCTATCCACCCTATCCAGACCCTTCAATGTTTTTACACTTAAATCAGTTCTCCCCTCAGCCTCCTCTGTTCCAAAGAAAACAACCCTAGCCTACCTAATCTTTCCTCATAACAAAAAGGCAACATTCTCATGAGTTTCCTCTATACCCTTTCTAGTGCAATCTCATCTTTCCTATAGTGCAGTGACCAAAACTGCACGCAGGACTCCAGCTGTGGTCTAACTAATGTTTTATACATTTCCAGCATAACCTCCTAGCTCCTATATCCTATGCCTCAGCTAATAAAGGCAAGTATTCCGGAGGCCTTCTCGACCACCTTATCTACCTGTCCAGCCACCTTCAGGGATCTATGGACAGGCACTCCAAGGTCCCCCTGTTCCTCTATACTTCTCAGTATCCTACCATTTATGGTTATCTCTTGCCTCATTAGCCTTCCCCAAATGCATTAACTCACACTTCTCCAGATTGAATGCAATTTGCCACTGTTCCCCCACCTGATAATCTTCTTGCAGTCTACAGCTTTTTCGTTATCAACCACACCGCCAATTTTTGTATAGTCTGCAAACTTCTTAATCATACCCCTTACATTCAAGTCCAAATCATTGATATGTACCACAAAATGCAAGGGACATAGTACTGAACCCTGTAAAACCCCACTGGAAAACAGACTTCCAGTCACCAACACCCATCGACCACTACCCTCTACTTCCTGCCTGAGCCAATTTTGGACACAACTTGCCACTTTGCCATGGATCCCATGGGTTTTTACTTTTGTGGACAGACCACCATGTGGGATCTTATCAAAAGCCTTGCTAAAATCCATATAGACTACATCAAATGCACCACGCTCATCAACTTACCTTGTTATTCCCTCAAAAATTTCAATGTTAAACACGACTTTCCCTTAAATTCATGCTGACTGTCTTTGATTAATCCATGTCTTTCTAAATGAATTATCCTGTTCCTCAGACCTTTCCCCAATAGTTTTCCTCCCACCGAGGTTAGGCTGAATGGCGTGTAATTACTCAGTCTCTTTCTCCTTTTTTAAACAATAGTACAATGTTAGCTGTCCTCCAGTCCTCTGGCACCACACCTGTAGCCAAAGAGGATTGAAAATTGATGGTCAGAGCCACCGCTATTTCTTCTCTTGCTTCCGGTAACAGCCTAGGAAACATTTAGTCTGGGCCTGGGAATCTATCTACTTTCAAAGATGTTAAACCCCTTAATACTTCCTCTCTCATGTGTTAATTTAATCTAATATTTCACAGTCCTCTTTCCTAATTGCAACGTCTGCATCATTCCTTCTCGTGTAAACAAACCCCAAAGTATTAAGAACCATACCAAAGTCCTCTGTCTCCATGCACAGGTTACCCTTATGATCCCTCATAGGCCATACTCTTTCTTTAGTCATCCTCTTGCCTTTTACGCATTTGAAAGAAAAATTGGGATTTTACTTGCCAATACTTTTTTCATGCCTTGTCTTTGCTTTCCTAATTTCCTTTTTAATTTCATACCTACATTTTTTATACTCCTCTAGGCTTTCTGCATTGAGACCTCAATATCTGTCATAAGCTTCCCTTTTTTCTTTATCTTGTCCTTTAAGCCTCTTGACATCCAGGGGGTTCTGAATGTTAGTCCCACCCTTTTTCTTTAAGGGAACATACTTGCTCTGAGCCCTCACTATCTCTTCCTTGAATACCTCCCACTGATCTGGCACTGATTTACCTTCAAGTTTCTCTTTCCAGTCCACTTCAGCTAAATCACATCTCATCTTGACTGAGACGGAGTAGGGCGGCACAGTGGTTAGCACCGCAGCCTCACAGCTCCAGGGACCCGGGTTCAATTCTGGGTACTGCCTGTGCGGAGTTTGCAAGTTCTCCCTGTGACCGCGTGGGTTTTCTGCAGGTTCTCCGGTTTCCTCCCACAGCCAAAGACTTGCAGGTGATAGGTAAATTGGCCATTGTAAACTGCCCTTAGTGTAGGTAGGTGGTAGGGAATATGGGATTACTGTAGGGTTAGTATAAATGGGTGGTTGTTGGTCGGCACAGACTCAGTGGGCCGAAGGGCCTGTTTCAGTGCTGTATCTCTAAATAAATAATAAACAAATCTTAGTAAAATCAGCTTTTCCCCAATTGTCAACTTTTATTCCTGGTCTATGTCCTTTTCCATAACTACCCTAAATCTAACTGAATTCTGAGCACTTCCACCAAAGTGCTACCCAATTGATACCCCTTCCACCTTCATTCCCTAAAACCAAGTCCCGAACTGCATCTCCTCTTTCTGGACTTACTACGTACTGGCTAAAAAGTTCTCCTAAATTCATTAAGAATTCTGCGCCCTTTGTACCTTTCATACTAATTCTATCCCAGTTAATATTAGGGTAGTTGAACCCCCCCCACCATTACTGCCCTATTGTTTTTGCACTCCTCAGAGATTTGCCTACATATTTGCTCTTCTATCCCCCTTTCTCTCTTTCAGCGTCTATAGTACAAACCCAGTAGTGTGATTGCCCCCTTTTGTTCTTCAGTTTAACTTATATGGTCTCATATGATCCTCCTACAATATCACTCTTCACAGCTATAATTGTTTCTTTAAATCAATACTGCGACCTCTCTCATCCTTTTTCATCCCTTTCTCTATCTCGTTTGAGAACTCTAACCAGGAATGTTGACCCGCCATTCCGGCTCTTCTTTCAGCCTTGTCTCCATAACAGTTATATCATACTCCCATCTGTGCTCTCAGTTCATCTGCCTTATTCCCTAGGCTTCTTGAAGTATATACCATTTAGCACTGCCAAATTCCCTTGTTGTCTACTTTCTAGCCTTTACTTCCTCTGCCTTACAAACAAGCTTGCTAATTTTCTGCCTTCCACTTCCAACTTTTATTCTCTCTTCTGAATCTACTCTCAGGTTTCTTGCCAAGCTAGTTTAAACCATTCCCAACACGACGAGCAAAACCCCGCGAGGATATCGGTCCTTCAGCCGTTTACAAAACATACAAATCAAACATGTGTCATCACTTACATATTACTCAGCAAAACATAGACAAACAACAAAGACTGTTTGCACAAAAGATGCAACTCCACCACTATTCCAGGAAAATTGCTCATTATCCTTTTAACTGTATATCAATTTTTGTTACTGCTTCGTTATGCAATTTCCTTACATAACCTCTCTGCAATAATAAACATCCACATTACTGAAAATATATTCAATTGGCTTGTAAAACAAGTGTATCTACTGAAGTATGAAATCATACAAAAGAGGCAGCTGTTTAACTTTAGGGCATTATTTGTAAAAGTCTATCAAAAACTGGTGCATAGGAGAGCAAGGTAGGTAGACATCACTCATTGAAAAAAAAAATGCCCTGAAGAAACAGTCAACGAAACTGAATTTTGAGACATAGAAACAGGTTCTCAAAAGAAAGGCTTTGGAAAGTTGGAACTCCATACTGTGGGCCTTGAAATCAGTCACAGGAAATGATCGCTGGAGTGTACCAAAAGGAATGCAAAAAACTGCAAGCCAGGCTGAAAAAAATACATGTGCATTTTGCAGACTATACAACAGTTCCTCAGAGATGCACTGCTGTTGTTCATAGTATTTTGAGATGAAATTATGCAGACAAAGCAACAATTGAATTAAAGCTTCATGTACAAATTCAAATTTTTTTCAAAATTCCAATCGTCATACAGTGGCAGCTGAAATACAAGCCAATTCACTGAAATGAGCAGACTTCAAAACCACAAATATGGCATGATCCTGAAATAAAGACATTTATTTGTTGGTCATGAAACTATTATTCATGCCCCTATTTCAACTGGATGACAAATGTTGCAAATAAAATTGCTGCCAAGTTACACTGCTTTGCATGATTTTATTTTGGGTAAAATTGAGAGAAAATTCTTATTCGATCAAATTACAGAAGTCACAAAAGATTGAATATTTCTGAATCTTAATTGGAATTCATTCATTCCATTCTCAAACCAATTGTCACTAGTATAGGTAGGTGGTAGGGAAATATAGGGACAGGTGGGGATGTTTGGTAAGAATAGGGGATTAGTGTAGGATTAGTATAAATGGGTGGTTGATGTTCGGCACAGACTCGGTGGGCCGAAGGGCCTGTTTCAGTGCTGTATCTCTAATCTAATCTAATCAATTATCAAATACAGCCCACAAAAATATTTAGTCTGCACAGTTGCTATTCCTTTTGTTTTGGATGGACATGGTGCATCTACACTGATCTGGTCCGATTCTAGGCACTCACTTATTTGTTGCTGATAGATAGCTTGGACCATGTGCAATTCTGACAGCTGCACAGTTTCTGGGGGGGAAATCAATTACCCATAAAATTGTGGATAACAAAAAGTATTTATTTTTGTAGTACCTTTTATATCTTCAGGATGTCCAAAGTGTTTCATAAGCAATGAGACTGTAACATAGTGAAACGCAACAATTTGCCCAAACATTAATGAGATAAATGATCAATTACTTAAGTTTGGCCAGGAAATGCCTTTCAAAAGCTCCCTCCAGAATGGCCTGCTTCTCTAACGGGATCCTATCCTTAAAGTTTCACTTGGGCCTGGGAGCTGCAATTTCCAGCTGCTGCTAATAGATTCCCCAGCTGTGAAAGCTGCATCATGGGAGTTGTAGTTCCATAGGAACAGGCTGAAAACTGGAACATCCAGAGTGGAGTGCCAACCTCGCAGAATATTTAAATTTTTTTTTAATGTCAGCATTTTATACAGTTTAAGCCATCGAATAGGTTTAGCACGAAAATTGTGTTGCTGAAGGGAACTGGCCATATAACTGGCCAAATAAGGGGAGGCGGTGGCATACTGGTATTGTCACTGGACTAGTAACCCAGAGACCCAGGTATTGCTCTGGGGACATAGGTTCGAATCCCACCACAGCAGAAGGTGGAATTTGAATTCAATTAATAAATCTGGAATTTAAAGCTAGTCTAACGGCCATGAAACCATTGTCGATTGTTGTAAAAACCCATCTGGTTCACTAATGTCCTTTAGGGAAGGAAATCTGCTGTCTTTACCTGGTCTGGCCTACATGTAACTCCAGAGGCACAGCAATGTGGTTGACTCTTACATGCCCTCGAAATGGCCTAGCAAGCCACTCAGTTCAAGGGAAATTAGAGATGGGCAATAAATGCTGGCCTGGCCTGCGATGCCCACATCCCATGAAAGAATAAAAAACTAATGTCCTGACAGGAATTTGTACAGCACTTTGCATACTAACTCTGGGCATTGCAACCAGTGAGGCAGAATTTAAAAGTACGTAAAAACTTGGAAACAATGATATTTAAAATAAAAATCCAAAAAGAATAAAGATTTGAATAAAAGCATGCTCTTGGTTTTATTTATCTTCAACAGGCAATGTCACAAGAAATCAAATACTGTATAACATTAGTGAGCATTTAGATGTGTGTGGATTAATCACAGGCAACCAGCATGAATCTATTAAAGACAAATCATGTTTGACAAATTTAGTCAGACGTTTGAAGACAGATAGAGGGAATGTAGCTATGGTATGCATGGCTTTTCAGAATGCAATTGATAAGCTGACTCAAAAAAGGATTGGTATTAGAGGAAATATTGCAGTAAGGTTGTGGTGCAACTTTATATGTGGGCAGCAGAGGAAACTAAGAGTAACGGCATATGTACACTGGTTGGAGTGGCAAAGGATTGGAAGTGGTATACTCCAGGGGTTAGTGCTTGAACCATTTCTGCATATTTATTTATTTGAACTTGGGCATAGGAAGCACGATCTCAAAATTCATGCTGGTTGTCCTCGATTAACCCATGCATTTCTAAATGCTCCCCAACGCCATACATTAGTTGCAGTGTTGCACTAGTGTGTAGCAAACTTTAACACGAGCTACAAAAGACTTCAGGGAGAAAGACGGATTCACAGTAAGCAAACGGGTGGAAAATGTAATTTAATGTGGATAAGTATGAGATAATATTTGTGGAAGGAAAAACTATGTTTAAATCCCTCCAATGGCCCTTGGTCCCATTCATTTCATAAATACAAAGTGGATAGGAAAGAAAATACTTAACTATTCTCACTTTCTATTTTAAATCACTAAACATACAAGAGTTCTTAAAATGAACCTAGGATGCACTTTTGTGTGAGATGCAAGGGGAGAATATTTTATTTGAAAATGAGATGCAACACAGCAAAGTCACACAACTCAACAACTTTTGACTGCAATGCAGAGCATTATAATTTGTTATGTTTCAAATCCGTGAAATGCTATGCAACCTAAAACCAGATTTCAACGCTGAGCTGCATCACTGCTCAAGAAACTATTTTCAACAAGCACAGGGCTAATAATTCAACAGCCATACAGTTAGGTTACCCAAGGATACCGTATGTTCAATCGGAAAAAAGCTAAAAGGGATAGCGTATGTTCAATCGGAAAAAAGCTAAAAGGGATAGATAACTGAAATTACACAACATTTAAATCATTAAGCACCGCTGACATATTCAAATGCTGCTCTCACTCATCACAATCTATTCTCAGGAGCCATGGTAAACATTTTTATAGTGCTCAAGTACAGAAATAAGTCTGGAAACATTCTCTAAGAAAAAGTAATGTAGCTGCTAAAGCTGGGGTGGGGGTGTTTGGGAGAAGGGAAACTGAAAATTATGGGGTGACTAAAGTCTTGGTAAGAAGGTTCTGAGGAGCTTTTTGAAAATAGGGAGAGCAGGAGAAAGCATGACAGAGCACCTTGGTGCCGGTTTCTCCACTAAAGGCACTATATAAAAGCAAGTTGATGGTGTAAGCTCAAGAGGGAAAGTTTCAGAGGGCAGAGGGGCACTGGTTACAAAGAAGTTGTAACTAGAGCTGAGGGAGCACAAAGGACAGAGTAGAATAGGACATGGATGCATATGTATGGCTGGACAAGATCATTAAGGTTGATTGCAACAAGAGCATGGAGGTATTTGAAAGTGAGGTGGATGATATTAGATATGGAGCCAGTAGAGTTTGGAAGGAGTGGGGAAGAAAAGATGAAACTGCAGAACTTGGTGCAGGTAAAGAAATAGGTCAAGGTATTCTGAATGACTTGCAATCTGTGGAAGATGGCAGACTGAAGAAGTGGCCTTGAGCTAGACATGAAGTCCATAAAGCCCTCAGTGAAGACAGAGGGCATAGAAGAGAGGGGTCAGAGTTGGTAGCGATAAAGAGGAAGATTTGGCTGTTGGCAGACTGAAGGAGTGGGAGGATGGAGATTGAGGGTATGCACATAAGAGAATTGTTTCTTTCCCCATGCTGAAAATTGAATGCAGAGGAGTCTGACACAATAATCAGAGGTGAAGAATGGAGAAATTGGCTAGAGAGGATCTTACTTGCTGTACAGACTTTGAAAGTCTTAGTCATGTGTTGTGATATCAGGAGATAGACATGTGTGATAGGAAGTATAGATATGGAGGGTGCTGTGAGATGAACAGGGCAGTAGAAAGAGGTGGAATTGGACATATTGAGACAGAGGTTGTGATTACTAATGCAAGTTTGCTCAGTACAAGTACTGAAGCTGGCAGGAGGAAGGGCAATAAACAGAGTATCTTGAAAGAGAAGTTGAAGGGGCAAGAGTATGAGTTATTCAAATATGGAGCACTAATAAGGGAATAACCCAGAGCTAGAATCTAAAGTTTCATGGATTGAGTGTGCTAAACTGCGAACAACAGAGTTTGGATGGGAGATGAAATGGAACATGAACCAAGGTTAGGCACCTCAATGAGGGGAAAGGAGTTACACTGGTACACCAGTAATCTCAGGATTACTCCCTGTGCGACATGCCAGTGAGGCGAGAAATAGGAAGATAGTGCAGCTAAACACGTGGCCAAACAAATGCACTTCAGACCACCAGTCCCGCTGCGCTCAGCGAGGAAGATAGTGCAGCTAAACACGTGGCCAAACGGCTGGTGTAGAAGGGAGGGTTTCAGATATCTGGATCATCGGGATCTCTTCTGGGACAGGTGGGACCTGTACAAGAAGGACGGGTTGCATCTAAACGGGAGGGGCACAAATATCCTGGCTGCACGGTTTGCTAGCGTCATTCCAGAGGATTTAAACGAGTGTGGCAGGGGATGGGAACCACAGCAGGTGGTCAGCAGGTGAAATAACTGAGGGGGAACTAGTGAATAAGGCCAGTAGGACTGAGAGGAAGAGCAGGCAGGGAGATGTTGCTGAGCACAGCGGGACTGGTGGTCTGAAGTGCATTTGTTTCAATGCGAGAAGTATAGCAGGTAAGGCAGATGAACTTAGAGCTTGGATCAGTACTTGCAACTATGATGTTGTTGCTATTAGAGACTTGGTTGAGGGAAAGACAGGATTGGCAGCTAAACATTCCGGGATTTAGATGCTTCAGGCGGGATAGAGGGGGATGTAAAAAGAGGTGGGGGAGTAGCATTACTGGTTAAGGAGATCACAGCTGTACGCCGGGAGGACACCTCGGAGGGCTCATGCAGCGAGGCAATATGGGTAGAGCTCAGGAATAGGAAGGGTGCAGTCACAATGTTGGGGGTTTACTACAGGCCTCCCAACAGCCAGCGGGAGATAGAGGAGCAGATATGTACACAGATTTTGGAAAGATGTAAAAGCAACAGGGTTGTTGTGGTGGGTGATTTTAACTTCCCCTATACTGACTGGGACTCACTTAGTGCTAGGGGCTTGGATTGGGCAGAATTTGTAAGGAGCATCCAGGAGAGCTTCTTGAAACAATATGTAGATAGTCCAACTAGGGAAGGGGCCATACTGGACCTGGTATTGGGGAATGAGCCCAGCCAAGTGGTCGAAGTTTCAGTAGGGGAGCATTTTGAGAACAGTGACCATAATTCTGCATGTTTTAAGGTACTTGTGGATAAGGATAAGAGTAGTCCTCGGGTGAAGGTGCTAAATTGGGGGGGGGGGGGGGGGTGGCAAATTATAACAATATTAGGCAGGAACTGAAGAATTTAGATTGGGGGGGCTGTTTGAGGGTAAATCAACATCTGACATGTGGGAGTCTTTCAAACGTCAGTTGATTAGAATCCAGGACCGGCATGTTCCTGTGAGGATGAAAGATAAGTTTGGCAAGTTTCGGGAACCTTGGATAACAAGGGATATTGTGAGCCGAGTCAAAAAGAAAAAGGAAGCATTCGTAAGGGCTAGAAGGCTGGGAACAGACAAAGCCCTTGAGGAATATAAAGTAGGAAGGAACTTAAGCAAGGAGTCAGGAGGGCTAAAAGGAGTCATGAAAAGTCATTGGCAAACAGGATTAAGGAGAATCCCAAGGCTTTTTATACGTATATAAAGAGCAAGAGGGTAGCCAGGGAAAGGGTTGGCCCACTCAAGGACAGAGGAGAGAATCTATGCTTGGAGCCAGAGGAAATGGGCGAGGTACTAAATGAGTACTTTGCATCAGTACTCACCAAAGAGAAGGACTTGGTGGATAATGAGTCGAGGGAAGGGTGTGTAGATAGTCTGGATCATGTCGATATCAAAAAGGTGGTGTTGGGCGTCTTGAAAAACATTAAGGTAGATAAGTCCCCAGGGCCTAATGGGATCTACCCTAGAATACTGAGGGAAGCAGGGGAGGAAATTGCTGGGGCCTTGACAGATATCTTTGTATCCTCACTGGCTACAGGTGAGGTCCCAGAGGAGTGGAGAATAGCCAATGTTGTTCCTTTGTTTAAGAAGGGTAGCAAGGATAATCCAGGAAATTACAGGCCGGCAAGCCTTATGTCAGTGGTAGGGAAATTATTGGAGAGGATTCTTCGGGACAGGATTTACTGCCATTTGGAAACAAATGGACTTATTAGCGAGAGGCAATATGGTTTTGTGAAGGGGAGGTCGTGTCTCACTAACTTGATTGAGTTTTTTGAGGAAGTGACAAAGATGACTGAAGAAGGAAGGGCAGTGGATGTTGTCTACATGGACTTTAGTAAAGCCTTTGGCAAGGTCCCACATGGCAGACTGGTACAAAAGGTGAAGTCACACAGGATCAGAGGTGAGCTGGCAAGATGGATACAGAACTGGCTCGGTCATAGAAGACAGAGGGTAGCAGTGGAAGGGTGCTTTTCTGAATGGAGGGCTGTGACTAGTGTTCTTCCGCAGGGATCAGTGCTGGGATCTTTGCTGTTTGTAGTATATATAAATGATTTGGAGGAAAATGTAGCTGGTCTGATTAGTAAGTTTGCAGACGACACAAAGGTTGGTGGAGTTGCGGATAGTGATGAGGATTGTCAGAAGATACAGCAGGATATAGATCGGTTGGAGACTTGGGCGGAGAAATGGCAGATTGGAGTTTATTCCGGACAAATATGAGGCAATGCATTTTGGAAGGTCTAATACAGGTGGGAAGTATACAGTAAATGGCAGAACCCTTAGGAGTATTGACAGGCAGAGAGATCTGGGCGTACAGGTCCACAGTTCACTGAAAGTGGCAACGCAGGTGGATAAGGTAGTCAAGAAGGCATACGGCATGCTTACCTTCATCGGTCAGGGCATAGAGTATAAAAATTGGCAAGTCATGCTGCAGCTGTACAAAACCTTAGTTAGGCCACACTTGGAATATTGCATACAATTCTGATCGCCACACTACCAGAAAGATGTGGAGGCTTTGGAGAGGGTACAGAAGAGGTTTACTAGGATGTTGCCTGGTCTGGAGGGTATTAGCTATGAGGAGAGGTTGGATAAACTTGGATTGTTTTCACTGGAACAATGGAGGTGGAGGGGCGACCGGATAGAGGTTTACAAAGTTATGAGTGGCATGGACAGAGTGGATAGTCAGAAGCTTTTTCCCAGGGTGGAAGAGTCAGTTACTAGGGAAAATAGGTTTAAGGCACGAGGGGGAAAGTTTAGAGGGGATGCGTGAGGCAAGTTTTTTTTTATGCAGAGGGTGGTGAGTGCCTGGAACTTGCTGCCAGGGGAGGTGGTAGAAGCAGGTACGATAGCGACATTGAAGAGGCATCTTGACAAATACATGAATAGGATGGGAACAGAGGGATACGGACCCCGGAAGTGCAGAAGGTTATAGCTTAGACAGGCATCATGATCGGCACAGGCTTGGAGGGCCTAATGGCCTGTTCCTGTGCTGTACTGTTCGTTGTTCAGTGAGCTCCAAGACGTTGGTGTGCTCCTCAAAGATGAAGTCACAGATAAAAGCCTTTTTCTACAAGAGAGCAAACTTTTATAGGACACTGTGCAAGGGAGGGTAACTAGAGATCACACCAGACACAGCCGAAAAGGTACAGGAAAATGTGAAGAGATGATTCGAGAAAGCACCATGGGAGAATGGAGCAGCGCGAGTAACTGCTGCATTCCAACACTGAAAATTTGAGGAACAGCAAAGCAGTGTGCCAGTCCAGGGAGGAGGGTAGGTTGTGGGGGCGGTTGTTGAGACATGGGACAGAAGTTAGGTTGAAAGTGAGCAGAAAAGACTGTTCGGACATACAATGTTTCCGTGATTAAATTAGAAGACAAAGGTGGTCATCAATTGATTAAATTAGTTTTAGTTTAGAGATACAGCACTGAAACAGGCCCTTCGGCCCACCGAGTCTGTGCCGACCATCAACCACCCATTTATACTAATCCTACACTAACTCCATATTCCTACCACATCCCCACCTGTCCCTATATTTCCCTACCTATACTAGGGTCAATTTATAATGGCCAATTTACCTATCAACCTGCAAGTCTTTGGCATGTGGGAGGAAACCGGAGCACCCGGAGGAAACCCACGCGGACACAGGCAGAACTTGCAAACTCCACACAGACAGTACCCAGAATTGAACCCGGGTCGCTGGAGCTGTGAGGCTGCGGTGCTAACCACTGCGCCACCCAATTAACAGCATGTAAACTCATTTACCTCAGGCCGAATTTGGGAGAGGCTGAGACTGCTGGGCAGCATAGTGGCGCAGTGGTCAGCACCGCAGCCTCACAGCTCCAGCGACCCGGGTTCAATTCTGGGTACTGCCTGTGCAGAATTTGCAAGTTCTCCCTGTGACTGCGTGGGTTTTTCGCCGGGTGCTCCGGTTTCCTCCCACCGCCAAAGACTTGCAGGTTGATAGGTAAATTGGCCATGATAAATTGCCCCTAGTATGGGTAGGTGGTAGGGAAATTGAGGGAGGGGGGGGGGGGTGGGTGGGGGGTGTTAGGAATATGGGATTAATGTAGGATTAGTATAAATGGGTGGTTGATGGTCGGCACAGACTCGGTGGGCCGAAGGGCCTGTTTCAGTGCTGTATCTCTAAATAAAATAAAATAAAAAAATAACACAAACAGAACAGAGGGTGATGCATTATTATAAAGGCTTGCTGAAGCTTGCAACTAGCCCTGAAGTCAAGGAAAATAATAGAGAGATCTGAATGTATAAAAAGGGATCATTTTATTGAAAATATGGTGCTGTCTGAAGAGCTCGTGCCTAGGCTTGACATATCCTGTTTATCACATTGTAAAGAACGGACAAAAAGTGCCCATCATTTTACCCAAAGGATTTAACTTAAGAGGCCAAGATGCAGCATGGAGAAATGGAGAATAAGCACTTCAGCTGTGGTGTAGCAACAGGCAAAGTAGTGAACCGAGGCAGCTTGGTGCAATTTGTAGGATAGGGTAGGTTGATGTTAGATGAGTGTTGCAGGGGGGGAGGGGCAAAGCAGAGATCTTATTGAGGTGCTGCAACCAATGTAACCAAAAGAGAAATTATACATCACAGGCTGTAGTTATCTTGTAGGCTAGCTGGCAGTGGTGTTTGCACCCCCAAACTGAAAATCTGCCTCATCCAGCTCTGCTACCACTCAGCAAATGTTAAATGTAGGGAAGACTGGTACCACACATACTCCCCGAAACATTGAAATCCATGCACTTTTTAAATCAGCCTCAACACAGACAGCTGCTGTATGTCAAAAATCAGTAACTCGGAAAAACAAATTCACCTATGTTGCCTGGCTATCCAAACTCAAATCTGGAAGGGTTGCCTACTTGCTTCAATCACCAACATTCAGCTATTTGGCTTCATAATCAAAGATACATGATCCAATGTAATAACCAGGGTTTGTACAAATCACAATAATGGTTGTATAAAATTTTCATGCCAATGAAACTTAAAACTGTTAAATAAAAACATTCATCTGTATGATCACAGCCTTTGTCCTTTCAAACTTGGGTTTTCAGTAGGGAGCATTTTGAAATATATTATAATTAAGTATAAAATCTAGGAGACACTTGTGCTGCCATTTCTCATACAACAGATTGAAGCAGAACCGTAACAATTTTAAACATTTAAGCCAGAACTTCCAGATGCATACAATGTACAGTATACAAGCTGCAGCTGCACATCAACATTCTGCATCCTTTCAAAAGCTCTATTACAGGGTCGTCCGACCTTTTGGATGGAGGGCCGCAATATGATTTTTGCTCAACCCGGGGTGCCCATTGAGCAAATTTCTAAAGATAAAGGCATTTTATCTTACTAATAAAAAATCATTGGTCCAAGAGCGTTTGAATGCTCGACATTCAGCATCAATCTTCCTTTTCCTGCTGTATCCGTGGACTGCCATCTATGAGGGGGAAGCGACTCGTAACTTCCAAATGGTTACAAAACTACCAACAAGTCTTATGCTTTCCCTGGTTGACACGTCCTAGCATAAAACTAAAACCCTTGCCAATCTCTGACTCTAATCTGGGTACATCAAATAGGGCATACTGGGTTTTTAAAAATTATTATATTTTCTTCAATTCCTCCCTTCACCCACCATGCACCAGGAGCAAAAACTCACTAACCCCCCCACCGCCCCCGACTCCTTGAGCTCACCTCTCCGACTCCCCTTCCCCACCGCAAGTTCACCTATCTCCCCTAACACTTTTTATTGGCCAGCGCTCATGATTGACAGCACCGGGATTGACAGGCCTGAACGAAGCCCATGCCTCGATTGGCGGGCCGGATCGAAAACTTTGGCAGGCCGAGTGTGGTCCGCGGGCCGTATGTTGGACAACTCTGCTCTATTACTTCCTATAGAACTACTTCCCAAAAGAAGCTAGAAGTCTGTCACTTATACACAGAAATTTAAATGTAGAATTTGACACTTGGTTACCCGGTGCTGACGAAGCACACAGCTTTGGGAAATTTGTTGCCTGTTACCAATTCACTTTGTCCAAGTTTTTGTGCTTTCAGCAACTACTGGCATTAACATCCTCATTGCAGACACCCTTTTGCACAAAAAAATTCCAGAAATGATAGAATAATCAACTTCATTATGCTGTTAACACGAAAACAGGCAAGATGGCTAATACTGTCTCAGCAAAATAACATTCACTGGTGTTTACAGTCACATAATTCAATCAACTATGTTGCACAAGACAGAGAAAAAAAAACCTCATTGTCAAAAAAAAAAATCTCCAACAGTCTCTAACTTGATTCTGCAGAGAATAGAGACAGAAATTGGCACCTGTAAGGTCGCCAATGTGACTGCCTTTGAGCTGCATTAATAGAGAAACACCCCACAAGCAAAACAATGTGCAGTCATTTAATTAACATGTTACAAAGAAAATCAATTGGGGGGGGGGGGGGGGGGGGGCGGTAGCAGTGTTAAAAAAATACTCTCTGGTCAACTATAAATGGAAATAAATTGAAAACAGAAAATGCTGCAAACAGTGAACTCTGGCATCAACTTATTTTTTTTTTTTAGGGGTACAGCACTGAAACATGCCCTTCAGCGCACTGAGTCTGTGCTGACCAACAACCACCCACTTTATACGAATCCTACATTAACCCCATATTCCCTACCACATCCCCATCATTCTCCTACCTACACTAGGGGAAATTTACAATGACCAATTTACCTATCAATCTGCCAGTCTTTGGCTTGCAGAGACGTTACCTATTTTTCTTTGCAGGTGCTGCCAAAGCTAGTGTAATTCCAACATTTACTGTATTTTATAAATTGAAACTGTAAATTTGCATACTTAGGCTAGAAAGCTAAGAAAATTCCAAGAGGCACTCCAACAGGATAACAGAGTACCCATTTGCTAGAATCCAGTTCTTCATTGGCCTCCTTGTCTCGAGAGACAATGAGTAAGCGCCTGGAGGTGATCAGTGGTTTGTGGAGCAGCGTCTGGAGTGGCTATAAAGGCCAATATTAGAGTGACAGGCTCTTCCACAGGTGCTGCAGAAGAAATTGCTCGTCGGGGCTGTTACACAGTTGGCTCTCCCCTTGCACTTCTGTCTTTTTTCCTGCCAACTGCTAAGTTTCTTCGACTCGCCACACTTTAGCCCCGCCTTTATGGCTGCCCGTCAGCTCTGACTCCCACGACTTGTGATCAATGTCACAGGACTTCACGTCACGTTTGCAGACGTCTTTAAAGCGGAGACATGGACGGCCGGTGAGTCTGATACCAGTGGCGAGCTCGCTGTACAATGTGTCTTTGGGGATCCTGACATCTTCCATGCGGCTCACATGGCCAAGCCGTCTCAAGCGCCGCTGACTCAGTAGTGTGTATAAGTTGGGGATGTTGGCCGCCTCGAGGACTTCTGTGTTGGAGATACGGTCCTGCCACCTGATGCCAAGTATTCTCCGGAGGCAGCGAAGATGGAATGAATTGAGACGTTGCTCTTGGCTGACATAAGTTGTCCAGGCCTCGCTGCCATAGAGCAAGGTACTGAGGATACAGGCTTGATACACTCGGACTTTTGTGTTCCGTGTCAGTGCGCCATTTTCCCACACTCTCTTGGCCAGTCTGGACATAGCAGTGGAAGCCTTTCCCATGCGCTTGTTGATTTCAGCATCAAGAGAAAGGTTACTGGTGATAGTTGAGCCTAGGTAGGTGAACTCGATCCACTTCCAGAGCGTGGTCGCCGATATTGATGGATGGAACATTTCTGACATCTTGTCCCATGATGTTCGTTTTCTTGAGGCTGATGGTGAGGCCAAATTCGTTACAGGCAGCCGCAAACCTGTCGATGAGACTCCGCAGACACTCTTCAGTGTGAGATGTTAAAGCAGCATCGTCAGCAAAGAGGAGTTCCCTGATGAGCGCTTTCCATACTTTGGTCTTCACTCTTAGACGGGCAAGTTTGAACAACCTGCCCCCTGATCTTGTGTGGAGGAAAATTCCTTCTGAAGACTTGAACGCATGTGAGAGCAGCAGGGAGAAGAAAATCCAAAACAGTGTGGGTGCGAGAACACAGCCCAGTACATGTGGGCAAACCTCAAGTCATTAAACAAGCTATTAGAAAGGGAAGCAAATTAAGAACTGAGCAAATAAAACAATTAGACAAGAGCAGCAAGTGTAATAAATAGCAAATTAAAAAAATTAGCCACCCATTAAAAAAGCAAAACTTTGTCAACATGTAGTCCAGATCAATTTTTTTTTTGGTTTTATGGCCCATTTAGTTCATTGTACTTAGTCCAAGTGTATCACAAAAGTCAGAGTGTATCAAGCCTGTGTCCTCAGTACCTTGCTCTATGGCAGCGAGGCCTGGACAACGTATGTCAGCCAAGAGCAACGTCTCAATTCATTCCATCTTCGCTGCCTCCGGAGAATACTTGGCATCAGGTGGCAGGACCGTATCTCCAACACAGAAGTCCTCGAGGCGGCCAACACCCCCAGCTTATACACACTACTGAGTCAGCGGCGCTTGAGATGGCTTGGCCATGTGAGCCGCATGGAAGATGGCAGGATCCCCAAAGACACATTGTACAGCGAGCTCGCCACTGGTATCAGACCCACCGGCCGTCCATGTCTCCGCTTTAAAGACGTCTGCAAACGCGACATGAAGTCCTGTGACATTGATCACAAGTCATGGGAGTCAGTTGCCAGCGCTCGCCAGAGCTGGCAGGCAGCCATAAAGGCAGGGCTAAAGTGTGGCGAGTCGAAGAGACTTAGCAGTTGGCAGGAAAAAAGAGACAGATGTGCAAGGGGAGAACCAACTGTGTAACAACCCCGACAAACAAATTTTTCTGCAGCACCTGTGGAAGAGCCTGTCACTCTAGAATTGGCCTTTATAGCCACTCCAGGCGCTGCTCCACACACCACTGACCACCTCCAGGCGCTTACGCATTGCCTCGAGATAAGGAGGCCAAAGAACAACTTGGCACTGCAAACATCAAAATGATGCATCATAAAATAAATCACCATCGCTTATTTTATCCCAACTTTAAAATAGATCTTTATAAATTATACTTTGCACTATTGAATGTAATGTTACAATATAGGGAAAAAATATACATTTTGTTAAAACATGCAAACTGTCATGACAAGTTTTCTTCTACACAAAACAAAGCTTAGAAAATTTTGATTTTAAAAACAGCCACACAAAATATTTCGTTATTCGGGTTATTTATGCAAATATGTATTTGAGGGTTCAAAGCTATAGGTTCACTGGTAACTTTTCATCATCAATTATTCTGTTGGTCCAATGGTTCCCACAAGGACTTTAAGGCCCAGGTGCTAAACTAAAATCTGGTACATCAAATACAACTTGAACTTTTATTTTTAAGCAAAAATGCACAGCAGAAGAGCACAAGTAAAATGCAATATCCAGGGAGATATGGCAATATTTCCCTCCCCCCCAACACTGATACTTTGAAATCAGGACAATTTTCCTAAAAATAAAAATTGAACTTAAATTTATATGCTCACGCCTAAACTGTGAGTAGGGCTGAAAAGTACAATTATAAGGATCCTGAGTAAACATTCAGTACAGTAGTAGCTGATAAAAGCTACTCTTCTTTCTTCTTTGCCCTCCTTATCTCGAGAGACAATGGGTAAGCGCCTGACCACCTCTCGGCGCTTACTCATTGTCTCTCGAGATAAGGAGGCCAAAGAAGAATAGCTGATAAAGACTCTTATGATAGAACTTAACTCAATAATGTACACTAAACTCCATTATAGAAACAATATTTTACAATCCTAATATTTAAAGTCATAAGAATCAATATGAAAACCAGTATTGCACACATATTTCTATTAAAGGGTTAGGCATTTTTAGGAAAGATTAAGTTACTAAACCTTCACAGCTTCTCTTTTCCTCCACACAAAAGGAAGGCACATCAAAAAAGTGATTAAATAGATTTTTTATTATTCGTTCATGGGATGTGGACATCGCTGGCTAGGCCAGCATTTATTGCCCATCCCTAATTGCCTTTGAGAAGCTGGTGGTGAGCTGCCTTCTTGAACTGCTGCAGTCCATGTGGGGTAGGCACACCCACAGTGTTGTTAGGAAATGAGTTCCAGGATTTTGACCCAGCGGCAGTGGAGGAACCGCGATATAGTTCCAAGTCAGGATGCTGTGTGGCTTGGAGGGGCTCTTGCAGGTGGTGGTGTTCGCATGCGTCTGCTGCCCTTGTCCTTCTAGGTTGTAGAGGACGTGGTTTTGGAAGGTGCTGTCGAAGGAGCCATGGAGAGTTGCTGCAGTGCATTGTGTAGATGGTACACACTGCTGCCACTGTGCGTCGGTGGTGGAGGGAGTGAATGTTTGTGGATGTGGTGCTAATCAAGTGGGCTGCTTTGTCCTGGATGGTGTCAAGCTTCTTGAGTGCTGTTGGCGCTGCATCCAGGTATATGGAGAATATTCCATCACAATCCTGACTTGTGCCTTGTAGATGGTGCACAGACTTTGGGGAGTCAGGTGGTGAGTTACTCACTGCAGGATTCCTAGCCTCTGACCTGCTCCTGTAGCCACATTATTTATATGGCTACTCCAGTTCAGTTTCTGGTCAATGGTAACCCCCAGGATGTTGATAGTGGGGGATTCAGTGATCATAATGCCACTGAATGTCATGGGGAGATGGTTAGATTCTCTCTTGTTAGAGCTGGTCATTGCTTGGCATTTGTGTGGCACGAATGTGATTTTTGCTACTCATCAGTCCAAGCTTGGATATTTTCCAGGTCCTGCTGCATTTCTACATGGACTGCTTCAGTATCTGAAAAGTCACGAACAGTGCTGAACGTTATGTTATCAGCAATCATCTCATATTGACAGAAATATGGAACGCATTAACTAATGAAAAGCATATGAAATGTGCGAAAGCAGTTTACGGGAGACTCACTGCATCTGTTCTCTAAAACAAAATCTTAAAATAACGTGCCCAGAAAGTTCCTCTATAGATGACTGTCGCTGAAGAAAACCAGGATCAGTATACTTGCTCTAGGATGCCAAGCACACCATTTAAATGCATGTCAAAGAGTTTGCATTGACCAGGTGATTTCCCAGTTCATTCCAGGTCCTTCACATCCATTCCAAGAACACCACAGCCATCTTATTTACGGCACAGGAGGCCGACATTCGACCCAAGTCCATGCCGGCTCTCCATGGCGCTATTCAGTCAGTCCCAATGCCCTGCTCAATTCCCGTAGCCCTGCAAGTCTATTTCCTTCAAGTGGCCATCCAAGTTCCTTTTGAAGTCACTGATTATCTCCACTTCCACCACCCATGGGCAGCAAGTTTCAGATTATCACCCACTGCGTAGCAATGCTCTTCCTCACATTCCCCTGCGTCTCTTGCCCAAAACCTTCAATCTGTGTCCCATAGCCCTTGTACCATTAGTTAATGGGAACAGTTTATCCTTGTCCAACTTATCTGAGCCTGCCATAATCTTGTCCCCTCAATCTGCCTGGTTCAAAGGAGAACAAACGCAGTTTTTCCAACCTAACCTTGTAACTAAAATCTCCCATCCCTGGAATCATTTTGGTAAATCTCCTCTGCCCTCTCTCCAACACCCTCACATGCTTCCTAAAGTATACTGACCAGAACTGGATGCAATACTCCAGCTGAGACCTAACCAGAGCTTTATAGATGTCCAGCATAACTTCCCTGCTTTTGTACTCAATGCTTCTGTTTATGAAGCCCAAGATCCCATATGCTTTACTTACCATTCACTATGTCCTGCCACCTTCAAAAATTGATGCACATGCACCCCCAGGTCCCCCTGTTGTTGTACACTCTTTAGAAATGTGCCATTTAGTTTAGGTGATTTATGCAAATATGTATTTAAGGGTACAAAACTATTGTAGGTTCACCGCTGTAACTTTTCATTATCGATTATTCTATTGGTCCAAGGACATTAAGGTCCAGGTGCTAAACCAAAATCTGGTACATCAAATACAGCTTGAACTTTTACTTTTTAAGCAAAAATGCAGAGAAGGGAGCACAAATAAAATGCAATATCCAGGGAGACACGGCAATATTTTTTCCCTTACACTGATACTTTCAAATCAGGACAATTTCCCTAAAAATATAAGTTGAACTTAAATTTATATGCTCAAGCTCAAACTGAGAGTAGGGCTGAAAAGTACAAATATAGGGATCCTGAGTAAATATTCAGTTTAACAGTAGCTGAAGACGACTCTCTGAAGAACTTAAAAATCACTCATGCACACCAAACTCCATTTTAGAAATAAATATTTTTCTATCCTAATATTCAGTCATAAGAATCATGTGCGTGAAAAACCAGTATTTCACACAAATATTTCATTAAAAAGTTAGGCATTTTAGAAAAGATTAAGTTACTGAACAGTCACATCATGCTTCTCTTTTCCTCCAGACAAAAGGTGACCCATCAGAAAAAGTGATTAAATAGATTGCTTATTGACAGAGAAATACTGAAAGCATTAATTAGTGAAAACCATGTGAAATGCGTGAATGCAGTTTACAGGAGACTCACTATCTGTTCTCCAAAACAAAATCATCTTAAAATAATGTATCCAGAAAGTCCCTCTACAGATGACTGTCGCTGAGCAGGAGTAACTAATGATATCAGCAGTAGCCAGCTGGGTAAGACATCTAAGCGGTCAGGAAATGTGACCTCACTTTGGACCTGCAGAAGAATATACCTCTTCTTCGGCCCCCAGTAAAGGCCAGTTTTGGGGAAGAGGTAGTTTCCCCTCTTAACGACAAACCCTTCAGGTTATAATCACTGGGAGACAGTCACATAGTGGTATTGTTATTGGACTAGTAATCCAGGGACCTGGACTAATGCTCCAGAGACAAGAGTTCAAATCCCTTCATGGTAGCTGGAGGAATTTGGGAATTCAAATTCAAATAATAAAAAAAAAAATCTGGAATAAAATGCTTGTCTCAGTAATAATGAAGAAACTACCAAATTGTCATAAAAACCCGTCTGATTCACAAATGTCCTTTAAGGAAGGAAATCTGCTGTCCTTACCAGGTCTGATCTACATTTGACTCCAGACCCACAGCCATGTGGCTGATTCCTAAATTAACTGCCCTCTGTAATGGCTTAGCAAGCCACTCAGTTCAAGGGTTGTTAGGGATGGGCAATAAATGCTGGCCTTGCCAGTGACACTCACATCCAAAAAACAAATTTTTTAAAACTAAACAACTGAAGAAAATATTCCAAACATTCAGCATCCATCCCATATAACTTAACAAGCATTCACAGAGATTAAAATGCACTGGATCAGTAATCAAAGGAACATCTGCATGATTAATCATAATTAAACATGCCTAATTTTTGATGGATAGAAAAACAAAACATTAAGACGACAAATAGCATGATAAACCAATTGTTGTTTGAAATTATTAGGTCAGATTGTTCGATAATGTCACTTCAGCAGGAGCAAAGTAATGTACAATATGCTTACAAGTTTGGAGTCCACTGTATGGGTAATGGAGAAAGCAAACTGAGATGAAGCATTATCCTGACAATTCGCCAACACATGGTTCTACTTCCCATTTTAAATGGAAATCACAACTCTTCCCAATTGGGTTTTTGAAGTTATTTATAAAAGTGCTGATTTTAAAGTACGGAGTCCCAAGAGTCCATGAAGCAAAGCTTCACTGAAATTACCAGTTTTTGCTAGTAGCTACTTTTCAATTAAACAACTACGATGGGGTAATTTTGGGCACATTTAAGGCAGATGTTGCCAACACTGAAAAGTTTATTATAGAACAAATCTTTCGACTGAAGACTGTACCATAGTCCACTTAGAAGTACACTACTTTTACACTTTCAATCTATTGAAATCAGATCGTAACAATTTACATTTGCATAGCGCTTTAATGTACAAGATGTCCCAACACTTGTCACTAGAGAAATACGACACCACGGCATAGGAGTAGGTGACTGAAGGCTAGGTCCAAGAAAGATTTTGAATGCCAGATAGTGGAAAAGACTCAAGAGTTGCTGGACAGCCTCATTTCTAGTTACCGAATGTAGATTAGGTCAACAGCAGAAAAAAAAACTCAATCCGAGCATTAACTGGCATCAATTCAGAAACTCAAAAATTACATTAGGAAAAGCTCCTGCACCTGTCCAATCTGAATGTTTTCTCAGACTGCACTTCAACCAAGCTGCAACAATGATATACAATGGCATTTGTACTCCGTCTGACTATAACCAAACATATGAGTGATGCTGTTAATGGATGAAACGCAGAAAAATATTCCGCCTCATGACAGCAAAATCATCCTTCACTGCAAGCACAGTGACATCTCTCCATAACAAGACAGTATAACAAGGTGGGTCTGTTGCTTTTACTACACACTAATTGATTCATTGCAGCAAGATATTGCCAAAAGACCCTAAACCTATATATCATAGATTCAGAGAAACTTACAGCACAGAATGAGACCGTTCGGCCTGTTGCGCCTGTGCTGGCTCTTTGAAAGAGCAGTCATACTTAGTCCCACATCACTGCCTTTTGTCTGCAACCTTACAAATTCCTCATCTCAAGTACCTGTCCAACTCCCTTTCAAAATTATTTATGGAATCAGCTTCCAGCCCCTCTTCACGTAGAGCACTCCAGATCCCGACAACTGAGTGAAAAATTCTCATCTCCCCTCTAGACCTTTTGCTATGATTTTAAATCCATGACCTCTAGTTACTGACCAGAGGAAATAGATTCTGAGAGAGTAGATAGAAAAAGAACTATCATCTTAAAACACTATTGGGTCACCTTTTAACCTTCTCTGTTACAAAGGAGAACAGTCCTAACTTTTCCAACCTCACCTCATAACTGAAGTCCCTCATACCTGGTAACCTCCTGTTAATTATCCATGGTAGATTTTCTAAGGCCTTTGTATCTTTCCAGATGTGTGGTACACAGAATTGTCCACAATACACCAACTGAGGCCTAATCAATGATTTATAAAGTTCTAGCGTGATCTCTTTGCTTTTATATTCTGTTCTTCCAATTATAACCCAAATGCTTTTTTAACCACATTAACATGCCATGCCAGCTTTAAGGATTTGAGTACATGGACACCATGCTCATCTGCACTTTTCAAAATTGTGCCATTTATAATGTACTGTCTTTCCATATTCCTCCCAAAGTGCATCACTTCACACTTCCCTACACTGCACATGCTTCTGCCCATTTCACCATCCTGAAGCCTATCACTAACTACTACTTTGCCAAGTTTCAGATCACCTGCAAACTTTATAATGCTGCTGCCTACACTCGAGTTAAGATTTTTTATAAAAATTGAAAAATAATGGATACAAAAACATTTGGATTTCTTGGAACAGAACTATTGCACATCACTATTGTTTAACTTGGATTTACTGTTGAAATTGGTTAAGGCAAAAAAATCAAGACATTATAAGCATATTTGTAAAAAATAAAATGGCTTGCAGTTACAGAAAATGGTGAAGTAGAAGGCAGCTACTGCCCATTCTTAGCTTAGAGCACTGTAATTATTAGAAATTCACATTGTGTGATGCTTCCATACTATGCCCAACTAGACTGCACACCATGTACTAATATTAAAACAATTACTGATTTTATTCGGCAGTATCAGGAGAGCTTTTTGAGAAGTATATTAAGTTGAAGGCAGTGACTTGCGCACTATAATTTGCAGTTTTGGAACAGACACCTTGAGACTGTTAGCATGACGAGAAACTTTTTTCCCCAAATCTAGATAGTTGTACAGTGCAATGACAAACAGTAAAAATAAATACATATTTCAGAGCTGAAAATCAAGGCTGACTGATAATAATCATCACTGTAACAAAATGCACTGGGGCCCATTATAAAATTCAAAAATTGTAATCCCAGTACTTTATAAATGTCCAAAATGTATAAGAAATTTCCTACAAATCAATGCACAGTGCACACAATATACATTGGAACTTGTTCAGTAATCCATCGGCGCATCATACTCCCAATGAGTTATCCAATGCTGAATAAGTTGCACCAGATTTGATCAAGCAGAACGCATATCAAGGTTCTAACCTAATGCAATGAAATAGATTAGCACAACAAATACCAGGCCTGGTAATTTAAAGATTTAAGCAGCCTTCAAGGTCTAACCTGACTCTGAAACGGAGAGGAGGGAGACTCCTCAGAGCGAATAGTCTCTCACCACTCTGGTCTGATACCACATATGTTTACATATATTTTAATAATTAGTGATATTCAAAATTGCTAAGAAATCAGTAGTTGCAAAATTGGAATTGATTGAACTTGCCTTTCAAAAACTGTCTCAACATTCTAGATCAAAAATAAAAAAAGTGCAGAAGTAGCCCAGAGTATAGAATTGGTTATCAAAGAAAGCATATATGTATTTCAATTTTAAAGAGATTGCTCAATTTTTTGCTTTTCAAAAGCTGATTACTGTAATTTATAAATAATTTGGTGCTGTAGCTTTTGGCCTACTAAATGTTTGATTATAGATATAGGATTGCAAGCCATAACATGATTTACCTCTCTGTTCAAACAGATTGGGTAGCAAGGCCAGTTTGTTCTACACTCTGCTTCTACTGTTCACCACTGCCAAGCGCCGACATCAACAGATTTAAAGGGCAGCAATCTTTTAGCATTTAGTGGAAAACAGGAGTTTAATTTAACATACTTATCTTAAACTACACTTTGCAGAGAACTCATTTGCACCCATTTTTTCCATACATTACTGATCTTCTAATGAGAGTTTGGTATCTTTGATGAACAAATCTTTGAACTGTAGACAAATTTTCTTGCTGTATTTGACAGTGTTGATGGTGGTTAGAAAGGAAAGGGCACAGATACTTTAACATTTAGTGGCAGCTAAACTGATGTCCTGTCACAGCTGATTATAAGTTAGCTGCTTTACAAAAGAGATGTGGAATTTAATTATTTTCATATGTCACAAACCTTTGAGCTTGGTTAAAAATGTTTTGACAACAATAGACTATCAAATGGGTGCATGAGTTCTGGAATGTGGGGTCATAAAACTATAAACAAATAAAACTAAGATTACTATTTCTGTATGGCAGCAAAAATCATCTGAATTATTGCTCCAAAAATGCTCAATTGAAAAACCGAATAAAACACAAAATAGGCAGCAAAAGCTGAACAGTTCTCTTTATAAAGGTGTAAGAATTTGCATTGGTAAACGCATTCACTTTGACATCTGCTTCTCAGACAGAGATTACACTAAATAAAGAACAATCACCGAGGACTAATTTACTTCGAGATCAGTGTGGCAAGTCCACTTAGTGACCAGTTACGTCGATACTAAACAGGAGTGCTTCCAAAGGATCTCCCACTGAAAATGGGCAATCTTTCCTACTTGTACACAAAATACACAGCACTGTAATGTACCTCTTTAACCAGTGCTCTTTACATGGGGTTAACCCACTAACCTTTTTGAATTTTACCAAAAAGTGTTTTCACCTTTTGGGTTTCTGAATCATACACTGTTCCTCACGAAGATGATGGGCTGGCAACCTGTCTTTAATCACCACCCCCAGAGGATTTGAGTGACCAGCTCCAATTTTCTCCATTTCCTACACAGATGTATGACAATTACATAGAACATTACAGCGCAGTACAGGCCCTTCGGCCCTCGATGTTGCGCCGACCTGTTGTTGAACATCTCCCCAACAGCACAGCCAGTATGTGTGTGTGTGTATAACAAATTGCAGTTATTAATCTACATCCTGCTGCTCAAATACCCCACACTGTAGGCTTTCATGCACTGCACCAGCTTTTAACATGCTTGATTTTTGAGAAATGCACATTTGCAAGAAGTTTGACTTAATGAATAGTTCCTTATACTATTAATGAGATACAGCAATCTGGCTTATGGACATATGCATAACAGTAAGTGTCTGCCCCATTTCACCCAACATGCCTTGTGCTACAATAATAAAAACAAAATACTGCGGATGCTGGAAATCTGAAATAAAAACAAGAAATGCTGGAACCACTCAGCAGGTCTGGCAGCATCTGTGGAAAGAGAAGCAGAGTTAACGTTTCGGGTCAGTGACCCTTCATCGGAACAATGCCTTGTGCTAGGTAGATTGGATCCTCAGTTTTTCCAACCATGAGATAGCCCAACAAAATGCTCCATCTAGTGACCCAGCAAAGAACGAACACAATTCACACAATGATGTCTAATGCAGACTAGGATAGAAAACTCAAACCCTTTGCAAAGGTTGGCAGGATGCCAGTTAAAAACAACTTTTAAACCAACAGTTTAAAATAGACATGAAAAAAAATGTCATCAAATCACACACTACAGGAGGAGAGCATTCGGCCCATCATGCCTGTTCCAGCTCCCAAAGAGCTTAGTCCTACTTAGTCCTCCCTTAGTCCTACTCCCCTTCTTTCCCCAGAGATCTAATTTCCATTTGAAAGTTACTATTGAATCTGCTTCCACCACTCTTTCAGGCAGTGCAATCCAGATCATAACTCATTGAATTATAACTATGCCGCATCTTCTCCCTGGAATTTTTGCTAATTACTTTAAATCTGCATCTTCTCGTTACCAACCCTCCTGCCAGTGGAAACAGTTTCTCCCTATCTACTCTATCAAAACTCCTCATAATTTTGAGGATTTCCAGTAATTCTCCCCATAACTGCTCTGCTTTAAAGAAAACAATTCCAACTTCTCTAGTCTCTCCAGTTAACTGAAACCCCTCTTCCCTGGTACCATTTAGTAAATCGTGGCTGCACCTTCTCCAAAACCTTGACATCCTTTCTAACGTGTACATGTTCTCCCCGCTGTCTCTTATCCTGTACCCCTTTTAAAATTTTACCATTTAGTTTATAGTGCCTCACTTTTCTTTCAAAAATGTATGACATTAAGTTTAAAAGTTAAATATATGCTAAAAGATAAATGCTTGTAAAATGTTTTGGGAGTTTGATTCACCAACATTCAAATAGCAGGCACCCAGATTCAATTTATAAAGGCTTTCGGAGAACTCCCTTCTAGGGAACTCTAGGTGAGGGAGTTCAGGAATTTTTTCAAAAAAAGTTGCATGGGATCATCTATAAACCGTCTTTAAAGCAACTTACAAAAGATGCACTGCTGATGGAAGATGCTTTATATACTTGCAAGTTATTTATTATACTTTTGGAAAGAAGGTAACCAAAAACACTTCGTATACAAGGAAAGAGAAAACAATGTCCCTCATACAGTATTTCCAAAATGCAAACTCCACTTCATCTTGGAAATCTGGGGTTGAAACACGGTGACTCCGAAAGGTGTTTCTTCCGTAATTTGAGAAGACCAAATACGCAATCTTGAAAACAACCATCTTGTGCTTGGAACTCCTTTGCACCTCACCTTGAAAATTTGGGGAAAAAACAAATATTTCCACAAGGAAAGCTCACTCAAAGCCCTGGCCAGGTTCAAGTAATCTCTTTTTTTTCAGACGTACAATTTAAATAAATACTGGCATATTAATTTAAAAATACTGGGCATCTCTCGTTTACGTTAAACATTCCTAATGCCTAATTGTGGCACACCTTTCCAGTGGTGTGTTAGTAACTCGTTGCTATTGAACTGAGAGATTAACTATAGCTCCGAGCATTAACTTTTACTGGGCTGGTGATGCCAGTGTCCCAGTGCCTGAGGGAGGTGCACGGTTCATCTTCGATCTGTAGTGATGGGATGGAAGAAGACGGGAGCCCCACTCTTGGCGTGTGTCCGTGAAGCTGCAACATTTACCTGCTGATATAGTCGGCGATACCGAGTTTCTTAGGCTTGGCTCCCTCGTCGTTGGCTAGTGTCGGTGCTGGGGAATCGAGCCCGTCCACCAGATGCTCGGGTGCGCTCTGTCTCCGACTCACTTCGAAGGAGTTCCTCGAATTCAGACTGACGTCCATAAACTCCAACACCTTAGTGTCAGCGGGGCCGGGGCTATCGGCCGGGTCGGGATCCGGGCTGCTAGTGTCCTCGCAGCTGGTCTCTTCAGCCCGGAGCCCTGGGGAAGGAGCAAAAAGAGAGGCGCCTTCCCGGTTACTGAGTCCATCGGGCGCGGAGGTAGAGGTGACGGGAGTGTTAGTGTTCGGTTCCCTCGAGGAGGAGGAGGATCCGGAGCTGCCGCCCGGAGCCAGCGGACTGGAGGCCGAGTCCCCGGGAGGAGAGGGCTGAAGAGCTGCGCTGTCACCGCCCGCCTCCCGTCGCTTCGCCGCCGCCTCCCCCATGGAGCAGCAGCCGTTGAAGAGATCCCCTAAGGCGGGGTCGGTGCGAGTGTGGAAACGCGCCGCAGCCGCTTTTTGTGCGTCGGGGCCCCGCAGGCAGCTCTCATGGTTACTGTGGAGATAGATCATTCCCGACATGGAGCGCCCACTGCACTGGGCTCGGCTACAGCCGGGTCCTGCTGCCCGTGCGCACCGCAACTGCCGCCGAGCTCGCAGCAACCGGAAACTGACACGTGACGCATGAGGCGGGGCAATGTCCGTCTGTCACATGACCGAGTCAGAGTATCGCACAAGGCACTGGAACCTCCACAAGAGCCCCGCCCCCCCTCCTCAGCCTGGCACCATGGCGCCCCCTCTGGCTCTGAGGAAACACGTTGAGTGAGTGATTCCGCTGCCTATGACATTCGTTCACCATGCCCCATAGACGCAATCTTCTGCTCTTAGAATATGAACACGACTTGGGACCATTTCCAAATCCTGACCCCGCTCTGATTGTTAGGGCACCCGCCTGTGGGCAGCCAGTTAAGAGCCCACCTCTATGTCTGCCGCCCAATTAAGGAAGCCCTGGAAGGACGGCAACCCCACTAACAGAGGTGGGCCCTGCCACTGTTGGAGGGGTGACGATCAAACTTCAGGCGCCCTCTGAAGAGATTAGAATTCAATTAAATAAAACAGAGGCCATGGAGGGGAAACCCCTCCCCAGGATGGCCGGCAGCAGCAGCTGTGGCCCGCTATTGGCCACGGCTGCAGTGGGGGGTGGGGTGGGGTAGGGGGGGTTAAAACAGTAGGCCTCAGGAGCACCCCAGGCCAACTTCTTCCAGGCACCTGCTGGACCCGGCCCTCAATAGGAGGAAAGTCCTGCTGGTGTGCCCAATCAGCCCACAAATGGGCATTTAATTTTGCAGATTGGCTACCTGCCTGCTAGGTGGTTAGCCTCTGCTCGTGCTGAGCTGCCTCAGGAAGGATTGTCTGGAGACAGGTACATGTCGGGCCAGCCGACATGTATTTCTCTGAAATTCCTCCAGGTTCCACCTTGAGGACCGCCCCCACAGGACTGGCAAGGTTCCACCCCAGCAGCACTGAGGTTCTGCTGCAGTTTCACTCCCAGGCATTGGCCCACCCTCTGCTCCTGATACCAGATTTTAAGGTCAAACCACTGCTATCTTAATGCAGGGACATCATTTCATTTTAGTGGCGTTTGTCAACCATATTGTGTTCAGTTCTGGTTACCGCATTATAGGAAGGATGTGGAAGCTTTAGAGAGGGTGCAGAGGAGATTTACCAAGATGCTGCCTGGACTGGAAGGCATGTCTTACGAAGAAAGATTGAGGGAGCTAGGGCTTTTCTCATTGGAGCGAAGAAGGATGAGAGGTGACTTGATAGAAGGGTACAAGATGATGAGAGGCATAGATAGAGTGGATAGTCAGAGACTTTTTCCCAGGGTGGAAAGGGCTATCACCAGGGGGCATAATTTTAAGGTGATTGGAGGAAGGTTTCGGGGAGATGTCAGAGGTAGGTTCTTCACACAGAGAGTGGTGGGTGCGTGGAATGCGCTGCCAGCGGTGGTAGTAGAAGCAGATATGTTAGGGGCATTTAAGCTACTCTTGGATAGGTACATGGATGATAGTAGAATGAAGGGTAGGTAGTTAGTTTGATCTTAGAGTAGGTTAAAGGTTCGGCACAACATCGTGGGCCGAAGGGCCTGTACTGTGCTGTACTGCTCTATGTTCTATGTACAGCCCTAAGAATTCCACTTTTAAGTTTCTCCCCTCCTCTCTCTGTGTATATTAATTTATGGAGAGATACAGTTCCCCAGATACAGTCTGCTGGTACCTTTCCAAATGATCATAGACAGCAGGTTCTTTGGCAACGATTAGCCTTGCTGCCACGTTGAATATTCAACTCTTCACCATCCCTGCACTGTGGTTGAAGTATCTATCATCAACTGCAGACACCACAGCAGCACACCAAGATTATCTCAATAGCACTGCCCAGTTCCATGACCTCTACCACTGGAGAAGGATACAAGCACCAAGATCATGGGAACATCAGCATCTCCAATACTCTAATTCACACATCATTATGATCAGTTCCGTCACATTGTTCCTTCATCATCACTGTGTGCAAGACCCTCGCATTCCCTACTGAACACGATCATCAAAATGCAAGGAGAAAGCCCGCCAACACTTCCTCCAGGTAACTAGGAGTGAACAATAAATGCAGCCTTACAGGCATCACCTACATATTAAAAATCAAAGATTTGTGATCTCAAGTTAGAAGGTCCTGCAGACAACTTCAATGTTTAGCTGTTTTGTCCTCCCATTATACTTGCTTTTTAAGCAAACATTCAAAAGCAGAGAGAAATATTCAAAAGATTTTGGCATTATTGTAATTTCTTGTACCACAGAGATTTTTAAACAGGAGTACTGAAAGGTTAAAGCATGAAGCATGTTCATTCAGTCTGGTTTACTGCTAGTCTCCACTATTAGATTACTGTCAAAGTTTCAGTACAGAGGGGTAGAAAATGGTATGCATCGCTGTATAAAGCATACCAGATTAGCACTGGAACTGCCTGCACCTGATCTGCACTGATGTTACTTCCACTGCTAAATTTGTGGGGCCCACTTTTCAGGCACCCAGCTGCCACGTATAAGCATATTCAAGGGGCTCAATGTCTGTTGAAAAACCTCTCTACAAGATGAGTTAATAATAAGCAGGGTAGGTGTCAAGCATGTCCTGCTTAGGTTTCTTCAGTGACCACCAACTGAAGGTAAACATTCTCAATAATCAAACCTTCCCTTGAAGCTAGGAGGAGCAGGAGTCTTAGCAACAGCCCCCACTACCACCCCCCGCCCCCCCCCCCCCCCCCCCCCGCCAACCACCCAGCTGTCCACTACAACCCCTTTCCCAGAACTTACCTGAGGGCTAGTGTCAGCAAGACAGGCAACTGAAATTGATTTTTCCAATGGGCTGATATGCCTATGGACATGTGACTAGAGGTGGCAGCTCACCACGAATATCTAGGTAAGGCCAGAGGCCCAATTCCTGGTGATCCTCAGTCTTCCAAATTCAGGCGCACATTGCTCACACAGCACCGAGCCAGAAGAATCAGTCCAATTTTTGTTACATTTATACTTGCTACACTGGTTGTTCTCTGTAAGATTCACACAAAAGCAGCAACATCACAGCAGTGATGTAGTTTTGCATTTCTACGAATGTTACAACCAAGGTGGGAGGAGGCACTGTTAATTCAGTCCCACTTCTCTGCAGATCACAGCATATCAATAAAATTTCCCACTTTCCGAAACAGCCATTTAGATATTTTATTTGTCCCCAGAATAAAGCGCACAAACTAAAGCACTTCTTTAATCAAGAAGAAAATTTAACTGTTTATTGTAAAACCAAACCTTAACCAATAATGAAGTAAATCTATTGAGATATTAAAGCTCCTTATTTTCCCTAGCCCTCATACACACACACATACATCCAAAAACCGGTTAACCTGGAAAAAAGGGATTTTTGTTTACAGCTGTGAATAAAAGGAATTTTAAAAATGACTTATTGAAGCGAAGAGATGGGAGTCATTTGGTTTGGTGAGGTGTCCTAAAGTTGGTTGCACTCGGAGTCTTTACAGGCGAGGTTGATAAACAGTCTGTGATGGGTAGGCGTTCAAAGCACTTTAACTGCAGCAGGCATCACATGAAGTCTTCCATTAGGTGTGCAGCAACAAGGATATTCTTAGGTCTTACAGAAACAGTACAGCAGTAAATGGTTTCTTCAAATTTCAGGATTTCCTAAAACACAGGAGGCAACAGGAACCACACTTGATGCAGGGATTCTTTAGAGAGGTAATACTTTCTCTGGGTCTTCTGATCTCCAGGCAAGTCAGAATCAAATTTCAAAAGCCTGCTTTTTGTCCAAACCCACTGTCTTTTAAAGTTCAAAACTGAAACCAAAACCTTCCGGAAGCAAGTCAAATGTCCAGTCATAAATTTTCCCTTGTCACTCAAAGGGTGGCTCTGAGGTCAAACCCCCTGCTGGTTTCCTTGAAATTGCCTGCTTCCAGTCCTTGTTTACAAGTTCAGCTTTTGTTTACCATCCTTATCAAAACATCCATAAAGTTCATCTATTTCCAGCTGTCTCAATGTCCACTGAAGTCCTTTTCAGTTTTTAAAAACATAGAATCTTAAGTTTTAGTTCCAAAAAAATCCTTGTAACAACAATTCTATAGCTAAATTTCCACACAGTAAATGTTTTTTGCCAAAGTTCCAATTGTAGTAGGTGTGTGACATTTATGCTGGATTTGAAATACATTCATTTTACAGCCATGAGCAATTACAAAATTACAGCAGTAACAACTACAACCTCACCTACAGGCAACTCCCATCAAGGTCATTGCTGTTTACAGTTATGTATGAATTTCAGTGCTTTCACAAACGTATCAGTACATTTAGAAGGAAGCTGACATTTCATATAATCATTTCCATCTTGTCTAACCTGTTTTGCTTTTTAAATATCGACGTGTGCTTTTACTTTCACCAGTGTGCAATATCTGAAGATAGTTTTTTTTTATTCTTTCATGGGATGTGGGCATCACTGGCAAGGCCAGCATTTGTTGCCCATCTCTAATTGCCCTTGACAACTGAGTGGCCATTTCAGAGGGCAGTTAAGAGTCAACCACATTGCTGTGGGTCTGGAGTCACATATATGCCAGACCAGGTAAGGGTAGCAGATTGTCTTCCCTACAGGACATTAGTGGACCAGATGGGTTTTTTGGATAATCGTTGATAGTTTCAAGGCACCATTACAGAAACTAGCTTTCAATTCCAGATTTTTATTAATTAATTAAATTTATTAATTGAATTTAAATTCCACAAGCTGCTTTGGTGGGATTTAAACACCTGTCCCCAGGGCATTAGCCTGGGCCTCTGGATTACTTGTTCAGTGACATTACCATTACGCCATCATCTCCCAATAAGGTTAAGCAGTTGCTGCATTAAGAAGTGGAGATGTAATTTCCATACTCCTCTTGTCTCTTTGATCACTGGGCTAATATCAGTCATAATCCCATTCCTGAAATCCTTAGCATGAACCTCTTTGGCCTCCACCATCTTCTAACTAAGCTTCCAGAGCATCTTCTCACCTGATTCTGTAGTCCATTTTTTACGCCAATGTGTTTTGTTGAATAATAATTTTCTTTGGTCCACTGACTGAATTCAGTGGTCCTGAGGCTTTTAGCTAGAAGAGGTAGATGACTGGTTCAGTGAGTCTCTTGGAGATAGTGATGTGGATGATTTCCTCCAATGGGGTTTTGGATTGTAGCTGAAGTATGCAAAGGTGGCCAGTCAACAGGCAGGATTTGAAAGATTTCAAGCTGGAATGGGGGGGAGAGAGAGAGTGGGAAATTTTAAAAAGTACATTTAAAACAGGATGATTGCTGGCAACTTAACATGATTACCTAGTTTGGTACCTGTATCGTACATTGCAAAGGACTGTGAGGAGGGAGATGAAATGTCTGTGCATTTCCCAGCAAGAACCAAGACCAAGGACGTTTAAAGGAACTACCTGTTCTTTTCAGCAAGCAGCGAAGTACTGCTAACTGCTATGGTTGAATCACTGAGTGACTGTCATGTGACAAGCCCCGCCCCATCTGTGGTTTTAAGCTGGTGTTTTCTCTGCAGCAGAGGAGAAGCAACTGGACTCTGACATGAGCATACCCTCTCTCTCTCTCTCTCTCCCTCCACCAACCCCCGCCCCACCCCCCCGCACCACCATTCCAGCTTGAAATCTTTCAAATCCTGCCTGTTGACTGATTACCTTTGCATATTCTAGCTACAATCCAAAACCCCATTGGAGGAAATCATCCACATCGCTATATCCAAGAGACTCACCGAACTAGTCATCTACCTCTTCAAACTAAAAGCCTCAGGACCACTGAATTCAGCTAGAAGCCAGCCGAATCACCAAATTCCTTTTTGTTATGGACTCTAACTCAACCAATTTATCTTTCTCCACTCTGTAACCTATTTGTGTGTGTATACCTCGAGTGTGTGTTTGAGAGTGAAATCTTATTAGTTCGGTTTGGGTACAATAAAGTTAACCTCTTTCTTTATTAACTCAAGGAAACCTGTCCGATTGGTTCTTCTTAAGATCATAGCAAGTAACTATTCAAACACCTCCTGAATTGGCCTGTATATCCACTTTAAGAAAGAATTAAACTTGTTGTGGTTAAACAAGGAGAGGGAAAAGAGGGAAGCCCTTCGACCCCTCCTCACTTGACTGTAACAGAAATTTGGGGGCTCACATCTGAAATTAAACCCAAGACAAATGGGAAATTGGAAGTAGAAAACCAAATTTATCCCTATCAATAATCTGAAAACTTCAATACAGGCTTTCTTGTGGTTTTCAGTGCTAGAGTACGAAAATGTATACATTTGAGGCCAGTACCTTCCTAGAACAGAGTGAAGAAACTTGGGCCAGGTTAAAAGCCCTATCTGTTGAAGAGTTGAGGAATGTAGCTGGGCAGTTAGAAATAACTATCTGTCCAAAAGCTAGGAAGCCTGAAAACCTAAAACTTGTGGCCAACCATTTTAAAATTGACACTGGAGAACTGGAGATAGGCATAGAATCTGAAACAGACAAAGTAACATTGGTTAAGATACAACTAGAACAGAGGAGATTAGAATGAGAATTCTGAGAGAAAGAAAGAGCTTTCCAGAGCGAGAAAGAGGAGAGAGAATTCCAGGAAAGGGATAGAGAAAGAACTTTCCAAAGGGAGTTAAGGCAACTCAAACTAATTAGGGGAAGACCCAATGCAATCAGTGAAGGCACCGCTAGTGAGGAAGTTACACCTAGCTCAGGACCGGGTGCTGAGCTCTTAAAGTGCTCGCAGTTGATACCAAAGTTCAATGAGGGGGATGTGGAAGCATTTTTCATCTGTTTTGAAAATAGAAGTGGCCAGTTGACAGCTGGACACTGTTATTGCAAAGCAAATTAACAGGAAAAGCCCATGACCCTTCATCAGAACTGACCTGAAATGTTAACTCTGTTTCTCTCTCCACAGTTGCTGCAGGACCTGCTGAGTATTTCGAGCATTTCTTGTTTTTGTTTCAGGTTTCCAGCATCTGCAGTATTTTGCTTTTATTTTAGTACCAGACGTAAACTGCTAAAAGTTCAGAACTCTCCGAAAGCAGCCGTAACAAACTTACATGGAGTTCGAAAGGGTTAAGCAACTTGCTTTCGACTGATGGACACAGGCACTTAAAGATAGAGTCCACCTATGAAAACCTCAGAGAGATGATCCTCCTCAAGGTGTTCAAAAACTTGCTTCCCCTTTCCATAGGAAATCATCTGGAGGAACAATAAGTTCCAAGAGCCAGGCAGGCAGCAATCCTGGCTGATGATTATGCACTTATTTGCAAGCTCTCGCACCAAGGGAAATCCTTCCCTAGTCACCTCCAAAAACCTGAAAGGGATAGAAGGTGGGAGAGGGAAAGGAGGATGAACAGCCCTGAGTGAGACGGGAGAGCTGGAAACACAAGAGGCCCTCCTCAGGCCAAAAGGAAGGTGCTGAGAACAGGAGTGATGCCCTGAAGCCTGTATGTTTCCATTGTATCAAGGCAGGTCACCTTCAAGCTGACTGCTGGAAGTTGAGGGGAAAATGTATAGGTTTAGTCAGGGTACACCAGACCAGTGCAGGAAAAGGGGCACAGTGGACCAGGCTGTGGCTTTAACTGCAGCAGGAAAACCCAGTAAACCTACCACTGACAGTGCGGGAAAACTTAACCAAGTCCCTGAGAGTTACTAGGATGTTGTATCCAGAGGAAAAGAGACCCCATACCCCTTGAGTGAGGTGAGTAAGCCCATATTGGAATGAGCTTTCCCCCAGAGAGTGCATTGAATGCTAGAGTGCTAGTAAACGGTATTGGGGGAAAGTATATGCCCATACCTTTATACGGGTGCACCTGGAGTGCGACCTTGTTTCATGCCGGTAACCATGGGGATTGTCCCTAGTTTAGCTGTGGATGGGGTCGACCTGCTTCTGGGTAATGATCTGGCAGGGGCGAAGGTGGTAGCTTCCCCAGTGGTTCTAGAGAGACTGGAAGAGGTCAGGGAGACAGAGCAATTACAGGAAAAGGTCCCTGGCATTTTTCCTGACTGTGTGGTGACCTGATCCATGGCCAAACAAGCTCCATCAGAGGAGGCTGAACTGGCATTGCAGACAGATGACCCTACTGTCTGGTCATCAGAAACCTTCTTGGGTTAAACAGGTCTTTCTTGGTTAAGGCTCAGCAAGCCGACCAGTGTTAAAAAAGTTAGCATAGACTGCCCAAACTGAAGCTGAAGTACAGGGAGTTCCAGAGTGCCACTGTTTAAAGGATGAGGTACTGATGAGGAAGTGGAGACCTCCTCACAGACCTGCAGACAAAGAGTGGACAATGATGCACCTGGTAGTGGTGCCGCCGAGGAACTGTGGGGAAACATTGAGAAGAGCCCACGAGATTCCAATGGCTGGACATGTTGGTATCAGAAAAACCCAAGCCTACATCAGACAGCATTTTCACTGGCCACAACTCCACAAGGATGTGGTGGAGTTCTGTAAGACTTGCCACACATGCCAGCCTGTGGGAAAGTCTCAATCTGCAATAAAACCTGCATCCATAATTCTCATACCAGCTTTCGGGGAACCATTCAGCAGAGTACTAATAGATTGTGTGGGACCCCTGCCAAAAATACAAGGGGGCTACCAATATCTTCTCACCATTATGGATGTGGCTACCTGATTCCCAGAGGCTATCCCTCTAAGAACTATTTCTGTCAAGGTAGTGGTAGAGGGGCTAACTCAATTCTTCACCCAATATAGCTGCCTGCTGAGATCCAGTTAGATCAGGGCACAAATTTTATGTTCAGTATTTTTGAAAAGGTCATGGGTAATCTGGGCATAACCCAACTAAAGTCCTTAGCCTACCACCCACAGTCACATGGGGCTTTGTAGCGGTGCCACCAGACGTTAAAGACAATGATTAGGGTATACTGCTATGAGTACCCCCATGACTGGGACAAAGGGCTGGGATTTCTTCTGTTTGCTACCAGGGACTCAACCAATGAGTCCACTGACTTTAGTCCCTTTGAATTAATTTATGGACACGAGGTGAAAGGTTCTCTAAAACTAATCAAGGAGATGTTTTTGGGACCCAGGAACGAATCTTCCCTGTTAGACTACATCTCCATGTTCCAAGAAGGGCTCACGAGAGCCTGTGCTGTGGCTTAGGAACACCTAAAAACCACCCAAACAGCTGTGAAAAGGCAGTCTGATAAACATACCAAGGCCAGAACATTTTAGCTGAGAGACCATATGTTAGTGCTATTACCAATGCAGGGAGAACCATTGAATGCCCAGTTCAGTGGCCCATACAGAGTAGTAAAGAGAATTAGCCAGGTGAATTATATAATTGACACCTAAGATTGTAGAAAAAAGCAAAGGCTGTACCACATCAATATATTAAAACGGTATCACAGCCGGGAAGGGGACAAACACGCATAAGTCTGTCAGGCAGTCAGGAAAAAGAAGGTGAAAGGGAGAGTGAAGATGAGTTAGAGGGAGGTCTGGATGATTCTCAAATCGAACTCCCTACCATCCAGTTAGCTAACACTGACATTTTAAGGAAATTAGACACCACATTCTCCTATTTAAATGCAGAACAGAAAAGAGACCTAACAAGGCTGCTCACAGTGTTTAAAGGGATCTGCAGGGACAAACCAGGGTGCAAAACCCTAACCCTACATGATGTGGATGTAGGAGAGACCGCTCCCATTAAACAAAATCCCTATTGCCTAGGTCCCAGGAAACTGATCCAAGTTCGGTAGGAAATTCAGAATGAATTTATGAACAACTTTGAATCCAGGGTTGGGTTCACTGATATAGAGAAACTGGAAAAGGAAGGTATTGTAGAAATACACAAGGAAATTCAGTGTATGCTGGAGCACAAGCTGATTGAGCCCAGTCAAAGCAGTTGGAGTTCCCCAACTGTGCTCATGCACAATCCCAGATTTAAAAAACTACTAACCCAGAACATGGCAATGACAGTGAGACTGATGAGTGTATGTATGTACAGTTTAAAAAAAAAATTGTGGCCTCATAATGAAATGTTCCTGTTGTCATTTTAAGTCGCGTGGTGGTGAGGTGTTACGCCAATGTGTTTTGGTGAATGATCATTTTTGTTGGTCCACTGACTGGAGATCTGAATTTATATTTTTTTGAAGAACTTTGAAAAGAAAATTTAAAACAGCTTAAGATGATCACCTAGTTTGCTTCATTGTATCCTACATTGCAAAGGACTGTGAGGAGGGAGACAAAATGTCTGCGCATTTCCCAGCAAGAACCAAGACCCAGAAAGTTTGAGGGAACTACTTGTTCTTTATAGCAAGCAGAGAAGTACTGCTGCTATGTTTGAATCACTGAGTGACTGTCATGTGACAAGCCCCTCCCCATCTGTGGTTTTAAGCTAGTGTTTTCACTGCAACAGAGGAGAGGCAACTGGACTCTGTCATGAGCAGACCCTAAGAGGGGGTCGTCTCTCTCTCTCTCTCTCTCTCTCTCTCCATTTGAGCTTGAAAGCTTTAAAATCCTGTCTGTTGACTGATGCCTTTGCAATCTTAAATCCCATTGGAGGAAATCATCCACATCACTATCTCCAAGAGACTCACTGAACTAGTCATCTATCTCTTCAAACTAAAAGCCAATGAATTTAGCCAGAAGCCAGCCAAATCACCAAACTCCACAGACTGTATACCATTTTGTTATGGACTCTAACTCAACAAATTTACCTTTCCCCACTCTATAATCTATTTGTTTGTGTGTAAATCTCTAGTGTGTGTGAGAGAGTGAAAGTTGGTGTGTTGTTTATTATTTTATTAGTTTGGTTTAGGTACAATAAAGTTAACCTCTTACTTTGTTAACTCAAGAAAGCCTGTCCAATTGGTTCTTGTTATGATCATAACAAGTAAGTAATCAAACACCTACTGAATTGTCTAGTATATCCACTTTAAGAAAGAATTAAACCTGTTATGGTCAAACAAGGGGAGGGAAAAGAGGGAAGCCCTTCTACCCCTCCTCACCTGACTGTAACACATTTAAATGAGTTGTATTTAACAAATATATTTGTAGCATATTGATTTGTCTGAAAATATTTACAACAATCAAGTATAGTACTAGAATATACATTCTGATAGCAAACTTTATTTCTGATATGCCAAGCATTATGATACAAGGAACTGTGATTATTGCATGATGATGTTTAGGTCAGCTACGGAAAAGGACAGGAGCCATCTAGAGTAAAAATACTTCATTGGAGGAGTGCCAATTTCGGTTGGGGGTGAGAACATGTCTTCTCCGGATAAATTGGAATTGAAGATTGGCAGGCAAAACTGTAACTGTTTGGGTACAGTCAAGGTACATTCCCATGAGAGGGAAGGGTAGGGCAAGCAAAGCCAGAGCTCCCTGGATGATGAAAGAGTTAGAGAATAAGATGAAGCAGAAAAAGGTGTGTATGACAGATGTCAGGTTGATAATACAAATGAGAACAAAGCTGAATCTAAAAAGACCAAAGGGGGAGTGAAAAAGGAAATAACAGAGGCAAAAAGAGAGTATGAAAAGAGATTCACATCTAGCATAAAGGGGAATCCCAAAGTCTTCTCTATGCATATAATTAGTATAATGGTAGTAAGAGGAGTAGTCGGCCAATTAAGGACTAAAAAGGAAATCTATACATGGAGGCAGAGGGCATGGCTGAGGTACTAAATGAGTACTTTGCTTCTGTCTTTACCAAGGAAGAAGATGCTGCCAAAGTCATAATGAAAGAGGAGTTGAGACACTGGATGGGCTAAAAATTGACAAAGAGGATGTATCAGAAAGGCTGGCTATACTTAAAGTTGATAAGTTACCAGGACAGATCAGATGCATCACAGGGAAAAAGGGAAGAAATTGCAGATGCACTGGCCATAATCTTCCAATCCTCCTTAGATACAGGGATAATGCCAGAGGACTGGAGAATTGCAAATGTTATACTTTTGTTCAAAAAAGTGTGAAGATAAGCCAGCAACTACAGATCAGCCAGTTTAGCCTTGGTGGTGGGAATGTTTTTAGAAACAATAATTCTGGACAAAATTAACAGTCACTTGGACAAATGTGGATTAATTAAGAAAAGCCAGCATTAATTTGTTAAAGGCAAATCACGTTTAATTAACTTGATAGAGTTTTTTGATGATGTACCAGAAAGGGTGGTATGGGTAATGCGGGGTTGATTTAGTATACATGGACTTCCAAAAGGCGTTTGTTAAAGTGCCACATAATAGGCTTGCCAGCAAAGTTTAAGCTCATTGAATAAAAGGGACATTGGCAGCATGGATATTAAGTTGGCTGAGTGACAGGAAACAACGCCTAGTGGTGCATATTTGTGTAATCTCTCCTTGTAATGTAACTTTGGAGTCCAGGTATCACACTGGTAAATCTACATTGCAATTCCTCCAAGGTCAATGTATCCTTCCTAAGGTGTGGTGCCCAGAACTGTACACAGTACTCCAGGTGTGGCCCAGCCAGGTCTCTGTATAGCTGTTGCACGACTTCTACACCCTTGCATTCTAGTCCTGTAGACGTAAAGACCAGCATTCCATTTGCCTTTTTGAGTATTTTCGGTACCTATTCATGACATTTTAATGATGTATGGACCTGGACCTCCAAGGCTCTTCAGATCGCCACTGTTTCTAGTTTTTCACCATTTAGAAAGTACTACCGTCTATCCTTTTTAGATCCCAAAGTGGTTGACCTCATATTTGCCTACATTGAAATCCATTTGCCACAGTTTCGTCCATTCACTTAATCTTTAATATCTCTTTGTAATTTTATGCTTCCATCTACACATACTAACAATGCTGTCTATAAAGAAACAGAAAATACTAGTGTTACGGCCAGGTGTGGGGGTCTCAGGCTCTCCTTTCGCCCTTCCTCTCGTTTGACCATAAAAAGGTTTATTCCTTTTTAAAGATGGTTGTGCTTACCATCTCAGTGAGTGTTTCAGCTTGTTCCTCTAACGTGATTTCAAAAGAACCAATCGGACAGGTTTTCTTGAGTTTAAACAAGAAAGAGATAAGTTTATTATACTTAACACTCTAACCCAATTTAAAATGCTAAACATATTCTACACCTTCACACATACATTCACACGAGATTCACACACACAAATAGATTACAGAGGGAAACAGATTTGGTGGTTGGATTAAAGTCCAGAATAAGTGGATCTTAAATACAGTCTGTGAATCCAGTAGTCCTCAGCTGAAGCTGTAGTCTTGACATCCTCGCTGATCAAGTGTACTTTGATTGGCTTGCTTTGCTCAGAGTCTTCCTGAAGGCAGAATTGGTAGCTGATTCTCTTACCCTGGTTGCTGGCTGTAGCAGTCTGTGAGTTTGGAGGGTCCCCAGTTGCAGCCGGTTCTTTCCTTTATATTTTCTGGTAGAGAGAGAGATACAGGGGAGCGGCTGCCTGCTTTGTTGCTGTATTTTTAGTTACTGCCTGTCTGCTGTCTGTGTGACAAAACTTCCAGTTTCTTCAGAGATGAGCAAGCAGTCACATGGTTCTATCAATCCCTTTTGTTTTTAATGAAGTCCAAAGTCTAAAACGCAAAACTCCTCTTGCGGGGTGGGGGGTTGCTAGTGTCCACTTATGAATGCCTCAGGATGACTTTGAATGGCTCGCTAACAAGGATCAGGCTAATCTACTCAGTTAGCCAAAGCATTGTTCTGGCTGGGCCTCTTGTTAGACTCTTTGTCTCCAGTCCACTCTCCTGGTGTTTCAAATGTAAATTGCAGTGGCCATCTTGGCTGCTAGTTTTTTGTAAATAACTTAAAGTTCAAAGGTCAGTTTTCAACCGATTAAATTAATATGTTTCATTTGGCATATAGGGTTTTCCTGACACTAGAAATACTGAGCATCTGTGGAGAGAGAAACAGAATTGATGTTTCAGATCTGTGATCTTTCATCAGAACTGGGAAAAGTTAGTAATGTAATAGTGTTTAGGTAAGTGAAAGGGGGGAGGATGGGAAGAACAAGAAAAGGGAAGGTCTGTGATAGGGTGGAACACAGGAGAGATTAAATGACAAAAAATTTCATGGTGCAAGGCCGAAGGGAGTTGTAATGGCACAAGTATAAAACAAAAGATGTGTTAGAACAGGTGTGAATGGCAGTACCCTAAATAGCTTCCATCAAAATGCAAAGAAAATAAGAGAGAAACAAGAGAGAAAAAAAGCAAACCAGCAAAGATAAACAAAACAAAATAGATGCAGAGATCACAATCTAAAATTGTTGAACTCAATGTTGAGTTCAGACAGCTGCAAAGTGTCCTACTGAAAGATGAGGTATTGTTCCTTGAGCCTGCGTTGAGCTTCACTGGAACACTGCAGCAGGCGAAGGACAGAAAGGTCAGAGTGGGAGCAAAATGCTGCCTATGTTTGTGTTGATGTCCAACGTGGATGTTTGGTTTCTATTCCATCATCTAAGCTGAAAATAAATAGCGTAAGTATTTCAACCTCCAACATAGATCCTGCAGGACACCACTCGTCACATCCTGCCAATTAGAATACCTGTCCATTATCCCACTCTCTGCCTCCTTCCACTCAGCCAATTTCCTAACCACGTCAATAATTGGCCTTCAATTCCATGAGCTTCAGCTTTAGTCAACAGTCTTTTAGGATGGACTTCATCAAATGCCTTCTGGAAGTCCATAGAAATAACATCCAAAGACATTCAAATAAAAGCAAAATACTGCTGATGCTGGAAATCTGAAGTAAAAACAAGAAATGCTGGAAATACTCAGCAGGTCTGGCAGCATCTGTGCAGAGGGAAGCAGAGTTAATGTTTCAGGTCAGAGACCCTTCTTCAGAACTGGCAAATATTAGAAATGCAAAAGGCTTTAAGCAAGTAAAGTGGGGGTGGGGCAAGAGATAACAAAGGTGAAGGTGTTAATAGGACAAGGTCACAGAAAATAACTGACCAGAAGGTCATGGAACAAAGGCGAACGGTATATTAATGGTGTGCTGTAAGACAAAGTGTTAGTACAGATAGGGTATGAATGACTGTAAAGCACAAAGCACTCCAAACACAACATAAAAAAACACTATTAAAAACCCAAAACAGTGGGTAAGCACTGGGTGGGTAAGTGGAAACAAACTAAACAAACTGAAAAACCTAAAATTAAATAACCAAATAAAAAAGCAAAAAGAAACAAAGAAAAAATAACAAAGCATAAAAAGGGGGACCGTCATGTTCTGGAATTATTGAACTCAATGTTCAGTCCGGCAGGCTGTAGTGTGCCTAATCAGTAAATGAGATGCTGTTCCTCGAGCTTGTGTTGATGTTTATTGGAACACTGCAGCAATCCCAGGACAGAGATGTGAGCATGAGAGCAGGGAGGTGTGTTGAAATGGCCAGCAACCGGAAGCTCGGGGTCATGCTTACGGACTGAGCGGAGGTGTTCAGCAGAGTGGTCACCCAATCTGCGTTTTGTCTCCCCAATGTAGAGGAGACCACATTGTGAGCAGTGAATACAGTATACTAAATTGAAAGAAGTACAAGTAAATCACTGCTTCAGCTGAAAGGAGTGTTTGGGGCCTTGGATAGTGAGGAGAGAGGAGGTAAATGGGCAGGTATTACACCTCCTGCAATTGCAGGGGAAGGTGCCATGGGAAGGGGACGAGGTGGTGGGGGTAATGGAGGAGTGGACGAGGATGTCGCGGAGGGAACGATGCCTTCAGAATGCTGACAGCAGAAAGGAGGGGAAGATGCGTTTGGTAGTGGCATCACGCTGGATGTGGTGGAAGATGCGGAGGATGATCCTTTGGATGTGGAGGCTGGTGGGGTGGAAAGTGAGGACAAGGGGAACCCTGTCACAGTTCTGTATGGGAAGGGAAGGGGTGAGGGTAGAGGTGGGGGAAATGGGCTGAACATAGTTGAGGGCCCTGTCAACCACAGTGGGGGGGAATCCTCGGTTGAGGAAAAAGGAAGACATATTAGAAGCGCTGTTGTGGAAGGTAGCATCATCAGAGCAGTATCATTTCCTGACAACAGGTGTTGGGCTAACTTGTCTACAATTCCCTGGTATTTCTCTCTCACCTTTCTTAAATAGCAGAGTGACATGCACAATTTTCCATCTAAAGGAATGGTTCCTGAATCATGAGGGCTTGGAAGATTATAGATAGGGCATTTGCAATACGTATTTCAGCAAGGCTTTTGAAAAGGTTACACATGGCAGACTGGTCATGAAAGTAAAAGCCCATGGGATCCAAGGCAAAGTGGCAAGTTAGATCCAAAATTGACTCAGAGCCAGGAAGCAAAGGCTAATGGTTGTTTTTGCGATTGCAAGACGGTTTCCAGTGGTGTTCCGCAGGACTCAGAACTAGGTCCTTTGATTTTTGTGGTATGTATCAATGATTTGGACTTGAATGTAGGGGGTACGATTAAGAAGTTCACAAATGATACAAAATTGGCATGTGTTTGATAATAAAGAAGAAAGCTGCAGACTGCAGGAAGATATCAATGGACTAGTCAAGTGGTGGAGCAGTGGCAAATGCGTTCAATCCGTAAAAGTGTAAGTTATGGCATTTGGGGAAGGCTAAGAAAGGCATGAAATACACAATAAATGGTAGCATACTGAGAAATGTAGAGGAACAGAGGGACCGTGGAGTGCATGTCCACAGATCCTTTAAGGTGGCTGGACAGGTAGATAAGACAATCAAGAAGGCATATGGGATACTTGCCTTTATTAGCTGACGCATAGAATATAAGAGCAGAGAGGTTATGCTGGAACTGTAGTTAAACCACAGCTGAAATACTGTGTGCAGTTCTGGTCACCACCCTTTTTGAAAGATGTGATTGTAGTAGAGAGTACAGAGGAGATTTAAGAGGATGTTGCCTAGACTGGAGAATTTTTGTTATGTGTAAAGATTGGATAGGCTAGGGTTGTTTTCTTTGCAACAGAGGAGACTAATGGAAGACCAAATTGAAGTGTATAAATTATGAGGGGTCTTGATAGAGTGGATAGGAAGGCCCTGTTCCCCTTGGTTGAGTGATCCATAACCAGGGGACATAGATTTAGAGTAAGAGGGGATTCGAGGAGAAATATTTTTCATCCAGAGGGTGGTGGGATCTGGAACTCACTGCGTGAAAGGGTGGTGGAGGCAGAAACCCTCATAACATTTAAAAAGTACTCGGATATGCACCTGAAGTGCCATAACTTACCAGGCTACAGCCCAAGAGCTGGAAAGTTGGATTAGGCTGGATGGCTACTTGTCGGCCGGTGGGGACATTATCGGCTGAATGACCCCCTTCTGTGCTGTAAATTTCTATGATTTGCAATGTTCTCATCCACCTCCTTTAAAATCCTGGGATGGAAAGCATCTGGTCTTTCGTATTTGTCATTCTTTAGTGCCATTATTTTCATCATTACTGATTTTAGCCAACGTTAATTTTGAAGAACCCCTGTCCCTAATTCAATATTAGTTTCCTTGAGATGTTCTGCATGTTGACCTCTTCCTCTACTGTCAACATTGATTCAAAGTAACTTTTCAACATGTCTGCCACTTCGTTATTTTCATTGAGAGATAAATAGAGCCCGAGGATCGTGGCCTAGACACTTAACTTCCGGGAGCAGAGTAGAGCGGTGTGGACCTGAGGGGAGAACGCTGAGAGAGGAGTGGATAAATAGAGCCTGAGGATAGTGGCCTAGACACTTACCTTCCGGGAGGGGAGCGGAGAGCAGTCAGGGCGCGCCGGAGTTTTGAAAAAAGAAAAAAAGTCAACAGTGACATCACAGGAAAACTGCAAGGTGATGGTTGGGTTAGCAGCAGCTGCTAGTGCCTGTAAGTAGCTAAAATAAATAAGGGGAATGTTCATTTTTTTTTTGGAAATAAAACCTCAAAACCTACTGTATAAGTGATAAGGTTAATACTACTGCAGTGTCTTTTTTTTAAATTAGTGTAATTTATTAGGAACTTTAGATTGTAGTGGGTAGTGTTTGGAGTCGAACAAGGCCCCTAGCGTAATTAGTATTTTTTAATTAAAGGGAGTAACTAAGTAATCTAAAGGTAAGTCACGCCAGGAGAGCTCACACCCGTGATATGCTCCTCCTGCGCTATGTGGGAAATCAAAGCCGCTTCCAGTGTCCCTGATGACCACGTGTGCAGGAACTGTATCCTGTAACTGTCTGCAGCTACTGGCTACCCACATAATGGAGCTGGAGCTGCAGGTAGATTCACTGTGAAGCATCCGTGATGCTGAGATCGTCATGGGTAGCACGTTTAGCGAGGTGGTCACACTGCAGGCAAATGCTGCAAAGGCAGGAAGGGAATGGGTGACCACCAGGCAGAGTAGAGGAAGGCAGGTAGTGCAGGAGTCCCCTGTGGCCATCCCCCTGTCTAACAGATATATCGCTTTGGCTATTGTTGGGGGAGATGGCTCAGCGGAAAGCAGCAAGAACCAAGTTCATGGCACCATGGATGGCTCAGCTGCACAGGAGGGGAGGAAGAAGAGTGAGAGAACTATGGTGATAGGGGATTCTATCATAAGGGGTACAGATAGGTGTTTCTGTGGCCGCTAACTTGACTCCAGGATGGTATATTGCCTCTCTGGTGCTAGGGTCAAGGATGTCATGGAGCGGCTGCAGGACATTCTGAAGGGGGAGGGTGAACAGTCAGAGGTTGTGGTACACATTAGTACCAATGACATAGGTGGAAAGAGGGATGAAGTCCTGCATCAAGAATTTAGGGAGCTAGGTAGCAGATTAAAACGCAGGACATCAAAGGCTGCATCTCTGGATTACTCCCTGTGCCGTGTGCTAGTGAGTATAGCAATAGGAGGAAGAGCAGATGAATGCGTGCCCGAAGAGATGGTGCAGAAGGGAGGGCTTTAGTTTCCTGTTTCTGTTTCTGGCGAAGGTGGGACCTGTACTAGTTGGACAGGTTGCACCTGAACCAGAACGGGACCAACATCCTTGCTGGGAGCTTTGCCAGTGCTGTTGTGGGGCGGGGGTGGGGGGTTAAACTAATGGATACAGAGTGGAGGTGCAGTAAGGGGTGATGCACACTCAAATATAGAAGAAAAACTGTGTTAGTCTGGAAGGCAGAGCAAATATAGACCTGTTAAGGCACAAGCGAACAATGCAAGGCTGGATTGCATCTATTTTAACACAAGGAGTCTTACTAGTAAGGCAGATGAATTGAGGGCATTGATTAACACATGGGAATATGATACTATTGCTATCACTGAGACATGGTTGAGGGAAGGGCAGGATTGGCAGCTCAATATTCCAGGGTATAGAATCTTCAGGTGTGAAAGGGGAGGGTGTAAAAGAGGAGGTGGCATTGCACTGTTGATCAAGAAGTCAAATATTGCAGTAAGGAGGAATTATATCTTAGAAGGTTCCTCAAATGAGGCCATTTGGGTAGAACTTAAAAACAAAAAGGGGGGCAATCACTTGGCTGGGAATGTACTACAGGCCTCCAAACAGTCAGCAAGAGATAGAGAAGCAGATACGTAGGCAAATCTCAGAGAGGTGTAAAAATAATAGGGCAATAATAGTAGGGGATTTCAACTTACCCAATATCAACTGGGATAGTCTTAATGCAAGAGGCTTAAAGGGGGCAGAATTCTTCAAGTGCATACAGGAGAGCTTTTTGAGCCAGCATGTAGAAAATCTGACAAGAGAAGGGGCGGTACTGGACCTAATCCTAGGGACTGAAGCCAGACAAGTGGTAGAAGTGTCAGTGGGGGAGCATTTCAGGGATAGTGACCATAACTCTGTATGGTTTAAGGTGGTTAAGGAAAAGGAGAAAGATGGACCGGAAATTAAAGTACTGAATTGGAGGAAAGCCAATTTCAATATGATAAAACAGGATCTGGCCAAAGTAGACTTGGAAAAGTGTTACTAGGTTATTCATAAAAGTAAGCCATGCAAATGCTCTAAACCAGGGATGTCCAGCATCCAGCCGCCAAAGGTTTCCATCCAGCCCACTGATGTAAGCTATACCTGGGGCCGTTCCTCATCCTCATCAGGGGTCTGTGACTGGAGATGAGAAAATTCCCTTTGTTAGACCAGCTTTTAAAAAAGATCGCATGTCAGTTTCACAACTGAAAGATCCTGACATCGGGAACAGCTGTTTCTGAACTTCGGACAGATTTGGGGTTTTCCGGTGGCCTTTTTAAAAACTCTGAATCTTTCCGAAGTTCAGAAACTGCTGTTCCCGATGTCAGGATCTGTCAGCTGTGAAACTGGCTTGCAATTATGAAAAACTGATCAACCATCTGCTAAGCGCTCCTGCTCTCTGCAACTGTCAGAGAGAGAGAGAGAGAGAAAGGGGACAGAGAGAGAGAGAAAGGGGGGCAGAGAGAGAAAGGGGGGAAGGAGGATGGGGGCAGAGGGAGAGAGGGAAGGGGGACAGAGATAGAGGGAGGACAGAGAGAGGGAAAGGGGGAGAGAGAGAGAGAGAGAGGGAAAGGGGGACAGAGAGAGATGCAGAGAGAGAGAGGAAAAGGGGGACAGAGAGAGAGAGAGGGGGACACACAGAGCGGGCAGAGAATGAGAGAAACAGAGAGAGACGGGGCAGAGAGAGGGGCACAGAAAGAGAGAGAGGGGGCAGAGAGAGCAAGGAGAAAGGAAGAACAGAGAGAGGATGGGGGCAGAGAGAGAGGGAGAGAGAGTGATCAAGATCACTCCTGACAGAATGACATCTATCCAGAATACTCCGCATCACTACAAGTGTGCAGGCAAACATTGACTACTTGTGCAAGCAGAGAAATGCCAGTTGTCTCACTAAATCAGTGTCCCACATAGTGACCAGAAAGTAAGTCAATAAATTAGTCTTCTCATTTAAACCTTAACAAAAATGCAGCTTTGTTGTTGTTTTGATTAATAGTAAGATAAATTTTAATGTCTTTATCTTTCTGAGATTGTCTCACTGGCCCCCACATAAGACAAAAATTGTAATGTGCCCCCCCCCACACCCCCACGTGACAAGGTTGGACAACTGTGCTGTAAACCTTACAGAAGGTGATATGCAGAGGGGTCACAAATGTTGTTGATACCCAGGACCAAGAATTTTTAAACCAGCTCTGCCCCACTACGACATCAATTATAGGTAATAGTTCTAAATCTTACAGTGACAAACTTGCATTATCCTAGGAAATAAACCATTTTGTCCCGATGGTGAAATGTACTCACCACAAACAGCAGATGGTCATCTCTAACTGAAGTATCAACCTGAGGCTTAGTGGTAGCACTCTTGCTCCTGAGTCAGAAGGTTATAAGGTCAAAGCTCTGTTCCATAGTCTTGAGTACATAATCTAGGCCAGTTGTTCTCAAATTGAAGTCCATGGATCCCTGGAGATCCACAGGGACCTTTCATAGGAAATAGGAGCAGGAGTAGGCCGTTTGGCCCCTCAAGCCTGCTCTGCCATTCAGTTAGATAATGGCTGATCTTCTACCTCAACACCATTTTCCTGCACTATCCCCATATCCCTTGATATCTTTAATATCTGGAAATCTGTTGATCTCTGTCTTGGAACATACTCAATGACTTCTCCTCCTCTAGATTAGAGAATTCCAAAGATTCACCACCCTCTGAGTGAAGAAATTCCTCCTCATCACAGTCCTAAATGGTTTACCTCTTATTCTGAGACTACGTCCCCTGGTTGTAGACCTCCCCAGCCAGGGAAAACATCCTTCCTGCATCAACCCTGTTGAGCCCTGTACGAATTTTGTATGTTGTAATGAAATCACCTTTCACTACTTCTAAACTCCAGAGAATACAGGCCCAGTCTCCTCAGTCTGTCCTCATAGGACAATCCACCCATCCCATGAATCTGAGTGGTGAACCTTCGTTGCACTCCCTCTATGGAAAGATATCCTTCTTTAGGTAAAGAAACCAAAACTGTGCACAATACTCAGGTGCAGCCTCAATCAGGCTCTATACAACTCCTGTACTCAAATCCTTTTGCAATAAAGGCCAACTTACCATTTACCTTCCTAATTGCTTGTTGCTCCTGCATGTTAGCTTTCAGTGACTCCTGAACAAGGACATCCAGGTCCCTTTGGACATCAACACTTCCCACTCTCTCACCATTTAAGAAATACTCTGCATTTCTGTTTTTCCGACCAAAGTGGATAACTTCACTTTTTTCCATATTCTATTCCAACTGCCACGTTCTCGCCCATTCACTTAATCTGTCTAAATCCCCTTGAAGCCTCTTTGCACCCACCTCACAACTCATATTCCCACCTAGTTTTCTGTCATCAGCAAACTTGGAAATATTACATTTTGGTCCCCACATCCAAATCATTGATATAGATTGTGACTAGCTGGAGTCCAAGCACTGATCCTTACGGCACCTCACTAATCACAGACTGCCAACCTGAGAATGACCTGTATATTCCTACTCTCTGTTTTCTGTCTGTTAACCAATTCTCAATCCATGCAACAATATTAGCCCCAATCCCATGTGCTCTAATTTTGCTTACTAACCTCTTGTGTGGGAACTTATCAAAAGCCTTCTGAAAATCTAAATACACCACATCCACTGGTTCACCCTTATCTATTCTGCTAATTGCATCCTCAAAAAACACACCCATCTCCTACAAAATACTTAAAGGGATTAACAGGGTAGGTGCAGGTAAGATATTTCCCCTGGTTGGGGAATCTAGAACCAGGTGACACAGTTTCAAAATAAGGAACAAGCCACTTAGGACAGAGATTAGGAGAAATTTCTTTACTCAGAGGGTTGTAAATCTTTGGAATTCTCTACCCCAGAGGGCTGTGGTAGCTCAGTCATTGAGTATGTTTCAAGTAGAGATTGACGGATTTCTAAATACCAATGACATAAAGGGATATGGGGATAGATTGGGAAAAAGGCATTGAAGTGGATGATCAGCCATGATTGTATTGAATGGCGGAGCAGGCTCGATGGGCTGAATGGCCTACTCCTGCTCCTATGTTCCTATGTTCCTATCTCACTGACATCTGTAAGTAAATACCTGTTTTTGTAAAAGCATTATTAAAGTATTCTTTACTTGCAGCACTTTCATATAATGAGTATTATCTGGTAGTATAATTTAGATTAGGAGTCGATGATTACTAATTCATTTGAAAAGGGGTTCTTCTACCAAAAAATTTTGAGAGCCACCTACGTAGGCTGTCATTTCATTGCAGTACTGAGGGAACACTGCACTGTCGAAGGTAACATTTGTTGGATGAGTCATTAGGTTGCATAACATAACCCAGGGCACTATTTGAAGAACATCCTGGTCAACACTTATCCTGCAACCAACACTATCCAACATATTATTAGGTCATTTATCTCTGGTATATGTGGGATCTTGGTGTGTGCAAAAAGGATAAATGTTTGCCTATATTGCAAGTGATTACATTTCAAATGTACTAGATTTACTGTGAAACACTTTGGGACATCCTGAGAACATGAAAAGCATGATATAGATGTTCTTTCTTTAAAGCCTGTGCCAGCCTACAGTTTTGCCTGATTTTTTGGTATCTAAAGGCTGTGTTTTATCAAGTTCATACCACCAGATGTCAGTATTGAGCTTTGCTAAAAGGTTTCCGAGAACCACTGCATTCCAAATTTAATTGATACTCCCTCCACCCAACCAATTGAAGAATGTGGTGTTATTGTATTCCATTTGATGGTCCAACCCAGAATCCTCATCCTTTCCACAGAAAGCCAGTGCTCCAAACTTCTTGCAAACATACAAAACTGATGAGCATGAAAAAGACCAATTGGTCCATCAAGCCTACGCAACACCATGGTGGCCAGGCCACCATGGCTAGACACTTCTTCCGACACTGGGAGACACATAATTGGCATGCTGCAATGCCCACACTAGTGATCGTGCAATTACAATGTGACAAGCTTAGACAGTTCCTATTATAAATATGAAAATAGGAAATTATAATGGGAAAAGATGACAAATTATGCACAGGCATTTTTTAATGTATTACTCATAAATCTCCTGTAATATTGCACACAGTGGGTGGTAACCTGGCAGAATGGATCACTAGCCGTTGTAAAACTGGCCTGATTTTCAACCCATTGAAAATAGGTGAGCAATCTGCTCTGACACATAGGCAACAGAATTGCAAATTAACTCACTAAGAGAATGGGTCAGACTTTGGTATGAAAGTAATAGTGAAGCCAACAGTGCTTACTATTATTTATGCATAAATCAGACAGCAACTTCCAGTGAGCACACTTGTGCAGTTAAATGCAAAAATCCAGAAGTTGGTATCCTCGAGGCGCTTCTCTTCTGCAAACTGAACAGAAGAGGCATATAGCCATCTGGCTCCCCATTCAAATGTATTGAATGGTGTCAAGGTCCTGCAGTGACGTCTTAGATATAGACTAAACTCGCCACAAAAAGTTAGGACTTGTTTGAATTGCTGTGAGGAACCTGTCTTGCCATTTAAAGTTTGTGCATATTTAATTAAGCCTGGATTCAGCTGGCTAGCATTTTCCAAAGCTGGCAGAGACTTGTACAAAACATCTGGGAGAGCCAGGTGCCAGATTTTCACATTTATTAAACATCAAGAGTCATAGATGTGCTTGAAGAGGTCCATGGGAAAAAAAGGGGAAAAAACTCTTTTCCACATGGGATTCCACTGTTTATGTATGTATGGTTATGATCCTCATGGAAACCAGCAACAAACCAAAAGAATCAAATCCATCCACTGACAAAACAAAAAAAAAACAAATGGACAAGATTTCACTTTTATAAATTTTACTTTAACACTCAAACCAAAACCAACTTAAATTAAACATGAACTAACAGTTAAATCACAGTCGATATCTTAAAGATTACACATTAATTATCAGAGGCAACAAAGATAGTCCTTACGAATCCTCTGAGCAGTCCTATCAGCAAGAGGATGCTGAACAGTCCCAAAGTACATCAAAATCAGGATCTTTCTCAGGTATTTTCCCAAGTCCTGTCCTCCAGGATGCCGATATGGAAGTAATGACGTCCCATCGATGGCGACTGATGCAACCTTTCCTTTAATGATTCAGTCTTGTTGCCTCTTGAACAATCTCAGCCTCGCCGACAACCATTCCGATGGTGTGGTTCCACTCATAACTCTAAGTCACCGAAGACAGCTGCCATAAGCCATATGCGCTGATGATCCACTGTCAGTATCCAGGCTCCTCTGCTTGAAGCTGGTCTTTTTAAAACAACCAACAGCTCCCAGTTTGTCGCCTCAAAACAACAGCTGGCTGTTTTTGCTTCCACCCACTGCAGAGCATTCTTCTAAAACTGAAATCTGAGTCCCAGTCACATGTCTCTGATCATAAGACTGGCTAGGACCAACCTGGTCCTTTCCAGAACTTTCTGGAAGTTTCAGTTTCATTTCTAGTGAATGACTGTCTCAGAAAAAAAACACAAGCTTTGAATCCAAAGTCCTAGCACCTAACGGTCCATTCAACAGGTCATCTATATAGAATACCATCGGCACATGAGGACTCCATCACAGTACTGTACAGAATGCAAGATCATTGCATGGGAACAACAAAGACTGAAGTACCATGCCCATAGACTTTACCCAATCCAGAGAGAGATTGCCTGAATATAAGAAATAGGAGCAGAAGTAGGCCATTCAGCCCCTTGAGTCTGCTCCGCCATTCAATAAGATCATGGCTGATCTGATCCTGGCTTCAACTCCACTTTCCTGCCTGCACCACTACCACCATAACCCTTGACTCCTTTGTAGATCAAAAATCTGTCTAACTCAGCCTTGAATATGTTCAATGACCCAGCCTCCACTGCTCTCTGGGGTAAAGAATTCCAATTAATAACCCTATGACGGGAGATCCCTTATTCTGAAATGTTGCCCCTAGCTCTATATCGTCCCCTTTCTCTATGCTTGGTTAGTCTAGCTAGGAGAGATTGCTGAATCTTCAGTAAGTTTTAACAATAACTAGTTTATTACATATTAAAGAACTATATACAGCTTTACTTAAGTATGTCTAACACTACTGAAGCCATGCTGCTTCTTTCCCTCAAGTCTTTCTCTCATGTGACCTCTTACGTTATCACAGTGGGAGATGTTACTCACACTGTCCCGACAGTAACCCTTTCAAAAGCTTATACTACACTTATGAGGGGAAACCTCTACCCATTCTAAAGAAGAATGAGTATAGGCCCAACCTGCTCAACCTTTCCTCAAAAGACAATCCATTCTTCCCAGGTATCAACCCAGTGATCCTTCTCTGAACTGCCTCCAATGCAAGTATATCCCTCCATAAATAAGGAGACCAAAACTGTATGCAATACTCGAGATGTGGTCTCAGCGATGCCCTGTACAGTTGTAGCAAGACTTCCCCACTTTTATACTCCACCCCCCTTGCAACAAAACTCAACAATCCATTTGCCTTCCTAATTACTTGCTGTACCAGCATGCTAACTTTGTGATTCATGTACGGGGACACCCAAATCCCTCTGCAGTCTGTCTCCATTTAAATAATATTCTGCTTTTCTATTCTTCCTACAAAAGTGGATAATCTCACAATTTTCCCATATTATACTCCAGCTGCCAAATTTTTGCCCACTCACTTAACCTATCCATATGCCTTTGCAGACTCTGTGTCCTCCTCACAACTTGCTTTCCCACTTATCTTTGTATCATCAGCAAATTTGGCTATAATAAACTGCCCCTTCATCCAAGTCATTAACATAGACTGTAAGTAATTGAGGTCCCAGCACTGATCCTTGTGGCACCTGACTAGTATCCGTTTTCCAACCTGAACATGACATATTTATCTTGACTCACTGTTTTTTATTAGTTAGCCAATCCTCTATCCATGCTAATATACTACCCCCAACACCATGAGCTCTTATCTTGTGCAGTAACCTTTTATGTGGCATCTTATTGAATGCCTTTTGGAAATCCAAATATCCTACATCCACTGGTTCCCCCTTATCCACCCTGCTCGTTACATCCTCAAAGAACTCGAATAAATTTGTCAAACACAGTTTGCTTTTATAAAATCATGTTGACTGCCAGATTGCATTAATTTTTTAAATGTCTTGCTACTACTTCCTTAATGATGGATTCCAGCATTTTCCCAATGACAGATGTTAAGCTAACTGGCCTATATAGTTTCTTGCTTTCTGTCTCCCTCCTTTCTTGAATAAGACTGTTACATTTGTGGTTTTCCAATCCACTGGGACCTTTCCAGAATCTTGGGAATTTTGGAAGATTACAACCAATGCATCCACTATCTCTGCAGCCACTTCTTTTAAGACCCTCGGATGCAGGCCATCTGGTCCAGGGGACCTGTCGACCTTTAGTCCCATTAGTTTTCCTACTACTTCTTCCTGCAGTGATAGCGATTGTTTTAAGTTCCTCCCTCCCTTTTGCCTCTTGATGTTCTACTTTTATTGGGATGCTTTTAGTGTCTTCTATCATGAAGACAGATACAACATACTTGTTCAAAGTCTCTGCCATTTCCTTGTTTCCTATTATTTCTTACCCAGTCTCATCCTCTAAGGGACCAACATTTACATTAGCTACTCTCTTCCTTTTTATATACTTGTAGAAGCTCTTATTGGCTGTTTTTATATTTCTTGCTAGTTTACTCACATAGTCAAAATTTCTCCCATCATGCTTTGCTGGTTTCTAAAATCTTCCCAATATCTGAGAGTTGAATACGTGGCCTCTGAGTTCTTCAACCTTGACATTTCCCTAGCATGGCAAAGAGAGATGTTGCAGTCTTCCCCAGAGTGCAGGGGAACCCAATGATACACTTGTGACAACCATCAGCAAGAAAGATTACCATTTATTAAATGTGATGCTCCTTTGTGATTTCCCAGTGATTCAAACATGGTGATTACCAGTGTGTATTCCCTCTTGCAACTTAATCAGTCTGTGTCTAAGAATTGCCTTCTCACAACCAGGGTCTCATTGTTCAAGTGATTAGGATTGAGTTCTTCGTCTCCATCAGTTTAATATTCAGGTGATGGCCTTGACGCCTTGATAATGGGAACAGGACAGGTAGTTCACTTAGATTCCCCAGGTCATTGTTCTTGATGGGTCTGTGCAGACAATCCGTCTCCACCTCAATGCATTGAAATGTGGCGTAGTGATGCAAACTGGTGTGACCATCTTTAGCTTCTAGCATAGAGTCACCTTTCATTTAAAAAAAAATATAATTCAGGTTTCTAGCTGGTGGATTAAAAATCATTGAACATAGCACATTTTTGTGACAATACCTTCATCTTTCAGCACTCAAACTTGCACGTTTTCTTCACTGCAGCATGGCAAGGATCTTAGCTGGCAAGGCCTACCAGCTAAAGCTGTGGCTGGTGACATCCTATCAATAATGCAGCACAGGAATGGTACAACTGTTCACATATCAAATAGTGGGGAGGACAATATGGATGCTGAAATCATGCTTCTGGGGCAGGATTTTGGTGGCCAACTGGGGGCAGGAACTGAGGCAGGCAGGCATGTAATTTCCCAATGTGGCCATCATGCTGGCTTCCTGACACCGTTCTGACAGTCAGTGATTTTTGTGACGGTGATGGTGGTGGGGTGGGAGGGGGGGTGAGGGTGGGGTTTTTGGGGTTGGGAGAAAACAGGACACAGCAACATGCCCAATTCTGACCAAAGACCAATTAAACCCGTTAACAAGTCTATTGTCAGCTCATTGAAGGCTAGTCTGCAATTTGAGGGAAGGCATGGGATCCATGTTGGATCTGGAACAGGTTAAGCAGAAGGCAGCAGCTACGCAGCAGGGAGCCAGTCATTGCCGTGCCATTCAATGAGATGTGTTCATAAAAGGATGCATGGCTCTGAGGGGCACTCATCCATCGGCATACAGTTGCCATCGGGTGAGCAGAGCAAGTGGTTTGTGGGTACTCAGTCAGTTGAGGGAGTTGTGACCCTCCAGGGTTCATGGGGCTATAAGATGGGGGTAGAGTAAGCATTCAGAGTGCAGCTGACTGCAAGCAAGGCAACAGCTGGACATGGGACTAAGGTGCTCAGAGGTAGGGATGAGTAATGAGGAGAATCAAATCCTCAGGTGCAGATACAGAACCTTGGGCATGAGGAGGGCAGAGGAGAGGAATGAGAGGCAGGAAGGCAACGAGGCCATACCCTCAGCACTGAGTGTACTGCCGAAGCCACAGCTACCTGGAAATATCTGAGAACCAGTGCTGGAGGAGAGTGCGCCTATGTAAGTGGATGGTATCTGAGATTTGTGCCCTCATTGAGGAAGACCTCAGACCTCACCACCTCCTGTCAGTAGCTGTTAAAGTTACTGTGGCCTTGAACTTCTTCATCTTTGGCTCGTTCCATGGATCGGCAGCAGCCTTGTGCTCTCAAGTGGCAGCACACCATTGCATATTGCTGGGGACTGATACCCACTTGCAAAAGCAGGACAGTAACAATTTCAATTAGAAGGTGTCTTGCAGGCACAAAGGGTAGTGGGATTAGCCTCTATTGCTGGATTCCCACAGGTGCAGGGCATCATTGATTCCACCCATGTGGTCATCAAGGTGCCAAGTTAGCAGCCAGTGAGATTCATTAACAGGAAAGGCTCCTAAGTGTTCAGCTGGTATGCGACCACAGCAAGTACCTTACGCATGTGCGCGTTCGCTATCCTGACAGCTGCCATGATGCCTTCATCCTCCGGTAGTTGAGGGTGCTGCTGCTCTTCATGTTCCCACTAACACTCCATGGATGGTTTCTAGGGGACAAGGGTTATCCCTTGAAGAGATTGCTACCCGCACCTTTCTGTGATGCCAAGACGGAGGCACCGCAACAGAAGCCATCTGCTCAAATTGACCACCACTGAGCAGGCCATCGTGCTTCTGAAAACGTGTTTCCAGTGCCTTGACTGGTTGGGTGGCACTCTGCAGTACACTCCTGTAAGGGTCTTGGGCATTGTAGTGGTCTGCTGTGCCCTCCCCTCAGAAGAGGTTTGGACTTTAAAGAGGGTGAAGGAGGCCGCGGATGCCTGTGCTGTGTAGGGAGATGGTCGGGTCAAAGCTCTCATCAGGATGGGGTGAATGCTAGGGTACATCTGATCTTGGCACATTTCTCCTGAGTGCTGCTCATCCAGCAGGACTGCAAGGTCTGGCACTCACTTTGCTCTCATTGTGGGAACACATCCATAAAACAAGCAACTTTGAATAGGTCCATTCTTACCAACAATGATTGGTATACATCTCTCCAGTGGTCTCATTCAAAGACCGCGGCTTCCCTTCCCCACTTCTTCCCTCTTCTGCAGTTTTGCCATCAAAGAATGGAAGCTCACATGTCTGGGATCATGGCACAACACCTACAATGTAACTAAATATTAACAATTCAGACAAGCACAAATGAAAGGCACCAAAGTGACCTCAGTGCAATGAACAATGTGATGGCTTTTGCTTTTGGCCAATACTACACAGTACTTTCCTTATGGCCTCAGATGAGGTAGAAGCAATCTGCTCGCGTGACTGCTTGCAGCTGAGATGCCCATGGCGGTCATCCTCGTCATGGGGGTGCCAGTGCAAAACCTACATAAATTGAAGTAATTAGTACTTTGGAAACAGTTGTAATCTTGCAAAAACAAAGTTAATGTTTCAGGTCTGTGACCATTCAACTGTTTTTCTCTCCATAGATGTTGCCTGACCTGAGTATTTCCAGCATTTACTGTTTTTGTTTCAGATTTCCAGCATCTGCAGTATTTTGCTTTTGTATAGTGTAATGTTAATATGGTTGATAATAACAATTTTCAAACCATAATAAATGACTTTTGACCAAATGATTTAAGGACAACAGCAATTATAACACAATGAAAAATATAAATATCAATAATACCTCCAAACAATTGAAGAATAAATAGAAAAAATTAACAGACTTGCCTCTCACAGGCATGGATGAGGGTTCTGAGGGACAATGCATGAAAAGAGCTGGACTCTGCAGGGGAGTGGCACCCATAACCTTCTGCGTCTCGCACTTCCTTGTGAACAGATCGCTGTGTCTGATCTTTTGGCCATCATCAGGAAACTTGGAGCTGAAAGCTGCTATTCCAAGGGGACATTGGGAGACGTAGCATCTGGTGGAGGCTGAGCTGCAGGCTCTTGGGCCTGTACAGTCTCTGCAGTGGGAGCTGGCACACAAACCATACTTATTGCATGCACCTCAAATACATTTAAAAGAACTTGGCAAAGGCTACCTACATTCCGCCCAATATGGCCTAGCTGATCACAAATGTTCTGAATAATGTCCTGCCTTATAGAAGCAAGGGAGTCATGGTATTGTCATCTTCATTAACCATCATTCACCTCACATGTCGACCCACGAAGTTCCCTTCCCACTCCTCAGCAACATGGGTTACAGGGGACTGGGATGCACCTCCCTGAAGTCCCAGAGGTCCCTCACCTCTGACAAGTTGGTCTCAAATCACATTTCCTCCCATAGGCCCTGTGGCAGCAGCTTGGTGGTTGCCTGCGAATAGTCGTGGGGCGTCTTGCGTGTTGAGCCAGGAGTTCAAGACAGTGAGCTGAGTCTTGTCTCATGCAAGCATCCTCTGCATATCAGCACCCTGAAGGGGCCATGTTGCTACAGGAGTGATAACGCCACTTGGCCTGACACAAATTACAACCCCTCTCCTCACCAGGTGAACGTCCTCTGCCCGTTTCTCCTCCTGCTCAAAGTGCCACTACCTCCTGCACTCAGTCACCTGCTGCCCCCACCTCACTGGCTATGCCTCCTCAGACAGAGGTGGTCCTGTGGAAAGGAGGAACAAAAATGTTGCAATGATGAAGCATCTTTATCTGCCACATCCGAGAAACTCATGCACACTCCAATCATCTTCTTCCACCCTGCAGCCAACAAACAGGTGTCAAACATCTAGCTGACCAAAGCAAGAATGCAACACTCCACTTCCCTCACTCCAATGTTTTATTGGGAATCAGACACTGAACTGGTTGTGGTGCTCTGCAGCTGAGTGGCCCTTTCTTTGTGTTCACTCATCTCCTGCATAAAAGCCTACACCACCACTAGTCCGTGACCGCTCAAGAGCATTATGAGTCATTTTATTCTCAACACACATGAAAAATAAAAAATTAGTTTGTGCTTGCTGTTGTGAGAATGACAAGTTGAGTGTGTTGAGACAGGGTCTAATTTACTAATTGCAATTTGAGACCTCAAATCTCTGGAATACAGATTAGGGAGGCCTGTCTCCAATGGCAACATAGTTTTACGACCATTTGGTATTTCATTGAACCGTGACCACCCATAAACAAGCGCTTCATTATTTCATTTCATTAGTAACAGTAAACGTCCTTAAAAAAAAATCCTTTCTATAATTCTCTAGAAACCGTAGCAGATTACGTCGTCATGAAATTTTTTGCTGCACTGTTCCGCTGTTTGTGGCATGGTGCAGTTAGTGTGTAGGACATGTGTCATCTCCTTCCATGCTAATACGCTGACTTCTTATGGCACCCTACACTTCACATTCCCAAGAACCAATCAATACCCTGCCTCCGTCTCATTGAGGGGTGTATATAGAGATCTTCATCAACAAAGTTGTGACACATCTCATCCATCTTTTGTTTTTTTTATATTTGTAAATACATGCTGTATTAATTTTCAATGGCTTTTACATTTCATTTTACTTTATCTTTATTATAAAAATGTCCTTCACAATTTAACTAACTTTCTATATGTAAAAGGTCAATTGAAGTCTCTGATTTAACATTTCAGGTCTGTGACCTTTCATCAAGTAAAAGGTCACAGACCTGAAACGTTAACTCTGTTTCTCTCTCCACAGATGCTGCGAGAGCTGCTGAGTATTTCCGACACTTTCTGTTCTTATTTCAGAGTTCCAGCATCTGCAGTATTTTGCTCTAATTACTGTTGAAGAACTTACTCACTTGTAACACTCCTGACGAAAGTCTGTCTTCATTATTTATTGCCCCATGTGTTCAGACCTTTTCTTGGGTGATTCCAAACATGACTCAGATACCTTGTAGAAAGTGTCCCCACTGAAAATGGGACTGAATATAGTTTCTATTTTACTCAGTCTCTGCTCTCTCTTTTCCCTCATCTACCTCTGTTTCTCAATTCTATTTTTTGCATCTCTGTCCTCTTCTGCTTCTCTTTGAAGCAAAAAAGACAGATGGTGGTTGATTATGGCAGAGATACCAGCCCCCAAAAATAAGGTTTATCAATGGATGCTCGGAGGACCAGAAGCCAGCCTCACATGACAGAGAAGCTACAGAGATTCCTAACATCTCGGGGGTAAAGGGGAGAAGAAGGAAGGGGGGGAGTAAGAAGGAAGGGGGTGGAGAAGGAAGGGGGGGACATAAGGAAGAGGGGGAGAGATGGAAGATGGGGAGAGATGGAAGGGGGAGAGAAGGAAGAAGGGGGAGAGAAGGAAGGGGACAGAAGGAAGGGGAGAGAGAAAGAAGAGGGGGGAGAGAAGGAAAAAGGGGGAGAAGGAAGGTGGGTAGGAGGAGGAATGGGGTGGAGGAAGAGGAGAGGAGGAAGAGAAGAGGAGACATGGGAGAGGAGGAAGAAGGGGGAGAAAGGGGGGTGTAGAGGGAAGGTGGGAGAGAAGGAAGAGGGGGAAGGAAGGTGAGGGAGGAAAGAAGGTGAGGGAGGAAAGGATACTATCTACAGGAGCACCAGTAATTAGCCAGGGATGAGAATGGCTCCGGGATCAGCACCAAGATGGGACTTGGGAAACGAGGGCCTTTAAAAAAGGTTGTGTTTGTACTCACTGAATAAGTGAAGAAGTGAAATGGGACTTTTAGGAGAAGCAATGCACCAGGCAGTCCTATAATTCCTGGACACCTCCCTCGAGGCAGTAACAGAGACTGCCAGTGAGAAGAGAGACATCTTTCCACCATCTGGGAGAAGGAACCCGCCGAAGGAAACAAAAAAAAGTGATGGATGGCAGTGTCAAGTGAACCAGCAGCAGGGGAGTGACTCGAAAGATGAGAGTCCAATGTCGGAAAAGATTCAATGACCTCAAGGTCTGGAAATGCAAGTGGCAAGCAGCAGCCGGATGACAGATGACCAGCTGTGTATGCAGCAGCATGCAGATGTACTGAACTCACAGAATGTCCATAAGTCTCTCTAACTGTCAGATGAAGTGGCCAATTACATCACCAAGATGGCAGCCACCCTCACATACAGGGCAATATTCAGAAACGGTCTTGGACCAATCCATGTGAATGTCCTACTGGAATAGGTGAAGAAGGGCAACCTACTCAAGAATCATTCTCTCTCATCCTGCAGGAAAAGAGAGTCCACAATGCCCACAAAATGGCCAGATTGGGTGGTGGTGTACCTAAGCTGTACAATGCCAATGCAGGCAGCAGCACTGGAAATTGCTAGGGTGCTGGCGTGCCAGTCTGTGGGTGATTGGGAAACAGAAGCCAAGATCAGTTGGGTTATTTGATAGCTCTGTCTTAGGGTGAAGGGCACGGAGGATGTAATATTCTGATAATTATTAAGACTTAGTACAGAATTTGTAAGAGTCTAACAGTTAAAGTAACAGGAGTTTATTTACACATTCCTTGCATACAAGGCTTCCACTACAACTCTCCATGAGGTTCTGTACAGATTACGTCATTTCTTATGATGATGCTTTCCAGTCTATTTACATATTCAGCTCAGTAGCAACCCTATAATTACATTATATTAGGGAAAAAAATCTGCTGTCCTACCTGGTCTGGCCTACATATAACTCCAGACCCACAGCAACGTGGTTGATTCTTAAATGCCCTCTGAAATGGCCACTCAATTCAAGGGCAATTAGGATGGGCAATAAATGCTGGCCTAGCTAGTGATGCCCACATCTTGTGAACAAATAAATAAATAAAAAATCTCCTCCCAAGTCTGACTTCTCTTTTCAGATTGATAATCACTGTAGCGTTTTAACAAGTCTGCCATAACACGTTCTTCTTTCTTTCGAAGGGGTTTGAGGTTCTGAGTCTTCTCGTTCCTCCTTCTGACTCTGCTGTGCTTGAGTAGAACTATTGGATTACTCAAGTTCTTCATTTGGGTTGTCATCTGGGTTGATGGCTGATTGCAGCCTCACTGGTCCTCTTGTATTTGCTGCTTCTTTTGGTACCACCAAACCTTCTGTTTCTTATCATCCCTTGGTCAGTTTAGACAATGCATGATCGCAGATATGGTGATTATTCTATCATTTCTCCATGCCGATTTTGGTCTCTAACCAAAACTGATTCCCTCTGTTGGATGTCTGATAAGTGTCTGGTTCTGGCATCTGTCATAATTTCCTGAATGATTTGACTGCTTTCTATCCTCTCACTCCCCGTACCCCCCGCCCCCACCCTGACTTTTTCCAAGTTTTTGCACTTACTTGTGGCTTGAGTGTTCTTGGGAGTGTAGAAAGTTGGGTCTTCAGCCTTCTTCCCATGGTTATGAGAGTGCTTCTATCGTTCTTTAAATGTTTTTAAGGACTCATATTTAAATTGTGGCAATGGATTAATTTGGAAGCTGAAGAAATGCCGAACTGTTTTTTCACTGGAGTTATTGAGAGGACACTGAGATGTTGTTTGAAAATAACCTTTGCTGGAAATGATGTGCTTTAAGCTCAATAAACAACAGAAACCTTGGTGATCTGGGGAAGATGTTTACAGAGAAGCCACATGTCAAGGTATATGGAGGTCTGGAGGTTGACTGTTTGTGGTTTCGCTTCAAGATATTGTTTTGGTTCAGTTGGGGTGTGAACTGTTTTGAAGACAGTCGATGCTTTGCCTGTCAAAGAAAAAGAAACCCCAGCTCATTTTGCCCTCACCTCTCTAAGAGACCCTGAGAAGGCCAATATGTCTGCTCCTCTTTTCTCTTGTCTTTGGAAAAGACCTGCGATTCAAGTGTGTGTTGGCCGAAACCCCTGATGCTACATGTCACCTGGAAAGCTTACCAGACAATCTTTCAACATCTCCAGAACAAATTGCTTCTGAAAAGATCCCAGTGACCCGTCTCCGTATATCTGGATGCCAGACCAAAACGGACAACTGACGTCCTTCCATATCTTCTCTTTTTTCTTCAAGAATTAGCAAGTATTTGGCCAAAGTATTTTTTTGTCTTTTCTTTTAGTAACTGACCTCTGCAGAGAGAATTTCTGTATTTTTTTCAGTGTGTGAGTGCGTATGTGGGGAATTTAAAAAGGGAACTTTCATATTTTAATCTGTGTTAATGTTTTGCTTCATTACTAGATAAGTCCTGTTTGATAATAAATTGATAATTTTGTTGTTTATTAAAGAAACCTGGTTGGTGTATTTTATTCAGGGATAAAGTGTAGAATATATGATTGAATCGGTAACTGAGTAAACATTTAAATATATGTTGTGAACTGTGGAGAAGTGGAACTAGAAAAGACGTCGTAACACCATTAACAATTTGCATGGGGCCAAACCATTTCATTGGTTCTTCTGTTTCATAATGATTGACAGCACACGTGATACATCTCTATATCATCTCTTCAATTTCTTTCGATATACCAGGCCACCATACTGAATGCCTTGCCCTGCTCTACACTTCATAATACCTAAATGTCCTCAGTGTAATCTCTTCAAGATCTCTAATCTCAATACTCTAGGGATAACTAACTTGTCATTGTAGATTAGTAAAAACAATGCTTAGGTGATCTCTCTGTTCATAATACTGCTTAAAACAGGGTTATATGGCATATATACTGGCCATCCAGTCTAGCAATATTCATGGATTTCTGTACATACTTGGTCTTCTTTCTGCTCATTCCTGATCTCACTCAGTTTCTGAGCTGTAGCAGGTAAAGCTATTGTCATCGTCAAAGCAAAAACTTCTACTTCAAGCAGCAAAATACCTCCTTCTTCTGGTCCTCTGCTGAAATATGCGATAAAGCGTCTGCTGTGATCTGCTGTTTCTCTGGAATGTATTCAGTTTTCGTGTCAAATCGCATCAATCTTAACCTAAACCTCTGCGCTCTTGGAGGTAATTTTGCAGGCTCCTTTGAGTTTATAAACCATTGGTTACTCTGTTTCTATTTTGAATTGAAGTCCTAGGATGTAATCTGAAAATTTTAAACATGCCCAAGTTGCTGCCAACGCTTCCTTTTCTACGGCTGCATATCTCTGCTCTGTTTCCGTTAACGAACGAGAAGCAAAATATATGGGTCTGCATCTCCCATCTCTCGGCACTTGAAATAGGACTGCTCCCATCCTGTAGATGACGCATCCGCGGCTGTGATGGTGAATAGCTCGGGGTGATAATGTGCTAACACTTATGATACTAGCACATTCTTGATTTCCTCAAAGGATTCTTGTTGGTCTTCTTTCCAACACCAAACATGATTTGTATCAACAACTGCCCCAATGGCTCATTGATCATGGCTAAATTCAGTAGAAATTTTTTTACTTGATCTATCATTCTGATAAACCTCAAAGCTCTAACGTTTTAGGCTCTGGGAATTCCCTTATCACTTACGCCTTTTGTAGATCTGCTCTAATACCAGACCCATCTACTATATGTCCAAAGAAATCTTACCATTGAACAAGAAAAGTGTTTTTTCACAGCCAATGTGAGACCTGCTTCTTCCAATCTCTGTAGTACTGCGCTCACTCTTGTATCATGTTCCTTCTGATTGGTTCCATGGGTTAATACGTTGTCCATGTGGCAGATTTTTTTAATTTATTCATGGGATGTGGGCGTTGAAGAGCTAACTAAATTGCTGCACGTCTGGAGGCACATGTAGGCCAGACCAGGGACAGCAGATTTCCTTCCCTAAAAGGACATTAGGGAACTAGATGATGAGATCAGCCTTCAATTCCAGATTTGTATTAATTGAATTTAAATTCCACCAGCTGCCGTGGTGGGTTTTTGAACCAATGTCCCCAGGACATTAGCCTGGGCTTCTGGATTACTAGTTCAGTGGCATTACCACTATGTCACTGCCTCCTCCCTGAGCAGAAGGAGGAGCGTGAGGGAGAGGGAGAGTCAGCTGTGGGCAGTCCTCAGAGGACAAACATAGTGATGCTGACTCTTGGGTGTCACAAACAAGGAGGGTCTTCCTTGAGAATCAGAGGCATATAAGTTCGCATTTGTTGGGTGATCCAGGAATCATGGGCAGGCAATGGAGGAGTCCATACAGCACGTGCTCCGCCATAACTCAGGGATTCGAGCACGAGCTCCTCATTTGAGAGTTTGGGCAACCTCTTGGAGAGAAATATGTAGCAGCACGCTGATATGCAGAGAAAGAGTGAGGCTCTCTGTAGCATTGACGGTTCACTGTCGCTGATTGTGTGGAAATGCTTGGAGTGAATGCCAGTTGTGTCCTAGTTAGTGGCCTCATCCAGCATCCAAAAAAGGTGCCAGGAAAGAGCTCAGGCAGTCATAGAGGGAGATGCAGGAGCCACCGATGTCAACCTTCAGCCCCTCACCCCCTCCAATTTCAGGAACCATCTGTGCCGCATGACCCTATGAGAGAGGCTGCCCCTGCAATGATGCAGTTGTGGCAACCTGTGGGGGAGCCCCCACAGGCACCAAGATGAGGACAGAAACCACGGGTAGCTAAGCTATGGCAGAGAAAAGGGGGCAGGCTGCATCTGCCGCATCCTCTGCCAGAGGGGAAGCACCCTGTAGAAGTGGTAGAGAAAGGCACCACTCCAGTAATTTCACTTAATGGGCCACCTGGGTGCTGTTTTCTACATTTGTCTGTTCTCATTTTAGTATTAATTATGTTATCAATCTGATGTGTTATTGATGCATGTCAAAACGGGAAATGGAACCTCGAGGTGGGGTGGGGTGGGGATGCTGGTGAGTGCAGAAGGGGCCTGGATTTGCTCTATTTCCATGCTCTGATGTTGGAGAATGTTGGCAGTGGAAACCTCATTCTCCATCATCATGGGTGACAATGGACTCCTCAGATATGGGTCATTGCAGTATGATTGCTCTCTATGCTAGGAGATGAGTTATGGGGCCATCTGTGATAAGGGTTTGGAGGTGCTCAGGTGTAACGCTGCTGAATCAGCATGGCCCTTGCGGCCATGCCTGCCTGCCGTTTGCCCTGATGGCATCGGTAGTCTTCCTGCAATGCCTGGGTGCCAGCCAACTGTGCAGCGATCCCTTTCTCCTCCTCAGGAGGGGTAGAGTGGTGTTCCAGGTCCTCCTCTTCATCCAGCTCCAGGCCTCTTTGTATTGTCAAGCTGTGCAAGGTGCACCAGATGACCACAAAACACGAGACACTTTGTCTCATACTGAGGGCACCACCCAACCAGCCAAGGCAACGGAAGCACATCTTCAAGATGCCAATGGTCTGTTGATGTATGTCCATGTTCGTACCTGGCCCTGTTTGTAGTGCCTCTCTCTATCAGTGTCTGGGCAATGGAAGGGCATCAGGAGACATTGTTTTAAGGGATGTCCTTTCTCTCCCAGCAGCCACGCATGGAGTCTGGATGTGGGCCTGAAGAGGTGCAGCACCTGGGACTCTCGAAGGATAAGGAATCATGACAGCTGCCCAGGAACTGAACGCAGACCTACAAGATTCACTTCACGTGGTCACAGACCAGCTGGACGTTCCATGAGCGGTAGCCCTTTCTGTTCAGGAGTCTGACAGGCTGGTGTGTTGGTGCCTTGATGGCTACGTCAGTGGAATCTATAAGCTCCTAGACCTGAGGGAATCCACTGATGGCAGCAAACCTCAAACCCTCTGTTCCTGCGTAGGCCCATCTGCTTCAAAATGGATGTAGTCTCCTGCCATCTGGAATGGGGCATTTGTGACCTGTCTGGTGGCGTCATAAGCTGCTGACTGCAAAATGCCACCCAGGCCTACAGTTGATCATTGGAATGACCTGGTTGCATAAAAACTCAAAGCCATGGTGGCCTTGATAGCTACAGGCAAGGGACTGTCAATGGTGGCCGCGAAGGCTCGGGTCATTGTGATCAGAGCATCTCCCTGGACAGGTGCAGCCTTTTATGGCACTGGCGCTCATCATTTGTAGGTAGCAGACTCTTGGGTGGTACACCTGATGACTTGGTAATGCTTTCTTCTCCTTGCAGCATCCACTGTGCTCCTCTTCCCTCCTCCTGTCCAGAGGATGCATCTGTTGAAGCTTATCCTGGCTGCTCTGACCAATGTCTGCCCAAGTGATGCCAACGGCCTCATATCCCTCTCCAGATTTCTACCATTCACAAATGCACATCTTTCAGTTCCAGCAATGACTGCTCTGTGCCACTGTTTTAAGCAGCTGACCTTTATCCTGCACTTCTAAAATATGTTCAACAGCCCTTCCAATAATGTTCTTGCCCCCTCCCGCATTGTTCACGACAGCTGCACCCTGCCAAATCCTGGACATTGCTTTTTCTCTCTGCCCTCCTGTTGAAAATTACTAGCTGCTCCTGACAAACATTTTATTGAGCTTGTTACGATCAGGTGAGGAGGGGTTGAAGAGCTCCCCTCTTGTCCCTCTCCTTGTTTGACCGCAACAGGGTTTTAAAAAAAAAGTGAACATGCTTGCCACTTCAGTAAGTATTTAACTATTTACATACTCTCATCACAAAAGAAACAATCGGACAGGTTTTCTTGAATTTAACAAAGAAAGAGGTTAACTTTATTGTACTTAAATCAATCTAAATAAAAAACTATGCTCCAACTTTCACACACATGCAAACAGGTTACAGAGTGGGGAAGGACAGATTGGTCAGATTAGAGTCCAGTGCAATAAAAAGAGGTATATAGTCTGTGAAGTTTGGTGACTCAGTTGGCTTCAGGCTGAATTCAGTGGTCCTGAGGCTTCTGGTTTGCCGATGTGGCCCACTGATTCGATGGTTCTGTTGGAGAACAGCAACACAGATGATTTCTTTCATGGGGTTTCTGTCTGCAGCAGTGATAGCCTGGGTGGTTATGGCCAGCAGGCAGGGTTCGAAGCTTGTAAGGCGACTGGAGAGAGAGAGAGATGCCTTCGGGAATGCTATATTCAATTTGTGCATGCACCTGTACTCATCAGATCACATTGAAAATCCAGCTCAGTAGGAGTAAATGCAAAATATAATAACTGATGCGAGACTTGTTTTCTTGAGATGTACTGTTAATAATTTGTGAAGTTGTATTTCTTACACATTAGTCTCATCCTTCAATGAGGGAGATATTTAAGAAATCCCAAACGTTTACTTAAGCAATTGTCTTAGTTCATACGAGTTATTTAGTGTCTCAAAAACACAATGGAAAAGCATATAGACAAAACCCAGATGCAATTTATTACCAAGAACTTTCCAGTAAAATTAAGGTCATTACTATCATTTTATATTTTAGTAAGAATTGTTCATATAGATGTTACAATTTGGATTTCTCCCAACACATTCAAATTGCCCCCACTTCCAGGAAACTTCTGGTGGAAATCTCCTATTAACTGAAACCGGCATCCTTTGTACTTGTGAGGGGGCTCATGGACAATGGGACTAACAACTTTATCCCTTAATCATGAAATATCACATTGGGCACCATAGGGCATGCCTATCATATTCTTCAGTCCATTGTAAGAGTTTAACACCGCAATACACATCAAGACACAAGCTGAAAGTAGTCAAAATTTCTTTACAAGTGACACCATTAATACAGGGAATAGGATACAACAAAAATCTCAAAATAATACTAAACCTACACAAACTGTTTCAAAACAAGATTACTTTAGGGAAAAATCAGGACCTGTTGTATGTAGAACATTCTTGTGGATATTGTGTTGGTTTTCAAAGACATTATCTCACCGTAATGGTCTTAGGTTAATTTGTACTACCATAGTCTTTCTGGTAGCACTCTTGACTTTCAGTCAGAAAATAATGGATTTCAGCTCCACCATGACTTCAGTACATTAATCAAGGCTAATACTTCAGTGTACTACTGAGACAATGCTCCCTTGATGTACTGTTTTTTTGAATGAGACATTAAACAGAAGGCCTGTGGCATCCTAGATAGATGTAAAAGATGTCATGGCATTTAGTCAAAGAGCAGCAAGTTCTCCAGATGCCCCAGTCAATATTCTTCCTTGAACCAATTCCATCAATAACAAGCTGGCAGGTTATTCATTAAGTAGGTAAATCAATGACACTTGATCAAAAGTGAACATTCCTCCTCACTGCTCTCTTTTCAATTTGACCTCGCACGGTAAGCAAGGCCAGCATTTATTGTCCATCCCTAGTTGCCCTTGGGAAGGTAATGGTGAGCTGCCTTCTTGAACTGCTGCAGTCCATCTGATGTAGGTACATCCACAGTGCTGTTAGGAAGGGAGTTCCAGGATTTTGACCCAGAGACCATGAAGGAAAAGCGATATATCTCCAAGTCAGGATGATGTGTGACTTGGAGGGGAACTTGCAGGTAGTGGTGTTCCCATGCACCTGCTGCCCTTTCTAGGTGGTGGCGGTCATAGGTTTGGAAGGTGCTGATGAAGGAACCTTGGCGAGTTGCTGCAGTGCATCTTGTGGATGATACACACTGCTGCCACTGTGCATCAGTGGTGGTGGGAGTGAATCTTTAAGGTGGTGGATGGTCTGATCAGTGGGTTGCTTTGTCCTGGATGGTCTTGAGCTTCTTGTGTGTTGTTGGAGTTGCACTAATCCAGGCAAGTGGAGAGTATTCTATCATATTCCTGACTTGTGCCTTAGATGGTGGATAGGCTTTGGGGAGTCAGGAGGTGAGTTACTCGCCGCAGCATTCCTAGCCTCCGACTTGCTCTTGTAGCCACAGTATATATAAGGCTGGTCCAGTTCAGTTTCTGTTTAGAAGCACAGGAAAATCATATTTTGAATGTATTTGGTATATAACAGAAGCATGCTTGAAAACAATGGCCCAGATTTTGCAGAGTGTCAGCAGTCACAATCATTACCACTCTGAAGCTGAAACTTCAAGAAAACTAAACTAATCCCTGGGTTGGAAGGATTGTCCTATGAGGAAAGATTAAATAGACTAGGCCTTTATTCTCTGGAGTTTAGAAGAATGAGAGATGATTGCATTCAAACATACAAAATTCTTACAGGGCTCGACAGGATAGTAGATACAGGATGGATGTTTCCCTTGTCTGGAATGAGTCTAGAACCAGGGGACACAGTCTCAGAATAAGGGGCAGGCCATTTAGGACCGAGATGAGGGTGGTAATCGTTGGAATTCTCTGCCCCAGAGGGCTGTTCAGGCTCAATCATTGAGTATGTTCAAGACTGAGATCATTAGATTTCTATATATTGAAAATATCACGGGATATGGGGATAGTGCAGGAAAATGGTGCTGAAGTAGATCAGCACGATCTCATTGAATAGCAGAGTGGGCTCGAAGGGCTGAATGATCTACTCCTGCTCCTATTTTTTATGTTCTTAGAATGAAGGGTATGTAGGTAGTTTGATCTTAGAGTAGGTTAAAGGGTCGGCACAACATCATGGGCCGAAGGGCCTGTACTGTGCTGTACTGTTCTATGTTCTATAATCAGGCATGCGCAGATTAGCATGGAAACCCTGAAGTTGCAGTCTGTAAAGGTTCTGACACAGGCTGTGCTGTGAACCACCAACCCCCCAACCCCCACCTCCCCAAGAGCAGGCAATCACTGAAATCAGTGAGAAATACTACTTTCCCACTCCCACATCACCATTAGAAACTCAATAAAAAGTTACACCTTGTTCAATCAGGTGTAACTGGACTTTAACAGCAATGTGATTCACAAAATGTTATGAACAGAACTGGCCTGGAATTTTTTTTTTAATTGTGTAGTGCTGTTAAAGGATTAGTGGATTTAAGGCAAGGTTGTGAAAGAATTCGTAAAAATGTTTTCCATATTTTTTTAGCTTCTACCTTCACCCCATGTGTATGTCCCAATTTTTAATTTGCTTTAAAAGTATATTTTTTAAAAAAGTAATTTTATTTTACTGCTTTTTTCTTTCCCGTTTGTGTACCTATGAAAATCCTTTAATTGATTGGCTGCTTGGACAGCCTGAAGACATCACTCCAGCTCCATGCTGGGAAATCCCCAGGATAGAATGCTGCAGTCAGTTGCAATACCAATGCATGGGGATAGAGGTAAAATTCTCGCCAGAGAGATTGCTTGATCTCTCAGCGAGACTTACTGCGAGGCCAACGGTTAAGCACCCTTGTTTTGCTGCAGTCTGCAAACTCCGGGCCATTATAAAAGTCAAATAAACAGTTTATTAATTCAATGAAATTGCAGGGAATGAGCTCTATGCCACCATCGACATAAAAATTGGATAAATCTCTGCCATTCTTCTAAATAGGTAAATTAAAAAAAGTAACATTTCCATTTCAATTTTCTGCTGTAATTTAATTGGAGAAGCAAGATTGGGAATTGTCTGATTTTACTGTGAAACATCAAACTATTTGGCAGCAATTTAATGACTCACATGTCATTTCAATTGTCCGCCCCACTCCCACTCTGACTTTTTTGTCCTTAGCCTCCTACACTGTTTCAATGGAGTTCAACATAAGCCCAAGGAACAGCACCTGATCTTTTGACGAGGCACTTTACAACCTTCCGGACTCAATATTGAGTTCAATAATTTCAGATCTTAGCATATGCTTGTGTTTTTAGCCAGCAGCTATTGGTAATGATTCTACTTTCCCATTTACACCTCCTCTAGACACATCTTTTGTTTCTTTATGAATCTCCTTTTGCCTTGCCTCATCATCCCTTTTGTCATTTAATCTCTCTTGCCTTCCACCCTATTACAGTTCTTCTTTGTTCTTTCTTCTTCTTTCCCCGCCTCACTTAAAAGCTGTTACTCCCAGTTCCGATGAAGGGTCATTGACACGAAAAATTAACTCTGTTTCTCTTTCCACAGATGCTGCCAGACAGCTGAGTATTTCCAGCATTTTCTGTTTTTATTATTAATGATTCACATGATTCAGGTTGGTGCCAAGTGATTTTGGCCTTTGCCAGATGCTAAACTTGAGAATACAAATCTGATTTTAAGGTGTGAAGATTTAGCAAAAAAAACCCTATGATACAGGTATGTTTATTTTATTTGCTTTGGGCATTTTTGTTTTCAGCCTTTTTTGAGAGAAGAGAGTTACTAATGTTGAAAATATTCTGACGCTGATATCATAATGCAGTGGATGAGAAAATGTTATGTTACTGAACTATAACTCAGTGGCCCAGACTAATAATCTGGAGATATGAGTTCAAATCTCACCATGGCAGATTGAAAATTTGAATTCAATTAATTAAATAAATATGGAATAAAAAGATAGTATCAGTAATGGTGAGCATGAAGCTAGCAGATTGCCAAGAAAACCCCCAAAAAATCTAACTGTCCTTTATAGATGAAAAGTCACCATCCTCACTCAGTCTGGCCTATGTCTGACTCCACACTCACAGCAACATGGTTGACTCTTAAGAGCCCTGTGAAATGACCTAGCAAGCCACTCAGTTGTACCAAATGGATACAAAAAAGTACAAGAATTTTTCTTTTTAAAAAAAAAAGGGCAGACCACTCAGCTTTGACCTAAGCATCGGATTCAGAGATGACAAAAACACACCTAACCCTATCAATCCTGCAAAGTCCCTTTAATAATTGTGGGCTTGTGGCAAAATTAGAAGAGCTGTCCCACAGACTAGTCAAGTAACAGCATGACAGATATGATTCATAAGCCAAATTTCTACACTCCTGGATCACCAGCCCCATGTACGTCCAGTCCCACTGAAAGACAGGCCCATCAGCTGTGGCAGCACAGTGGTATACAGTCAGAAGGGAGTGGCCCTTCGAGTCCTCAACATCAGGTCAAATATGGGCAAGGAAACCTCCTGCTGATTACTACCTTCTTCACTCCCACAGCTGATAACATCAATACTCCAACATGTTGAAGACCACTTGAAAGAAGCACCAAAGGTATCAAGAGCACAGAATGTACTCTGGGTGGGGTTCTTCAATGTCCATTACCAAGAATGGCTCAGTAGCACCACTACTGACCAAGTCCTGAAGGACATAGCTGCTAATCTGGGCCTGGTGTAGGTGGTGAGAACCAAAAACCTACTTGACCTTATCCTCACCAATCTACCTGTTTCAGATACATTTGTCTATGGCAATATTGGTAGCAGTGATCACTGCACAGTCCTATTGGAGACAAAGTTCCATCTTCACTCTGAGGGCACCCTCCATCATGTTTTGTGGCATTACCATCTTGTTAAATGGGATAGATTCAGAACTGATCTAGCATCTCACAACTGGGCATTCACAAGGCTTTGTGGGCTGTTAGCAGCAGAATTTTACTCCAGTACAATCTGTAATTGCCTGGCCCAGCATATTTCTCACTCTACCAATACCATGAACACGCCCGTCCTCAATGATGGCATCAGTGTAAAGGACATGGCTGAAGTATTTATAAGCATCTTCAGCCAGAAGTGCTGCGTGGATGATCCATTTCAGCCTCCTCCTGATAGTCCCAAGATCAGATTCCAGTATTCAGCCATTTGATTCACTCCAAGCAATATCGAAAAATTGCTAGAGTGCATTGGATACAGCCAAGGCTAATGCTGAAGTTGTGCGCTCTGGAGCTAGCCGCACCCGCAGCCAAGCTGTTCAAGTACAGCTACAACACAGGCATCTACTGGACAATGTGAAAAATTGCAGCAGCAGAGAAAGCTGCATGCTTCCCTTTCTCTCCCCCCCAGAAAACATCAAGTTTGAAAACTGTCTACCACTGTGGGCCCTCCAAGCCTACAAACTGCTACAGCCAGAGACCAGGGAAGAAAGCCAGCTGCAATTCTGTCTTCAAGAAAACCCTGAGCAAAGCAGGCCAACTACAAAGTGCACTTTGACTGGTGAGGACTTCAAGAATACAGCTTCAGCCGAGGCCTACCAGATCACCCACCTCACAGACTATGTATTTAAGTTTAATTTATTCTGGACTTTAATCAAACCACCAAATCTATTTTTCCCTCTCATCTATTTGTGTGTGTGCGATCCTTGTGTGAATGTCTATGTGAATGTGTAGTGTATTTTTTTTTAGTATTTTTAAAATTGGGGTTAGAGTATTAAGTATAGTAAACTTACCTCTTTCTTGTTAAACTCAAGAAAACTTGTCAGATTGGTTCTTTCACAATCACAGTAAAGAACAAAGAACAAAGAACAGTACAGCACAGGAACAGGCCATTCGGCCGTCCAAGCATGCGCCGATCTTGATGCCTGCCTAAACTAAAACCTTTTGCACCTCCGGGGACCGTATCCCTCTATTCCCAGCCTATTCATGTATTTGTCAAGATGCCTCTTAAACGTCGCTATTGTACCTGCTTCCACCACCTCCCCCGGCAGCAAGTTTCAGGCACTCACCACCCTCTGTGTAAAGAACTTGCCTCGCACATCCCCTCTAAACTTTGCCCCTCGCACCTTAAACCTATGCCTCCTAGTAACTGACTCTTCCACCCTGGGAAAAAGCTTCTGACTATCCACTCTGTCCATGCCGCTCATAACTTTGTAAACCTCTATCATGTCGCCCCTCCACCTCCGTCGTTCCAGTGAAAACAATCCGAGTTTATCCAACCTCTCCTCATAGCTAATGTCCTCCAGACCAGGCAACATCCTGGTAAACCTCTTCTGTACCCTCTCCAAAGCCTCCACGTCCTTCTGGTAGTGTGGCGACCAGAATTGCACGCAATGTAAAAAGGTAAAACACTGAGGTGGTAAGCACAATCACTGTTTAAAAGGAATAAACCTGTTGCAGTCAAATAAGCTGAAGGGGCAAGAGGGGAGCCCGAGACCCCCTCCTCACCTGGCCATAACAAGTTTCATTCGAAGTTCCTCAGATACTGAGTAGTCCATATCCACAGACAGAATGTCCCAGACAACATCCAGGTTTGGGGTGTTCAGCGGTAAATAAAATTCATGCCAGACAAGTGTCAACCAACAACCATCATCAACAAGAATATCTAACCACCTCCCCTTGACATTCAATGGCATTACCATTGCTGAATCCCCCAATGTCATAAGGGTATCATTGACGAGAAATTTAACTAGACCAGCTACATAAATACTGTGGCTACAAGAACAATCAGAGGCTGGGCATTCTTCAGTACGTGACTCACCTCCTGACTCCCCAAAGGCTTTACATCTACAAGGCACTAGTCAGGAAAGATTATGGAAAGATGTAGGGGCAACAGGGTGGAGGTAATAGGAGATTTTAATTTTCCCAACATTGACTGGGATTCACTTAGTGTTAGAGGTCTAGACGGAGCAGAATTTGTAAGGAGCATCCAGGAGGGTTTTCTAGAGCAGTATGTAAATAGTCCAACTCGGGAAGGGGCCATACTGGACCTAGTGTTGGGGAATGAGCCCGGCCAGGTGGTTGAAGTTTCAGTAGGGGACTACTTTGGGAATAGTGATCACAATTCCGTAAGTTTTAGAATACTCAGGACAAAGACAAGAGGGGTCCTAAAGGAAGAGTGCTAAATTGGGGGAAGGCCAACTACACCAAAATTCGGCAGGAGCTGGGGAATGTAGATTGGGAGCAGCTGTTTGAAGGTAAATCCACATTTGATATGTGGGAGGCTTTTAAAGAGAGGTTGATTAGCGTGCAGGAGAGACATGTTCCTGTGAAAATGAGGGATAGAAATGGCGAGATTAGGGAACCATGGATGACGGGTGAAATTGTGAGACTAGCTAAGAGGAAAAAGGAAGCATACATAAGGTCTAGGAGGCTGAAGAAAGACGAAGCTTTGAAAGAATATCGGGAATGTAGGACCAATCTAAAATGAGGAATTAAGAGGGCTAAAAGGGGTCATGAAATATCTTTAGCAAACAGGGTTAAGGAAAATCCCAAAGCCTTTTATTCATATATAAGGAGCAAGAGGGTAACTAGAGAAAGGATTGGCCCACTCAAGGACAAAGGAGGAAAGTTATGCGTGGAGTCAGAGAAAATGGGTGAGATTCTAAACGAGTACTTTGCATCAGTATTCACCGAGGAGAGGGACATGACGGATGTTGAGGTTAGGGACAGATGTTTGATTACTCTAGGTCAAGTCGGCATAAGGAGGGAGGAAGTGTTGGGTATTCTAAAAGGCATTAAGGTGGACAAGTCCCCAGGTCCGGATGGGATCTATCCCAGGTTACTGAGGGAAGCGAGAGAGGAAATAGTTGGGGCCTTAACAGATATCTTTGCAGCATCCTCAAACACGAGTGAGGTCCCGGAGGACTGGAGAATTGCTAATGTTGTCCCCTTGTTTAAGCAGGGAAAATCCAGGTAATTATAGACCGGTGAGCCTGACGTCAGTGGTAGGGAAGCTGCTGGAGAAGATACTGAGGGATAGGATCTATTTCCATTTGGAAGAAAATGGGCTTATCAGTGATAGGCAACATGGTTTTGTGCAGGGAAGGTCATGTCTTACCAACTTAATAGAATTCTTTGAGGAAGTGACAAAGTTGATTGATGAGGGAAGGGTTGTAGATGTCATATACATGGACTTCAGTAAGGCGTTTGATCAGGTTCCCCATGGTAGGCTGATGGAGAAAGTGAAGTCGCATGTGGTCCAGGGTGTACTAGCTAGATGGATAAAGAACTGGCTGGGCAACAGGAGACAGAGAGTAGTAGTGGAAGGGAGTTTCTCAAAATGGAGACGTGTGACCAGTGGTGTTCCACAGGGATCCGTGCTGGGACCACTGTTGTTTGTGATATACATAAATGATTTGGAGGAAAGTATAGGTGGTCTGATTAGCAAGTTTGCAGACGACACTAAGATTGGTGGAGTAGCAGATAGTGAAGGGGACTGTCAGAGAATCCAGCAGAATATCGATAGATTGGAGAGTTGGACAGAGAAATGGCAGATGGAGTTCAATCAGGGCAAATGCGAGGTGATGCATTTTGGAAGATCCAATTCAAGAGTGAACTATGCAGTAAATGGAAAAGTCCTGGGGAAAATTGATGTACAGAGAGATTTAGGTGTTCAGGTCCATTGTTCCCTGAAGGTGGCAACGCAGGTCAATAGAGTGGTCAAGAAGGCATACGGCATGCTTTCCTTCATCGGACGGGGTATTGAGTACAAGAGTTGGCAGGTCATGTTACAGTTGTATAAGACTTTGGTTCGGCCACATTTGGAATACTGCGTGCAGTTCTGGTCGCCACATTACCAAAAGGATGTAGATGCTTTGGAGAGGGTGCAGAGGAGGTTCACCAGGATGTTGCCTGGTATGGAGGGCGCTAGCTATGAAGAGAGGTTGAGTAGATTAGGATTATTTTCATTAGAAATACGGAGGTTGAGGGGGGACCTGATTGAGGTGTACACAATCATGAGAGGTATAGACAGGGTGGATAGCAAGAAGCTTTTTCCCAGAGTGGGGGATTCAATTACTCGGGGTCATGAGTTCAAAGTGAGAGGGGAAAAGTTTAGGGGGGATATGCGTGGAAAATTCTTTACGCAGAGGGTGGTGGGTGCCTGGAACGAGTTGCCAGCGGAGGTGGTAGACGCGGGCACAATAGCGTCTTTTAAGATGTATCTGGACAGATACATGAATGGACAGGAAGCAAAGAGATACAGACCCTTAGAAAATAAGCGACATGTTTAGATAGAGGATCTGGATCGGCGCAGGCTTGGAGGGCCGAAGGGCCTGTTCCTGTGCTGTAATTTTCTTTGTTCTTTGTTCAGGGGTGTAATGGAATACTATCCACTTGCCAGGATGAGTGCAGCTTCAATGCTACTCAAGAAGCTCGACACCATCCATGACAAAGCTATCTGATTGATTGGCACCCCATCCACCACCTTGAACATTGACTTCCTCCACCACAATCTCAACATGGCTGCTGTGTGTATGATCTACAAAATGCACTGCAGCAACTTATCAGGGATTCTTCGACAGTACCTTTACCGCCTGGCAATGGCAGAAGGTGCATGGGAACATCACCACCTCAGAGTTCCCCTCCAAGTCAAACACACCATCTTGCCTTGCAAATATATTGCCATTCTTCACTGTCACCAGGTCATAATCCTCGAACTTCAACAGCACTGTGGGAGTACTGCACTACATGGACTGCAGTGGTTCAAGAAGGCAGCTCCTCACCTACCTTCTCAAGGTTAACTCGAGATGGGCAATAAATGTTGGCCTTGCCAGCAATGCTCACATCTCATGAATAAACAAAATAATCTCTCCATCACAAAAAACACTTACTTCTATCACCATGACATTAACCCAACTCTATCCCTACCTCAACCCATCAGCTGCTGAAATTCTCATCTATGCTCAAGTATTGATTATTCCAACACTCTCCTGGCCGGTCTCCCATGCCCCACACTCTACATTTCAACTCGTCCAAAACTCTGTTGCCCTTATTCGATCCTGCATCAAGTCTAACTCATTTACCACTCCTGTTGTTACTAACCTCTGTCTCAAATTTAAAATTCTCACTCTTGTGTTCAAATCTATTCATGGACTCACCTGGGTCTAGCTCTGTAATCTCCTCCAGCCCTACGCCAACAGCCCTCAGCTATCTGTTGTGCTGACTTTGGCCTCTTGTGCATCCGTTCCCTTCCTTTGCTCCACCATTCGCAGTCATCCCTTCAGCCATTGTGCTCTCACTCTCTGTGGAATTCTCTCCTTAAATCCATCTGCCTCTCAACCTTCAAGAGCCTCTTTAAAACCCACCCATTTACTCAATTTTCTTTCTTACTCCTCCTTATATCTCTTTCTTTGGATGAACATTTATTTTTGTTTGATTACATCTCTGAAGCATTGTGGCACATTTTTCCATACAATAGGTGCTATATAAATGCAAGATGATGTCATTGCATTAATAAGTTATCCCAACTTAATAATAAGTATACCATTTTGGATACGGTTGGGGGGCGGGGGGGACCTACCAGGGGATAGTCACAGCGGCCAGGTCTCTGGCACTGTGGCTCAGAAGGGAAGGGGGGAGAATAGGAGAGCGATAGTGATAGGAGATTCAATGGTTAGAGGAACAGACAGGAGATTCTGTGGTCGCGAACGAGACTCCCAGATGGTATGTTGCCTCCCGGGTGCCAGGGTCAGGGATGTCTCGGATCGAGTCTACAGGATTCTTAAGGGGGAGGGGGAGCAGACATCGGTACCAATGACATAGCTAGGAAAAGGGATGAGGACCTGAAAAGCGAATATAGGTAGTTAGGTTGGAAGCTAAAAGGCAGGACGAGCAGAGTAGTAATCTCAGGATTGATACCGGTGCCACGTGCTAGTAAGGCGAGAAACAGAGAGCGAGTGCAGCTGAACACGTGGCTACAGAGCTGGTGTAAGAGGGAGGGCTTCAGATATGTGGATCACTGGGATACCTTCTGGGGAAGGTGGGACTTGTACAAGAAGGACGGGTTGCATCTGAACTGGAGGGGCACCAATCCTGGGCAGGAGGTTTGGTAGAGCTCTTCGGGAGGGTTTAAACTCGTTTGGCAGGGGGATGGGAACCGGAGCTACGGATCAGTGGATGGGGTAGCTGTTGAACAGGCAGATACAGAGTGCAGAGAGTCTGTGAGGAAGGTTAGACAGTTGACAGGGCAAAGTTGCAGCCAGTATGATGGGTTGAAGTGTGTCTATTTTAACACAAGAAGTGTCAGGAATAAGGGTGATGAACTTAGAGCATGGATCAGTACTTGGAGCTACGATGTTGTGGCCATTACGGAGACGTGGATATCACAGGGGCAGGAATGGTTGTTGGATGTTCCAGGGTTTAGATGTTTCAAAAGGAATAGGGAGGGAGGTAAAAGAGGTGGGGGAGTGGCATTGCTAATCAGGGATGGTATCACAGCTGCAGAAAGGGAGGGCGTTGAGGAGGGTTTGTCTACTGAGTCAGTATGGGTGGAAGTCAGAAACAGGAAAGGAGCAGTCACTTTGTTGGGAGTTTTCTATAGACCCCCCAATAGCAACAAAGACACGGAGGAACAGATTGGGAGGCAGATTTTGGAAAGGTGCAGAAGTAACAGGGTTGTTGTCATGGGTGACTTCAACTTCCCTAATATTGATTTGAACCTCCTTAGTGCAAATAGTTTGGATGGAGCAGAGTTTGTCAGGTGTGTCCAGGAAGGTTTCCTGACTCAATATGTAGATAGGCCGACCAGAGGGGAGATGATGTTGGACTTGGTGCTTGGCAACGAACCAGGCCAGGTGGCTGATCTCTCGGTGGGAGAGCATTTTGGTGATAGTGATCACAACTCCCTGACCTTTACTATAGTCATGGAGAGGGACAGGAGCAGACGGGATGGGAAAATATTTAATTGGGGGAGGGGGAATTACAATGCTATTTGGCAGGAACTGGGGAGCTTAAATTGAGAACAGATGTTCTCAGGGAAATGCACGACAGAAATGTGGAGGTTGTTTAGGGAGCACTTGCTGCGACTGCTGGATAGGTTTGTCCCGATGAGGCTAGGAAGGGATGGTAGGGTGAAGGAACCTTGGATGATAAGAGATGTGGAACAGCTAGTCAAGAGGAAGAAGGAAGCTTACTTAAGGTTGAGGAAGCAAGGATCAGACAGGGCTCTAGAGGGTTACAAGGTAGCCAGGAAGGAACTGAAGAATGGACTTCGGAGAGCTAGAAGGGGACATGAAAAAGTCTTGGCGGGTAGGATTAAGGAAAATCCCAAGGCATTCTACACTTATGTGAGGAACAAGAGGATGGCCAGAGTGAGGGTAGGGCCGATCAGGGATCGTGAAGCGAACTTGTGCCTGGAGTCAGAGGAGGTAGGGGAGGTCCTAAATGAATACTTTGCTTCGGTATTCACTAGTGAGAGGGACCTGGTCGTTTGTGAGGACAGCGTGGAACAGGCTGATATGCTCGAACAGGTTGATGTTAAGAAGGAGGATGTGCTGGAAATTTTGAAAGACATGAGGATAAATAAGTCCCCGGGGCCAGATGGAATATACCCAAGGTTGTTAGGGGAAGCGAGGGAAGAGATTGCCGCGCCTTTGGCGATGATCTTTGCGTCCTCACTGTCCACTGGAGTAGTACCAGATGATTGGAGGGTGGCAAATGTTATTCCCTTGTTCAAGAAAGGGAATAGGGATAACCCTGGGAATTACAGACCGGTCAGTCTTACGTCGGTAGTGGGCAAATTATTGGAGAGTATTCTGAGAGGCAGGATTTATGATTATTTGGAAAAACATAGTTTGATTAGAGATAGTCAGCATGGCTTTGTGAGGGGCAGGTCATGCCTCACAAGCCTAATTGAATTCTTTGAGGATGTGACAAAACACGTTGATGAAGGAAGAGCAGTGGATGTGGTGTAAATGGATTTTAGCAAGGCGTTTGCTAAGGTTCCCCATGGTAGGCTCATTCAGAAAGTAAGGAGGCATGGGATACAGGGAAATTTGGCTGTCTGGATACAGAATTGGCTGGCCCATAGAAGACAGAGGGTGGTAGTAGATGGAAAGTATTCAGCCTGGAGCTCGGTGACCAGTGGTGTTCCGCAGGGATCTGTTCTGGGACCTCTGCTCTTTGTGATTTTTATAAATGACTTGGATGAGGAAGTGGAAGGCTGGGTTAGTAAGTTTGCCGATGACACAAAGATTGCTGGAGTGGTGGATAGTGTGGAGGGCTGTTGTAGGTTGCAACGGGACATTGACAGGATGCAGAGCTGGGCTGAGAAGTGGCAGATGGAGTTCAACCTGGAAAAGTCTGAAGTGATTCATTTCGGAAGGTCAAATTTGAATGCAGAATACAGGCTTAAAGACAGGATTCTTGGTAGTGTGGAGGAACAGAGGGATCTTGGGGTCCATGTCCATAGATCCCTCAAAGTTGCCACCCATGTTGATCGGGTTGTTAAGAAGGCGTATGGGGTGTTGGCTTTCATTATCAGGGGGATTGAGTTTAAGAGCCGTAAGGTTATGCTGCAGCTCTATAAAGCCCTTGTTAGACCACACTTGGAATATTGTGTTCAGTTCTGGTCGCCTCATTATAGGAAGGATGTGGAAGCTTAGAGAGGGTGCTGAGGAGATTTACCAGGATGCTGCCTGGACTGGAGGGCATGTCTTATGAAGAAAGGTTGAGGGAGCTAGGGCTTTTCTCATTGGAACGAAGAAGGATGAGAGGTGACTTGATAGAGGTGTACAAGATGATGAGAGGCATAGATAGAGTGGATAGCCAGAGACTTTTTCCCAGGGCGGAAAGGGCTATCACCAGGGGACATAATTTTAAGGTGATTGGAGGAAGGTTTAGGGGAGATGTCAGAGGTAGGTTCTTTACACAGAGAGTGGTGGGTACGTGGAATGCGCTGCCAGCGGTGGTAGTAGAAACAGATACATTAGGGACATTTAAGCGACTCTTGGATAGGTACATGGATGATAGTAGAATGAAGGGTATGTAGGTAGTTTGATCTTAGAGTAGGTTAAAGGGTCGGCACAACATCGTGGGCCGAAGGGCCTGTACTGTTCTATGTTCTATGTTCTAATTCAAAATGCCAGGTGGGGCCAATAGTGTTAAACACAACTGTTTCCCCCACCCATCATGTGTAACTGTAGAGTAGGGATTTATGGCGAACTATAAGAAAACTCCTCCACACAAGCACATTATAGCACGTTGATATGATCTTGGAGTAATGTATTTCGGGTGTTTCATTTTCCAAAAGATTGCCCTAATAGCTCTATTCTGTTACTCCTTCACTAAACTTTCGGAGACATGGGTAGAGCAGGGGCAGGAATGGATGTTGCAGATTCCGGGATTTAGATGTTTCAGTAAGAACAGAGAAGATGGTAAAAGAGGGGGGGGTGTGGCATTGTTAATCAAGGAGAGTATTACAGCGACAGAAAGGACGTTTGAGGACTCGTCTACTGAGGTAGTATGGGCCGAGGTTAGAAACAGGAGAGGTGAGGTTACCCTGTTGGGAGTCTTTTATAGACCTCCGAATAGTTCCAGAGATTTAGAGGAAAGGATAGCGAAGATGATTCTCGACAGGGACGAGAGTAACAGGGTAGTTGTTATGGGGGACTTTAACTTTCCAAATATCGACTGGAAATACTATAGTTCGAGTACTTTAGATGGGTCAGTTTTTGTCCAGTGTGTGCAGGAGGGTTTTCTGACACAGTATGTAGACAGGCCAACCAGGGGCGATGCCACATTGGATTTGGTACTGGGAAATGAACCCGGCCAGGTGTTAGATTTAGATGTAGGTGAGCACTTTGGTGATAGTGATCACAATTCGGTTAGGTTTACCTTAGCGATGGGCAGGGACAGGTATATACCGCAGGGCAAGAATTATAACTGGGGGAAAGGAAATTATGATGCGATTAGGCAAGATTTAGGATGCGTAGGATGGGGAAGGAAACTGCAGGGGATGGGAACAATCGAAATGTGGAGCTTATTCAAGGAGCAGCTACTGTGTGTCCTTGATAAGTATGTACCTGTGAGGCAGGGAGGAAGTTGTCGTGCGAGGGAGCCGTGGTTTACTAAAGAAGTTGAAGCGCTTGTCAAGAGGAAGAAGAAGGCTTATGTTAGGATGAGACGTGAAGGCTCAGTTAGGGCGCTTGAGAGCTACAAGCTAGCCAGGAAGGATCTAAAGGGAGAGCTAAGAAGAGCAAGGAGAGGACACGAGAAGTCATTGGTGGATCGGATCAGGGAAAACCCTAAGGCTTTCTATAGGTATATCAGGAATAAAAGAATGACTACAGTTAGATTAGGGCCAATCAAGGATAGTAGTGGGAAGTTGTGTGTGGAATCAGAGGAGATAGGGGAAGTGTTAAATGAATATTTTGCGTCAGTATTTACAGTAGAGAAAGAAAATGTTGTTGAGAATACTGAGATTCAGGCTACGAGGCTAGATGGGATTGAGGTTCACAAGGAGGAGGTGCTAGCAATTTTGGAAAGTGTGAAAATAGATAAGTCCCCTGGGCCAGATGGGATTTACCCTAGGATTCTCTGGGAAGCTAGGGAGGAGATTGCAGAGCCTTTGTCCTTGATCTTTATGTCGTCATTGTCGACAGGAATAGTGCCGGAAGACTGGAGGATAGCAAATGTTGTCCCCTTGTTCAAGAAGGGGAGTAGAGACAGCCCTGGTAATTATAGACCTGTGAGCCTTACTTCGGTTGTGGGTAAAATGTTGGAAAAGGTTATAAGAGACAGGATTTATAATCATCTTGAAAAGAATAAGTTCATTAGCGATAGTCAGCACGGTTTTGTGAAGGGTAGGTCGTGCCTCACAAACCTTATTGAGTTTTTCGAGAAGGTGACCAAACAGGTGGATGAGGGTAAAGCAGTGGATGTGGTGTATATGGATTTCAGTAAGGCGTTTGATAAGGTTCCCCACGGTAGGCTATTGCAGAAAATACGGAAGTATGGGGTTGAAGGTGATTTAGAGCTTTGGATCAGAAATTGGCTAGCTGAAAGAAGACAGAGGGTGGTGGTTGATGGCAAATGTTCATCCTGGAGTTTAGTTACTAGTGGTGTACCACAAGGATCTGTTTTGGGGCCACTGCTGTTTGTCATTTTTATAAATGACCTGGAAGAGGGTGTAGAAGGGTGGGTTAGTAAATTTGCGGATGACACGAAGGTCGGTGGAGTTGTGGATAGTGCCGAAGGATGTTGTAGGGTACAGAGGGACATAGATAGGCTGCAGAGCTGGGCTGAGAGATGGCAAACGGAGTTTAATGCGGAAAAGTGTGAGGTGATTCACTTTGGAAGGAGTAACAGGAATGCAGAGTACTGGGCTAATGGGAAGATTCTTGGTAGTGTAGATGAACAGAGAAATCTTGGTGTCCAGGTACATAAATCCCTGAAAGTTGCTACCCAGGTTAATAGGGCTGTTAAGAAGGCATATGGTGTGTTAGCTTTTATTAGTAGGGGGATCGAGTTTCGGAGCCATGAGGTCATGCTGCAGCTGTACAAAACTCTGGTGAGACCGCACCTGGAGTATTGCGTGCAGTTCTGGTCACTGCATTATAGGAAGGATGTGGAAGCTTTGGAAAGGGTGCAGAGGAGATTTACTAGGATGTTGCCTGGTATGGAGGGAAGGTCTTACGAGGAAAGGCTGAGGGACTTGAGGTTATTTTCGTTGGAGAGAAGGAGGAGGAGAGGTGACTTAATAGAGACATATAAGATAATCAGAGGGTTAGATAGGGTGGATAGTGAGAGTCTTTTTCCTCGGATGGTGATGGCAAACACGAGGGGACATAGCTTTAAGTTGAGGGGTGATAGATATAGGACAAATGTTAGAGGTAGTTTCTTTACTCAGAGAGTAGTAGGGGCGTGGAACGCCCTGCCTGCAACAGTAGTAGACTCGCCAACTTTAAGGGCATTTAAGTGGTCATTGGATAGACATATGGATGAAAATGGAATAGTGTAGGTCAGATGGTTTCACAGGTCGGCGCAACATCGAGGGCCGAAGGGCCTGTACTGCGCTGTAATGTTCTAATTCTAATTCTAAACGTACTTTGATATTCATGCATACATTAAATCTACTCAAACAATTGCCACTTCCGTTTTGTTTAATGCTGATGACCTACCTTGCTGATGGTTGGTGAAAATTGTAATTTTGTTAATTCAAAACAGCATATTCTATCTGTGAGTGTTGTGTGGCCAGAAACTGTCATTTAACAATCGCTAGTTTAAGATACCCGCCCGAGGTTCCCATCTCGGCTACAGACTCAACTAAAGCATCAGTTCGGGTTGTATCGCGCATCGCCTGTACAGTATCACAGCGAGCTGTAAGGACCCAAACAGGACAAGGTCAGAATATCATAAGGAATATCCTCCTGTGGACTGAGATCATAAAATCATCACTGTATGTGCTCCAGTTTAATAGCAAATGCCTCTTGAGTTCCATCCCTGATGCTCCATCACATCTAGGTGGTGTATGGAAAACAAGCTTAGAGTGAACAGCTAATCTAACCTTTACCTGAAATCAAGACACTCGTACCAGAAAACCTCACCGCCTGCAGATTCGAGCGGATCGTCGCTCATGTATTTCTACAGTCGTTCGTCGGTTCCAGACGAAAGTCGGCTTAATGTTTTCCAAACTTCAAGTGCGAGACCAGGTCAAAACAATCCCTTTTAGTTTCTTGTTAAATTGTGATTTTCCGCCTCTCATTGTTGTACACGGTGAATCCCAGCTTTAGCTCTCCACTGCAATCCCTATTTGGCGATCCTATCCCTGATTTCCCAACCGACCAAACTCCCTCCGGCTTGAGGTTGACCAGACCGAAATCACCTGCAACCACAACCAATTCTGCTGATTCAATTTCACGTGGGTCTTCCAGGGAGTTAAGAAATGCACTTTTTAGCTTGTTCTTCACTATTGCTGACTCATTCTAAGAATCTACAGAAATCCTGCGACTTATTTCTACATAGTCAACCAATAATAATGAAGAGAGTGTGCATACATGAAGGAACAATGCGCCTTGGAGAGGACCTCTGCTGTAAACAGGTGAATCATTTGATTTTTAAAAAATTCCTGTTCAAAGTAGATCGTTAACTATTTATTTAAATTATTTAAAATAGTTGTTGGTTCAACTGCCCTTCAACTGCAAGGTCAAACAGATCTGCTGCTCCTCTTTTGGTGTTACTGTGTTTTAAGGGGTAAAACTTGCACCTTGTATTTACAATGGTGGAAATGACAGTCCATGGTCCTGAAACGGTCGGTTTAGTTTACAGCTAATCCTTAGCTCACACAATTGTCCGTGACAGTAAAATATATGGAGTTAATGTCTAGCGAGTGTTAGTACATTTATAATATATGTACAGTATACAATATATGATGTAGTCAGGTATAATATTGCAGGGCATTTAATGTATAGCGTGTTTATCGTGGGGTTAATATAGAGTGTAGGTAATGTAGAAACCACATGCACACACTATACAATAACTAGAGTATATATGTATAGTGCCATTAATATAGGGTTAATGCATCTTATATAGTGTAGTTAATAATGTATGTATAGTGTGGTTATCATATAAGGAAATTTATAGTGTAATGGTTAGTTCCATTATACTGTAGTTAATGAATAGTGTGCAGTGTAGTTAATGCAATGTAAATAGTATATTAATGTATACGGTCCTTGCAATTGCAGCTGGGAAGTGTTTCGTTTAACTTAACTTGATATTCAACTTTTTTTTAATTAATGCGAGTACCCCTGTACTGAGACAGCTTTGTGTTATCCATAACTCAATATGTTTGCGTTATAGAAACACAATCCAATCGACATGTTCGTAGTAAAACCCAATACTCAAGAGGGCGGCAGAGAGTTTGAACCTTCCTGTTGACTTTGCTCCATCACGAATGGAGCAGGCGACACGGGAATTTCGTCCCAGAAGCCGGAGATGTGTTGTCTCCTGATGTGGAGCCGGGAACGATGCGAGAAAATGTGGTATGATTCTGAATATCGGGGAGCTGTAGAATCGTGTGTGCACTAAAACAGAAAGCGTGGATTCGATAGAGAGGAAAAGGAAAAATCTCCATGGGAAACCTAAGGAACCAGACAAGGATTTTTGGAGCAGGTGAACTTGTGAGGACGGAGCTGACCCTGCGGGCAGTCACGGGCTGCCTGCTTTTCCTGCTGATCCTCTCGACCCTCCTGGGGAACACACTGGTCTGCCTGGCTGTCATTAAGTTCAGGCACCTGAGGTCGAAAGTCACAAACTTTTTTGTCATCTCGCTGGCGGTGTCCGACCTTTTTGTGGCCGTGTTGGTGATGCCCTGGAAAGCCTTGAGTGAGGTGGCTGGTCACTGGCTTTTCGGCTCCTTCTGCGACATCTGGATCGCGTTTGACATTATGTGCTCGACTGCCTCCATCCTCAACCTGTGCATCATCAGTCTGGACAGGTACTGGGCCATCGCGAGTCCCTTCAGATACGAGCGCAAGATGACCCAGAGGGTGGCTTTCGTGATGATCGGGGTGGCCTGGACTCTGTCCATCTTAATCTCCTTTATCCCCGTGCAACTCAACTGGCACAAAACAGAGGCAGACTTGCTGCAGGAAGTGGAGGGGAAAGGCACTAACAGGACGGGGGACTGTAACTCCAGCCTGAACAGGACTTATGCAATCTCCTCCTCCCTCATCAGCTTCTACATCCCGGTGGCGATCATGATCGGCACCTACACGCGGATCTACCGCATCGCCCAGACCCAAATCCGGAGGATCTCCTCTTTAGAGAGGGCGGTGGAACATGCCCAGAACTGCCAGGAGCACACAGCCGACTGCCCACACGAAGCGGCACTGAAAACCTCCTTCAAGAAAGAGACCAAAGTGCTGAAGACTCTCTCAGTAATAATGGGTGTCTTCGTCTTTTGCTGGCTGCCCTTCTTTGTGCTGAACTGCATGGTGCCTTTCTGTGACCTGCACCTGTACCAAGCCGGGGATCCTCCCTGTGTCAGCGACATCACCTTCAACATCTTCGTGTGGTTCGGCTGGGCCAACTCGTCCCTCAATCCGGTCATCTACGCCTTCAACGCGGATTTCAGGAAGGCTTTCAGCACCATCCTGGGCTGCGCTCGTTTCTGCGCCAGTAACGCGGTGGAGGCTGTTAACTTCAGCAACGAGCTGGTCTCCTACCATCACGACACCACCCTGCAAAAGGACCCCCCGGCAGCAGGGGTCAATGCCACTCGCCTCCCCAACCAGCTTCCCCATCCGGGCACTGAGCCCGAAGAACAGGAGGGCCCCTTCGACAAGGTCTCTAACATTTCATCGGCTCACAGCGCAGAGGAGCACAGGAACCTGCTGCTCCCAGGCGGAGTTCACTATGAGTGTGAAGCAGAGATCAGCCTCGACACAATCACGGCCCTTTACCGCTGAGGCACCCGGCAGCCACAATCACAATCTTTATTCAAACACTGAATCTGCAGATGTGACACTTATCGGGTCCGTACGCCATCTGTTTGACTCTAATGGTCACGCTACAAACTGAGGATGGGTGTGAACTATTGCAGCTTCCATGCAATGCGTTTGCACCTTCGCACTAATATCCCGCAGTGACTCCAATTAAGTGTATAATTCCTCCTGCTGGATAAGGGATTTACACTGCACAAAACTGTTAACCTGTTGTTCATTGGAATCTCCCACTTCAAATGTATATGTAATTTCATTCACACTGTCAAGTGCAGTAAATGACCTCAGTAAATATTGTGGCCGGCACTAGGATTTCAACAATTATCTATCGTCTATATGTAAAATTTTTTGTAGCCGTAGTATAATGCACACCTATATTGAACATCTTAGTGATTGTAATGTGGTTGTGAAATCTTTACCAATTTTTCTTCATTGGTAAAGTTTTTGTTTTCTCCTTTCTAATTGGTGATTGTCTATTTACATTATTCACCGTTTTGCACAATACTTTTCTCCCTCAACAGCAAACAAAACCTGCCTAATAGCATTGCAGCAAAAAAAATCTTGTTACAGGTGGTTACCATCCTTATTCGTTAGCCACCCCACTAGAACTCAAAACATCACTTATTGGCTTTCTTTCATGAATAAGTTAGAAAAAATCTCAAACTTCCTCATGCCGTCTTTGAATCATTGTACCATCTCTTTCTTTCATTGAAAATTAACAGCCTTGTCTCTGATTATACATACTTGAAAATAAAAATGTGCAGGGCAATGGGGAAAGACAGGAGAGTGGGATAATGGCCTCCTGTGCTGTAAGATTTTTTGATTCTCTTTCATTAGGAGATCATAGGATCATAGGAAATAGGAGCAGGAGTAAGCCATTCGGCCCATCGAGCCTGCTCCACTATTCAAACCAATCATGGATGATCATCTACCTCTACACCATTTTCCCCAGTATCCCCATATCCCTTGATGTCATGAGTTTTCAGAAAGCGATCGATTTCTGTCTTGAACATGCTCAATGATGGAGCTTCCACAGCCCTCTGGGGTAGAGAATTCACCCTCTGAGTGAAGAAATTCCTCCTCATCTCAATCTGAAATGGCCTGATCCTTAATCTGAGACTATGTCTCCTTGTTCTAAACTCAACAGCCAGAGGAAACATCCTATCCACATCCACCCTATCACGCCCTGTAAGAATTTTGTAAGTTTCAATAAGATCACCTCACAGTCTTCGAAACTCTAGAGAATACAGGCCCAATTACTGCAATCTCTCCTCATAAAACAATCCTGCCTTTCCAGGGATTAGTCTGGTGAACCACCGTACAGCCCACACTGACATTCCTGTATGTCACAGTTTGGTCACCTTATTTCCAATGTATTGAGCAGGCAATAAATCAGGGGCATGGTTTACTAATGACTCTATCCCTCCTAAGCCAATTCTGGCTGCTCCACATTGTTCCACTTATTCCTTCCCGGGGCTTGCTAAGTACTAACCACTACCTTCTTACTCCTTCCTATTGTTCTGATCCCAGCTCACTGTGCATTGCCCTGCCTCCTGCAATTCTGGTCCCCTTGTAAGAGATTTGTGAACAAAATGAAAGCAATTGAAGATTGCTGAAGGAAAAAGACATAGTGGGCAGAAAGCACTGGAGTATCAGAAAAATCAACAGGAAAAAAGAGGTACAGAGAGAAAACACAGAGCATCGAAAACATGTTAACAAAAAAAGAAACAGTGATAATAAAAGAGGAAAGAAAAACAAAAAGGGACAAAAACCAAAAGCACACAAAGGGAGTAATAGAGAAAAAGACGAGATGGTTAGACGTAACAGAGAAAAAATGAATTACATTGACAGTGGAAGAGTCTCTGAGTAGCTGTTCCATGATGCAGTTGTGCATATTGGCTGTCTGCAAGATGGAGATTTGCAGTGGCTGTGAAGTCTGGAGTCGATTAGTTGCTAACCATGTCTTTTCATTTAAGGCTCCTGCTCAGGCACTTGCTCAGGCATGAGGTCTAAATAGGTTTCTGGGTCAATTAGAGGCCACATGTTGATGAAATATTGTCTAGATTGGCAGGTTCGTGCCTCCACTCCATCCCATCATTTCAAGATCAGAAAAAAGAAACAGCTGGAAAGATTTTTTTTTTGCATTATGTTTTAAAAGATATATATAAAACACCAACAGATCCCAAATGAACAATTTTGATAACTGGGGTGTAATGTCTGGAATGCTCCCAAAACTTTTATATAAAATCAATACATTTAATATGCTTACTTGTTTTCACACCCCACCACTCTCACAGCCAACTATCAGTACTTACTTTGGCCATTTTCATGGTTGTACTATTTTGATTCTTTTCAGTGATTTTCTTTTTTAAAAAGTTAAAAAAATGGGTCAAACATTTTAATTTGTGATCACCTCACTAAGTTAGATATGTTTAGCACAAAGAAAGAGATTGGCAATTATGATCTTGGCAGTCATTGTTCTATTACTATGGAGGAAGCTCAAAATCATCCAGATTATTAAAAGTCATGCAAAATATTAGAAAATAATCAAACATAGGGAAAGAATATTAGGTTTCTTCAGTGAGAACACAAATACAAACCTATAAATGTTTCAATTGTAAGGGAGAAGGGAGGCAGAGGAACAGGCAGTTTAATCTGGAAATTGGCAAGCTTAAGTATCATAAACTGACAAAAACATGTGAGCCTTCAACTGCTACCTCTTATTCCTTAAACGTCTGAATTTAAATTTATCATCTGAGGAAGTTACAGGGCTGGATATTCCACTTTGCAGAATGGGGGCCTTTTTTTTTCCATGGTGGGGTATCTGACTGCCACAAAGTTGGCCATGACCCCTTCAGCACGATCAGTTTTCCAGCTTCAGGTTCCTCCAAGGAATCCACCTGATGGTTCAGGAGGAGGGGGTGCAGTTGATTGACTGATGACCTGAGAAACCTGTGTCAGTATAACACTACCTGTTCCGAAATAAGCGTGTACATTTCAAATTTGGTGCTAAATTGCACAGATTGTATTTTAAAATTCTAATTCGCCTTACTTTATCAATAGGAATGCTGAATGTACCACCTCTGCCACTTCCAGCAGGATATCCTGAAAGATTTTTTTATTTGTTCTTTGATGTGAGCATCACTGGCAAGGCCAGAATTTATTGTCCATCCATAATTACACTTGAGAAGTGTCAGAGGTCAGCATGGAATTGGTGGAGTGGCTCAGAAGCAATTTTCTTTGGATATCTGGTGGAGTTACACTGGCTCCCTGGTATTACTGCAGTGGAAAATGTAGCTCACAGCATTCAATTCCCCCTAATAATGTTGAACCTTTCATTACAGTGCTGATCTCAGCACTGAGTGCAAATAAAATACCACTGTAAATGTGTAGTACCCTGCCAGTAGGAAGAATTTTTAAACTTCTCTTATAATAACTCTTATAATAACAGTTTATTTTTACTCACTGCTGAGTTCGGTGATGAAATAAGAAATGCTGGGCTCAGTATTCCCACTGCAGAGGTGAATTATTTTCAAGCATCATAATGCCCTAATTAGTGTGGAGATTCACTGGTGGCTGCATTCAGGGAAAGCATTTACAGGATTAAAGAATTAAATAACTCTTGCAGATAAGCTCCAATTTAATTTTGGGCCTCAGGAGATGCCAGCTATTATGGAAGAGCTCACACGAAGAGCTTTTCTTTTAAGTATTTCACGTTTATATGACCTGAGCTTTTGAGTGGATGATACTTTTTCAGAAAAAATTGATAGTGTTGTAAAATAAATGGAATCAGTGAGACAGCAATGACGTATGTAAAATAGCTGAGTATTCTTTTTCAAATAGAATATTTACAATGCAGTGCATATTCTACTTTTCCGATAAGGTGGAGCATTGAATTGAGGAACAGTCAACTATTTTATTCTGTAAGACAACTGTGTCCTAAATCCCAGATTTGTTTCTTTGTAAGTCTTTCATGTGTATAAAGATAAGCGTCCATTTAGTCTGTAATTTTGAATTATATTGTACAAAGTGAACGTTTCGGTGGCATGTTAACATTTCTGACCTTTATAAATGCAAATCTATTAAACCACTCAGGCTAACGTATCATGTTCACAGAATAATAATCTGGACAGAGTAATACTCATTTTTATGCTCAGACCTTGCAAGTATCAGTAAATCTGTTGTTTCGTTGTTCATGGGTGGTCCAGGACCTGCAGCTTAAATGCGATTTGCCCATCATTGTAATACAGCAAATATACTGAAGCAATATTACTCAAGGCAAACATATTACATCCCTTACTGATACTAAACGATGCAGGTCTCATGGGTAGAATATTTGTAATTCTATTTACTTAACTTTTAAAAAAAAAACTTGTTTAGGATGCAAATACCCTCTTATTCTCAATTAGTTATATTATGCAATACAATTATTTTGCTCCACATCCAACAGTGAATTTGCATTATTAAAAGATGAAAATGTTTTGTTTATTTTTCTCTCTCGCTACCAAAAACCTTCTAACTCAAATATTTGCAGGATTATAGCTTTTGTTTCACAAGTCTTTTTTTCTTGTCGAAGCTGCTGTTGATAAAGCAGTGGAGCAAGGAGATTGTCCCACTGTCAAGTGGTTCATTCCCCATGGTATGGGCCTGCCTGACTGACTCACTCCATCTCAAATATCTGAGCACAGCATCCAAACTTCACCTAAATATCCCCTTCTGGCACAAGTATTAGTCCCTCTCATTGACATAGGAAAAAAACTCATCCCAAACACATCATTTAGCTCAGAATGTTGCGGGATTTAAATGGTATTAAACCTAGGAAAATTATTATTTTTCTACTTACACCTAACTATTAACGCTGGTAAATTTCAATAATGAAATCTTTTTATTTATGATTTTTTTCCCTACCTCTTGTAACTCAACATTGTTGTCTGTAAATCAGCTGCCTGCTTATCAATTGAGGTCAATTGTTGTGGGGAGCTCCCTACATGTTCTGAAAAACCAGGCCAAAGCTACAATTTCCCAATCCTTGTCTCTACTCACCAGTATTTAGTTTTAAACAGCCGCACAGGCTGCCCAGTCTGAAAGTGAAGCAGAGGGGGTCCCTGATTGCTATTATTTAAAGAATGAGGTATTGATGAGGAAATGGAACTCTCCTCACAGACCTGAGAGCAAGGAGTGGATAGTAGGTGCTGCAGAGGTATCGGAGAGAAATATTAAGAAGGGGTCACGAGACTATAGTGGCTGTACATGTTGGTATACGAAAGACCAAAGCCCGAATAAGACAGCAGTTTGACTAGCCAAAATTCCACAAAGTGTGGTAGAGTACTGGAGGAGTTGCCACATGTGCCAGGATGAGAGGAAACCCAAAGCTACAGTGAAACGTGCACCCCTAAGTCCTGTACTGGTGTTAGGAGGCCCCTCCAGCAGAGGGCTGGTGAACTGTATGGGACCCCCGCCGAGAACAAAAGGGGACAGGCAGGCACAGGGCTGGCAAAAGGTTAGACAGGGAAGGGGAAAAAGTGACCAAGAGGGCAGGTTAAAGGAAGTCTGGGAGGAATCCTGGATGAAAACCCTTGCCATCCGGTCAGCCAACCCCTAACAACTTGAAAGGTTAGACTCCACATCCTCCTATGTAAATGCAGACAATAAAAGCACCCCACCAGAGTTGCTAACAGCATTTATAGGAACCTGCAGAGACAAGGAAAGACCTCTCGGGAGCAGAGAAACTGTGTGGTTGATGCCTCACCTAGGTGAAGTGCCACAGGGCAGTGCAGTAGAGTCTGCCCACATATCTGCAGGCAGGAGTGTCCCAGAGACCAAAGGGAGAAATTAACAAAGAATCCTCTCCACAGTCACAGAAAAAGGGAACCACCCATCGCCTCAAGTCAAAAGCCTTTGCATGACTCAGCAAAGCATTGAAAGGGAGTTCAGGATAGATCCGCCCACTACCAGCTCCTTAAAAAAAAGCCTCAATAGGAACAAAGACCCTCGGCAGCCATGGAAATGGGAAAACTGGAGAAAAACTTCCCCAAAGAACCACATGGTTACTGGGATGCCAAAAAGTGGAAATTAAAGCAGCACTGACAGTTTTAGTACATTTTAGGATTCATGAATGAATGGGAATGAATGAGAGAAATGCATGTTTTTTGTATCTTATATATTTTCTCTTGATCCTCTTAATGAAATGCGCCTTTTCTCAAATTGCATTTAATTCTCCTGGGTGTGGAGATGTCAAGCAGGTCCCCACCTGCCAAGAATGAGGCATATTAATTTTGCCACATGGACATTAAATTTCAAATTGTTGCTGGGAAGAAGAGAAGGCCTGTTACAAGGAGTTGCCGGAACCCTGGCTAGAATGACATTTTTGCACATTAACAGACATTGTGTGTAGACAAAGGACCATTCCCTGACACACACAATACACAGAGCACATGTCACAAACTGGCTGTTGCAAAATTTGAACTAAGAGTTTAAAGTTGGAGAGACAGTGTTTGAAAAGGCTGGAAAGCTCTTAATTCCTTGACTGAAGAAGACTTCTTGCCTGTCTGCCTGCTCCCATCTCTTTCTCACGGAACTCCAAAAAAACCCACTGAAGACACATGAACCTCAAGAGAAAAGTCTCCTACAGTGAACAAGGCTTAAGAAGAATACTGGGCCCCAGCGAAAAGCAAGATTTACCTACAAGCACGGACTATACAGTCAGATCGAAGACCTGTAACAAAAAACTCTTCAGATATTGCCTCAAACTTTTCCACTTTATATTTCTTCTGCTCTTTTCTGTCCCTTTCTGCATGCGTGTATCGCATATGCATGCTAGCATGGTCACGTCATGTATCCGTAGGTGTTAACTGAATTAAAGTTTAAGTTTAAAATTTCAATATTTCTTCTTTTAACCTAAGAAGACCTGTTTGCGTGGTATTCTTTGCCTTATAATTGGAAAGTGGTGAACAAGGATTCACCAAAGGGGGAGCTAAAACATGGTGTATGTAAAAATAAACCCTGTTACATTAAGACTAGGCACGAAAGGGAACCCTAGACCTCTTTCTCACCTGGTCGTAACAAAGTAATATAGGAAATAACTGTGATCTACTTCTCTCCTGGTGTTTAATGGACTTAACAGTCGGCAAATGTTTAGCTTCTGGCACAAAGTGCGATTAAGTGGAGCAAAGCGCTCGGAACATGTGTTGAGTCTGTAAGAGCAGCTGGTTACTATTAAGTCAGTCTACAGTTTGCAAGCATTCAGTTCAGCTGCACTCACAGGCACATTGATTCAAAGTCCAAATTTAAATAAGTTTGCCAATATGAAGAGCAAATGTTCAGTAATCAGCTGGAAACTTATTTCAATGTCAGGTGAGCAGAGAACAGAACACTGGTACTTTAAAATAAACTGATTCAGATTAAAATACAAGTATAAGAGATAAGAAGAGAAATGGACTCGCCTTGACCCACATGTGCAAAAATAGAGTATCCCATGCTATTTTCACCATTTTCCCCACAATGGTCATATGATTCTTGGCGGTCTTGCGGCCTGGCCTTCGGAGAAATTATATTTTAATCTGAAGTCAGATTAACCTGATTCTAGAGGGAAACAGGCTGACAGTTACTCTTCCAGAGATTTTCCACCTGCTTTGCTCAGAAGTCAGTGTCTGAATGGACCAAGAAAAGTAAATCCTGGCACTTAAAAGAAATGCCGAGGAAATTTTCCAAGGATCCTGCAGCTAGGTGATTGTTGACAAATCTATTCCTGTCACTTTGTGACTTGGGTGATCTTCATTTCTTCACTCTTGGTATACATTGAAGCACATTAGTGACATGAACTTTAACAAGTGAATACAAACCTATTCCTATCAACAAGGCTAACATGCAATTTGCAAAAAAATGTGGAACTTCTTATAAAGTTAGCCATTCTAGCTCTATCGTATATTTAACATGATAATTAAGCTCAGACAATTAAAAGGAAATGGCATCTAGTTCCGACGGTTTTCCTTTAATTTTTTAGTGAGCTCATCGAGATGGAAGGTTAAGGCAAGCAATGGATACTGCCCCATGTCACCATCAAGAGCTCCCAGTTAAGGTATTTCACAGGTAGCTGCACAGTAACATTTTCGCTGTCCTGAGAAATATACTAATCTTCAATTTCCAAAAGAACACTCACTACTGCATCAATATGGCATTTCACTTTCTACACTAGCCATCCCTGTGCCCTCTCTTTGTAAGATGTCCAGTTCAATGCCAGATAGTATTAAAACAGGACAGATTTTGTTACGGGCCCACACATGTCAAATTCAACTTGCATAACCATTCCACCCATGTTGTGTGCAAGATGTGAGGTGTGGGGGAGTGAGGGTTGCAATAGTTCTGAGAGCAGGGTAAGCAGAGGGTGTGAGTATGAGGAGTGGTGGAGTGAAGTGGGGTGCAGTGATAGTAGGAAAGTGAAGGGACGTGGTAGAGGGGAGAATTGTGAGTAGTGAGACTACAAATGGTGCAGCTGTGAGGAGAGAATAGTTGTGAGGTAAGATCCTTATCTTCATAACTCTGGTGAGGTTGTTGAACTTCTTTCAGCATTGCAGCCATGTCCTGGGAGTTAAGCTTCTGGCATTAACCTTCTCAGTGACCTCTTCCCACTGCCTGTAAAGGTCTTGCTTCGAAGGCTTTCTACTCCCCAGGGACACACGATCTCTCTTCCTGTCCACCCTGTGGACTAGGGTCTCCAATACTGCAACACAGAATCTAAGTGGTAAATGGGTATGATTTAATTGCCATTACAGAGAAGTGGTTAAAGGCAACCAAGACTGGGAACTGAATATTCAAGGATATTCATCATTTAGGAAGGATAGGCAAAAAAGGAATATGAGGTGGGTAGCACTCTTAATAAGCGACGAGATCAGTACATCAGTGAGAGAGGATCTTAGATTGAAGGATCAACATGTAGAACCACTTTGGGTGAAGGTAAGAAACAGTAAGGGGCAGCAAACATTGGTGGGTGTCCTTCCTAGGCCACCAAAGAGCAGTGGTAATGTTGGGCACAGTATAAATCAGGACATTAGAGGTGCATATAACAAGGGTAATACAGTAATAATGGGCTGCTTCAATTTACATATAGACTGGGTAAACCTATTCAGCACTAATGCTGTGGAGGATGAATTCCTGAAGTGTGTACGAGATAGGTTTCTAGAGCAGTATGTTGAAGAACTAACTAGGGATCGGGCTGTTTTAGATTTAGTATCATGCAATCAGAAAGGGCTAATTAATAACCTTGTTGTAAAGGAGCCTTTGGGAAATAGTGACCATATTATGATAGAAGTTTACATAAAGTTTGAAAGTGATATAGTTCATTCTGAAACTAGGGTCTTAAATCTGAACAAAGGAAACTATGAAGGTATGAGGGGAAAGTTGGCTGTGGTGAATTGGGAAAATACACTAAAAGTCTTGACAGTAGACAGGCAATGGCTAGTATTTAAAGAAATATTACACGGTCTGTAACAAATATACATTCCTCTAAGACACAAAAACACAACAGGAAAGATGAATCAACTGTGGCAAACAAAAGAAGTTAAAGATTGCATTAGATCAAAGGAAGTGGCTTATAAGATTGCCAGCAAAAGTAGTAAGCCCGAGGATCGGGAGCAATTTAGAATACTGCAAAGGATGACCAAGAAACTGATAAAGAAAGGGAAAAGAGAATATGAATGCAAGCTAGCGAGAAACATAAAGGCTAACTGTAAAAGCTTCTTTAGGTATGTGAAAAGGAAAAGATTAGCAAGGACAAATGTGGGTCCATTGCAGGCAGAGACAGGATAATTTATAATGGAGAACAGGGAATTGGCGGAGAACCTAAACAATTACTCTGTTTGTTTTCATGGAGGAAGATACAAAAAATCTCCCAGAAATACTAGGGAACCAAAGGACTTGTGAAAATGAGGAACTGAAAGAAATTAGTATTAATAAAGAGGCAGTACTCGAAAAATTAACTGGATTGAAGGCTGATAAATCCCCTGGACCAGGTGAGCTACATCCCAGAGTGTTGAAAGAGGTGGCTATAGAGACAGTGGATGCATTGGTGGTTATCTTTCAAAATTCTCTCGATTCTAGAAAGGTTCCTGCAGACTGCAAAGTAGCAAATGTAACCCCACTATTTAAGAAAGGAGGGAGAGAGTAAACGGGGAACTACAGACCTGTTAGTTTGACGTCAGTAGTAGGGAAAATATTAGAATCTATTATAAAGAATGTGAGAACCAGACTCTTAGAAAATTATGATATGATTGGGCAGAGTCAACTTGGATTTATGAAAGAGAAATCATGTTAGACAAACCTATTGGGGTTTTTTGAGGATGTTACTTGTAGCATCGATAAAGGAGAATCAGTGGACGTGGTATATTTGTATTTACAGAAGGCTTTTGATAAAGTCCCACACAGGAGGTTAGTAAAGAAAATTATAGCACCTGGGATTGGGGGTAATATACTGGTATGGATTGAGAATTATTTAACAGACAGAAATCAGAGAGTGGGAACTAACGGTTCATTCTCAGGATGGCAGGCTGTGGCTAGTGAGGTACCGCGAGGATCAGCGCTGGGGCCACAGATGTTCACAATCTAAATAGATGATTTGGATGTGGGGACCAATTGCAATATTTCCAAATTTGCTGATGACACAAAACTAGGAGGGAATGTAAGTTGTGAGGGGGATGTAAGGAGGCTTTAAGAGGACTTGGACAGGTTAAGTGCATGGACAAGAACATGGAAGATGGAACATAATGTGAATAAGTGTGAAGTTATTCACTTTGGAAAAACAGAAAGACAGTGTATTTCTTAAATGTGAGAGGTTGGGAAGTGTTGATGTCCAAAAAGTCCTGGGTGTCCTTGTTCATGAGTCACTAAAAACTAGCGTGCAGGTGCGAAAAGCAATTAGGAAGGCAAATGTTATGTTGACCTTCATCACAAGTTTGAGTACAGGAGTAAAGAAGTCTTGCTGCAATTGTATAGAGCCTTGGTGAGACTGCACCTAGAGTATTGTGTACAGTTTTGGTCTCCTTATCTAAGGAAGGTATACTTGCCATAGTGGGAGTGCAACAGAGGTTCACCAGACTGATTCCTGGGATGTCTTATGAGGAGAGATTGAGGAAACTGGACTTGTATTCTCTAGAGTTTCAAAGAATGAAAGGTGATCTCATTGAAACTTACAAAATTCTTACAGGGCGTGACAGGGTGGATGTAGATAGGATGTTTCCCCTGGTGTTGAGTCGAGAACCAGGGGACATAGTCTCAGAAGGCCATTTAAAACTCAGATGAGGAGGAATTTCTTCACTCAGAGGGTGGTGAATCTGTGGAATTCTCTACTCCAGAGGGCTGTGGAAGCTCAATCATTGAGCATGTTGAAGACAGAAATCGATAGGTATCTGGATATTAATGACATCAAGGGATATGAGGATAACGCAGAAAAGTGATGTTGAGGTAGATGATCTGCCATGTGATCTAACTGAATAGCAGAGCAGGCTCGACAGGCTAAATGGCTTACTCCTGCCTTCCTGTTTTTAAAATTGTTTCATGGGATGTGGGCATCTCTGGCTAGGCCAGCATTTGTTGCCCATCCCTAATTGCCCTTGGACTGAGTGGGCAATTCAGAGAGCAGTTAAGAGTCAACCACAAGTCCATTTCAGAGAGCAGTTAAGAGTCAAGCACATTGCTGTGGGTCTGGAGTCACATGTAGGCTAGGTGAGGACAGCAGATTTCCTTCCCTAAATGGCATTGGTGAACCAGATAGGTTTTACAACAATGGTTTCACGGTCACCACTAGACTAGCTTTTAATTCCAAATTTATTAATTGAATTCAAATTTCACCATCTGCCATGGTGGGATTCAAACCCATGTCCCCAGAAGAATAGCCTGGGCCTTGGATTACCAGTCCAGTGACATTACCACTATGCCACCGCCTCCCTATTGTTCCTATGTTCCAAGTGCCTTTTCTGGATCTCTTACAGCCATTTGTCATATGTGAAGTTGCTCTGCTGTCTACAGCCAGAGACAGCTCCCTTTAAGAGGTTCTGACTGCCTTGAAATGACATCAATCTAGCTCCATTTCTCATTTCTCTCAAACAGACAATTGGGGTGGCACAGTGGCGCAGTGGTTAGCACTGCAGCCTCACAGCTCCAGTGACCCGGGTTCAATTCTGGGTACTGCCTGTGTGGAATTTGCAATTTCTCCCTGTGTCAGCGTGGGTTTCCTCCAGGTGCTCCAGTTTCCTCCCACATGCCAAAAGACTTGCAGGTTGATAGGTAAATTGGCCATTATAAATTGCCCCTAGTATAGGTAGGTGGTAGGGAAATATAGGGACAGATGGGGATGTGGTAGGAATATGGAATTAGTGTAGGATTAGTATAAATGGGTGGTTGATGGTTGGCACAGACTCGGTGGGCCGAAGGGCCTGTTTCAGTGCTGTATCTCTAAACTAAACTAATAGTGTGAATAGTATTGACTGCATGGCTGAGTCATGATAATGAACTGTCGGCATCAATTTCCATAGTGCCTTTGACCATGTGAACAGGAGAGTGCTGTATTGCCCTGTCCTTTGCTCATCCGTTTTTGGGCACCAGCAAATAGCTAAGTCATGTGTTTTATTTACCAACCACTTTTTCTGAAGTATACCAATTACTAAAAATGCACTGCATTTGCAAAGACAGTGCCCTTGATTTTAACCAGGGAGCGGGTACGGTGCAAGCCCCAAAGCAGTTGGCAAACCCAAGAAAGTTTAGGGAGGTGGAGGCCCAGCCGGGCCTAACTGCCGTAACGTTTATCAGATCCCTACCTGATCACAGCCAATGGGTGGGGGCAGAGAATCTCAGACAGGAGCCCACAATCGGGGACCCACGGCATTGGTCCATGCAATTAGGTGGTAAGAGGGGGAGGGGGCAAAGGCCTGGGTAACAGTGGTCCAAGACATTCTTAAGGCCTGAAGGAACATCCTAGCCTACACGGAAATGAAAAGAAAAATAAAAAATTTATTTGCCTTGGCCTCTTCTGGCTCTCAATACCCCTCCCAACATGTTTGGCCTGATGGGGAAACTATTACTATTAGAGTCATAGAGAGATACAGCACTGTATTCCTCCACTCAGGCCGTCCACTAAAATTGCAGATTAGGTTCCGATGACCTTTAGGTCCAGCAAGCTCGAAGCTGGTAAGTTGTTTCCCTAATTTAACCTGCCCCACCCCCTGTCCCCCCACCCAGTTTCCACCTGGCAGGAGGTTTAGAATCGGGCTAATATTTGGTAAACTTCTGTGTTTTACAACTATTCTAATGTAAAGATACAGTGATGGGAGAGCCCAGCATGTCTGTGCAAAAGACAAGGCTGAAGCATTTGCAACCATCTTCAGCCAGAACTGCCAAGTGGATGATACATCTTGGCCTCTTCCTTAGGTCCATAGCATCACCGATGCCAGTCTTCGGCCAATTTGGTTCACTCCATCTGATATCAAGAAATGGCTGAATGCCGTGGATACAGCAAAGGCTGTGGGACCTAACAATATCCCAGCTATAGTACTGAAGACTTGTTTTCCAGAACTAGCCATGCCCCTAACCAAGCTATTCCAGTACAGCTACAATACTGGAATTTACCTGACAATGTGGAAAATTGACCAGGTATGTCCTGTCCAAAAAAGCCAGGATAAACCCAATCTGGCCAATTACTGTCCCATCAGTCTACTTGCAATCATCAGCAAAGTGGTGGAAAGCGTCATCAATAGTGCTATCAAACGGTACTTACCAATAACCTATTCACCAATGCTTAGATTGGATTCTGCCAAGACCACTCTGCTCCAGACCTCATTACAGGCTTGGTCCAAACATGGACAAAAGAGCTGAATTCCAGAGGTGAGGTTTGAATGACTGCCCTTGACTTCAAGACAGCATTTGACTGAGTATGGCATCAAGGAGCCCTAGCAACATTGAATTTAATGCATCAGGGGAAAACTCTCCACTGATTGGAGTCATACCGAGCACAAGGAAAATGATTGTGTCCGTTGGAGGTCAATCATTTCAGCCTCAGGGTAGTGTCCTAGGCCCAACCATCTTCACCTGCTTAATCAATGGCCTTCCCTCCATTATAAGGTCAGCAGTGGGGATGTTCTCTGATGATTGCGGTATTCAGTACCATTCACAACTCATCAGCTGCTGAAATAGTCCATGTCTGCATGTAGCAAGACCTAGACAGCATTCAGTCTTGGGCTGATAAGTGGCAAGTAATATTCACACCAACAAGTGGTAGGCAATTAACATCTCCAACAAGGGAGAATCTAACCATCCCCCCTTAACTTTCAACGGCATTACCATCACTGAATGCCCCACCATCAACATTCTGTGGGTTACCATTGACTAGAAACTTAACTGGACCATCTGTATAAATACTGTGGCTACAAGAGCAGATCAGAGGCTAGGAATTCTGAGTAATCCACTTCCTGACTCCCTAAAGCCTATCCAGCATCTACAAGGCACAAGACAGGAGTGGGCGGCACAGTGGCGCAGTGGTTAGCACTGCAGCCTCACAGCTCCAGGGACCCGGGTTCGATTCTGGGTACTGCCTGTGTGGAGTTTGCAAGTTCTCCCTGTGTCTGCGTGGGTTTTCTCCGGGTGCTCCGGTTTCCTCCCACAAGCCAAAAGACTTGCAGGTTGGTAGGTAAATTGGCCATTATAAATTGTCACTAGTATAGGTAGGTGGTAGGGAAATATAGGGACAGATGGGAATGTTTGGTAGGAATATGGGATTAGTGTAGGATTAGTATAAATGGGTGGTTGATGGTCGGCACAGACTCGGTGGGCCGAAGGGCCTGTTTCAGTGCTGTATCTCTAATCTAATCTGTAATGAATACTCTCCACTTGCCTGAGTGCAGCTGCAACACTAAGGAAGTTCAACACCATCCAGAACAAAGCAACCTGCTTGATCGGGATCCTGTACACCACCTTAAACATTCAGCCCTTTCACCAACAGTGCACACTTGCAGCAGTGTGTACCATCTACAAAATGCACTGCAGCGACTCACCGAAGTTCCTTGCACACCACCTTTCAAGTTCACGCCTTCTCCCATCTAGAAGAAGAAGGGCAGCAGATGCATGGGAACCACCACCTGTGAGTTCCCCTCCAAGTCACACAACTGCCTGACTTGGAACTGTATTGCCTACATCACTGCCACTGAGTGGGTGTACCTACACCACATCCACATACACCACTGCAGCGGTCAAGAAGACAGCTCACCGCCATCTTCTCAAGGGCAATTAGGATGGGCAGTAGTGCGCTCACAATCTCATGAACAAATAAAAAAACAAATTAGAACAAAAGCATCACAACATTGTAAAAAAGATAATCGTTGCATTAATTGCCCAAAATGTCATGTTGAAAATCATCGATGGCTATTCTGCTATCAACCTCCCAAATGACTCACAATGTCCCTTTAAAGGACTATTTGCATCAGTTAGAACATTAATTTTCCTTTACTATGTACAGATTTATGTTGGATTAATCTAAGTTGCATTATTTTCTCAGATTTCATGAACAAGAAACTACTATTTAATTCTGTAGTTCACAAAAACACTGATTCTTATATAGTATTAATGTGAGCATGGGGTTATGAGGAAATTTGGAGGAGCCATTAAAAGTTTGAAAAGATTTCATGTACTGATTTGAAATACATTAATAAATTACACAGGGCATTTCATGTTTCTGGCTAATACATATTTCATGATGTTATCAAAGAATGGTGACAGTAATTGCAGCATTCACTTGACTCTGTAATGCCAGAATAGAGAAATGTCAGGCAACAATTTGAGATGCTGCCACTAACTTGTAGCTAGATATACATTAACTATCAGTTATCGCCTACATCTTTCAAGATTCATCAGTGGCCTAACACATTAATATACAATTATACATACTCAACTATCTTTCTACTTTCACAGACATTTAGAAATTCCTCTTCTTCATAAGGTTTTGATGCTGTAGTCCATCATGTTAAATCAGAAGCGACAATTTTATTGTACAATTAGATAAAATATGGTTTATGTGAAAGCAGCTCCAACTGAAAGTAGGTCCAATTCTTTGTTTCATTTATTAAACAGAGCTGAGGGAACAAACAGAAACTAAAGACTCTGGATGTAATTATACAAGGTACTTATCATTCAATTTCAGCACCACAAAATTATTCCATATAGTTAAACGCTGTAACCAACGGTTACCTATCACTTTATGAGGTTAGCATTTCAAAAAATTGAAATAATTTTGTTGTAAACATTAAACCTCCAATGCCAATGTTGCCACACCCTAATTGCACAGAGGGCAGTGCTTGTTGGCATTGTGATAGCTGTTATTAATAACATAAACCCCAAACTGAATAAAATTATTGCCATGAGTGTCAGAGTCCATCCTTTCAAGGATGTATTTTCAAGACTGATGCCCCAGGGCAAAATCTTCTGTACTCTCAACAACTATCAAGGTCAAATTCAAGAGACTTTCATTCTTGTTCTGTTGTCTCTGGATACTTCCTGGATACCACTAATGTACAGAGGCTAAAGGGTAGATTTTAATTATGCCTGGGGGAAGAGCGTGGTTGGGGAATGGTCCGAGGATGGTGTTAAGATGATGGGAAGGGATCGCACAACATTTCTGCCGTGATCCTGCCTAATTATCAGGATTGAGCATAGGAGAGCCACCTGCGCCATGGAAATGTCACGGTCCAATGATGTAATCGGCATTGCCGATTTGGGCAGGAGGCAATGCCGCTTTATTTAAATAAGGCCCGGGAGTTAAAATGGCCTGAGCCTCATGTTGTGAAGTCCTTGGGGGTGCTCCTGCTAACTGCCCTGCCCCCAAGTTAAAATCGTCTCTCAAGTTGTGAGGCTGATTGTTCCACGGCGGAGTGGGTTACACACCTTTTACTCCTAGTGAGACCAATGTGGGAGTGAATGGCCAGTGGGGGGGGTTGCTTCCATATTTCCTGGCAAATATTGAGACTTGTGAACAGATAGCTGGTTTGGGATCTGACCCTGAGATCCAACTTCTTGATACCTGAAAGTTTGATGTCAAATTCAAAGCTGCGTCTTGGTTTATGCTAACCAAACATTTTGGATTTTTTTTGCTGATCATCATATTTGGAATTTTTTGACATTTCACACAGAAAAATCTTTGGAAAAAATTAGCTTTAATTTGTCTATTTTAATGCATTGTGCATTCACACAAGATAAAACAAGGCACTGAGAAGATAGATGGTTTTTATGTTGTTTATCCATAAACTGCAGATCTTAAGCAATTTGTTAGCCTATCTCAGCAGTTGATGGCTCACACCCTTTCTATTGTGAAGTCTTTACTCCTTTTTGCAGTGAATAGACAGAGAGAAAACAACACGGACAGAGAACTTGTCAGTCATTCATGCTTGTAAAATGGAACGCTGTTATGACAGTCAACCCCAGCAAAGGCTATGAGAAAGCTAGAATGCAAGAGGGTAGACAAGTTGCATTGACTGAAATGTCAATCTAATCAAACTGGTATTCATGTATGTTCATATGCTGTGAATTAAAGCAGTTTAACATATAAAATAAAAGCAAAATATTGCAGATGCTGGAAACCTGAAACAAAAAGAAAAAGTGTTGGAAATACTCAGCAGATCTGGCAGCATCTGAGGAAAGAGAAGCAAAGTTAATGCTTCAGGTATGTGACCTTTCATCAGAACTGGCAAAGGTTAGAAAATAATTAAGTTTTAAGGCAATGGGTTCCTGCCTCCAAATGCTCTTGCTGGAGCCGGGGTCAGTACAGCAGAGGCTATCCGCCTGGCAACGACAGGTCGTCAATTAGGTGCATTAATGGACCAATCTGGGGAAAGCTGATGGCACTGCCAGGATCTTCCTGACAGTGGATGGGTCCCCCGCTGAGACCAGAGTTTGGTAGGTAGCTGGAGGTGCCCTCCCGGTGGCATGCCGAGGGGCATCGACACCTTCTCTCCCTCACCCCAACACAGACCCACTGGGATGTGACGGCCATAGCTGCGGTCACAAACCATACTGTGGAGAGGCTCTCCCTCCACAGTGATGGCCTGACCACTGTGGCCAAGCACAATTTTTAATTTTGCTTAAAACCTAATTTTTTTCTAACGTTTGTCAGTTCTGATGAAAGGTCACAGACCTGAAACGTTAACTTTGCTTCTCTCTCCTCACATGCTGCCAGACCTGTTGAGTATTTCCAGCATATTTTGTTTTTGTTTCAGTTTAACATATACACACTACTGAGTCAGCGGCGCTTGAGATGGCTTGGCCATGTGAGCCGCATGGAAGATGGCAGGATCCCCAAAGACACATTGTACAGCGAGCTCGCCACTGGTATCAGACCCACGGGCCGTCCATGTCTCTGCTATAAAGACGTCTGCAAACGCGACATGAAATCGTGTGACATTGATCACAAGTCGTGGGAGTCAGTTGCCAGCATTCGCCAGAGCTGGCGGGCAGCCATAAAGACAGGGCTAAATTGTGGCGAGTCGAAGAGACTTAGTAGTTGGCAGGAAAAAAGACAGAGGCGCAAGGGGAGAGCCAACTGTGCAACAGCCCCAACAAACAAATTTCTCTGCAGCACCTGTGGAAGAGCCTGTCACTCCAGAATTGGCCTTTATAGCCACTCCAGGCGCTGCTTCACAAACCACTGACCACCTCCAGGCGCGCATCCATTGTCTCTCGAGATAAGGAGGCCCAAAAGAAGAAGAAGAAGGAAGAACATGTATGTGGTCGTGTCTTATCAAGTGCCATCAAAGAGACTGAAGAAGCGGTGAAAGTCAGGAATGTCCAGTTGAGATCATATGGGGATACTGTTGTCACACCACTGGATTATGTTATTATATAGTTTATATTATATATATTGGACAGTACAGAACACCTCTACATGTAAGACACTCAGACTGCTTGGAAGAGTAATTGGCACCACTGTAACTGAGAATATTTACTCAAGAATGCTAAACTTGTAACACTGCCATTAAGACTTTTACATTTATTTTTGTTAAATTTTTTTGTGGCCAATTTAGAGATTGGATTTTATCCTGAGGAGTTTATTCACCTTTTGCATGGAACTTTAACCTTCTCACCTGTTAGAAACCACACAGAGGTGCAGTTAAAATAGGGGTAGCTGCTTAGCCCCAGGAGCCCACTGAATTTTAACCTGCCAGGAGTTTTAGCATTAATTATTCAGCACAATTTTTCCCCCAGAATCTATTCACATTTCAAGCATTATTTATTGTCTGTTTTTTTGCTACTCTTTAGCGCCAGGCTAAAGGTTTCTTCCACACCATAAAGAAGTATGTAATATCATGGTAGCTTGGCGTGCCCATGGCTAGTCCTTATTACTGTGTGCAGGCTTGTATCTCACTGCTTTCTGATGAAGAACATTTTTCACTTGCTTAAAGCCGGTGTAGGCAACCACACAGTTTGTGGTTGTACCAACACCTCATGATGTCTTGTGACACAGCTGTTCCTATTGGAATATATGTCTTTGCTTGGTCAAAATGGGCATTGTCAGAAATATTGCATCATAACATATGTACACAATGGTTCAGAATTTGCTGGGAAAATAACAGCGATTTGAATGCACAAGTTGTTATTAGTGTTTATATCATCTAGCAATTTGTGGTTCGGAGGTGGGACGGAGAGCAAAATTGGAAAATAGTGCGTCGGGCCGGCTCCCCGATGGGTTCTTGCCTCCGAATGCTCTTGCTGGAGGTGGGGTCAACGCAGCAGAGGCCACCTACCTGGCAACAGCAGGTAGTCAATTAGGTCCATTAATGGGCCAATTTGGTGAAAGTTGATGGCACTGCCGGGATCTTCCTGACTGTGGATGGACCCCCTGGTGAGACCAGCATCTGGTAGGTAGCTGGAGGTGCCCTCTTGGCGACATGCCGAGGGGCATCGACACCTTCTCTCCCTCACCCCAACACAGACCCACTGGGATGTGACGGCCATAGCTGCGGTTACAAGCCATACCGCGGAGAGGCTCTCCCTCCACAGTGATGGCCTGACCGCTGTGGCCAAGTGCAATTTTTAATTTTTCACTATGCTGCACAGCACGCCTCCATGTTGAGGCGCCCTCATGGTCTTCTGCCTGCCACAGCAGCGGCCATCTCTCCCAGTGGGGCTGTCAGCTGCACATCGCTGTGGCCTCTCCTATTGGGCCTCTGACTTCCCTCCCACTGTTCTTAATTGAGCGGGGCTCCTGAGGCAGCGCCTCACGATCAATATCCTGCCATGGCCACTTCTAGGTTCTTGATCCAGAATTGAGGCCAACGTCAGGATCACGACCCAACTGTGAAAATTCAGTCCCTCTGGGAGTTGCGAGGTGTCACAAATTGCTGTACAATTTGTGCCGCTCTGTCATTAGCCTTACAAAACCCCAACCTCCCCAGGAATTTCATGAAATTGCTGCAATTCCCCTGTAAATATGAACTAAACTCACCGTAGAAAGTTAGGGCTGGTACTTAACAGTGTAAGGCCTCTTTGATGACAAGCTTTATGGCTCCTGCAATGCCACTCAACCTTTCCAGCCTTAGAAAGGAATCAATTAAAGCTGTGGAGTCTCATTCCTTCAAGTTGTAAATTGTTCTTTAAGATATTTTAAATGATATATTTTACATTTTTTCTTACTTTTCCTTTCTGCCTCTTTTCTTTCTCTGTTACAGCAATATTTCTTTCTATTTCCCTTTCTGTATCTAATTTGACTCTAATTCACCCTATTTCTTTTGACATTTTCCCTGTTTCTTTTGCTATCCCTCAATATCATTGGTAAAGGAGATAGACTATTGGACTAGAAGGTTTCAGATGCCCTATCAACCTCATTATCAGTTCACACTTCCAGCAATTTGTGGTACAAAAATTTTTTCGAGCCAGAGGTGAGGAAAAAGATCTAATGGGATGCCCCCAATCTAGCAAACTCTGGGCTAATTTGTTGTAAATATGCATCCCATGATAACAAATAATAGTTTACTAAAGTTTACACATGCATAGATTTCAATACATTTCAGAGTTGTGTCAGAGGTATTCTTTCGTAATTCTATAAATGAAATACTTAAAGATGAGTCTGTCTAGTATCTGGAAGATATTACCTATTTACTAATGCTAAGCAATTCTCCATAATGTAGGTGAGCTGCAGTTTTCATGTTCAGTCACACCAATAAACAACAATTACCTTATTGATGACTCTAGTATGCTGGCAGAAGGACTGATCATCCCATGTTCACTGGACTGACTTTATATTTGCATAACATGCTTTCTCACATGGCAGAAGCTGTTATTCAGATGAGTCTCTCTGTAGCATTGTGCAGACATCAAAGGGTACTTGACTGAATTAGCCACAGTAGTTAACTGAACATCTAATGTAGATAGCTTGCTGTTTCAATATGTTCTTTTAATTCGAACTCCTAATTAAGCCATGATAATGGTAACACCCCTGAAAATGCACCTTATTCAGATCATTGCTGCCATTCTGTTCCTCCTAAGTGCCAACACATTTTCCTCGCACTCATCCAAGTCCCTCCCATACTCAATAGCCAAGATTTTCCTGCTTGGGTGATGTTTTGCCTTTATGTTGTTTCTGGTTCCGAGATGTTGGAAAGAATCACACTTTAATTTTGGAAAAGGCTGAAGTCAGTCTTGTTTATTATAGCAGCATGCTTTGTGCTGTAGAACCTGGTTCTTGTGTTACATATAACATGACTCTCCAGTGCAGCCGTGAATGTGGCCCCTCATTGCAACTCTTACACATAACAGCTAGTTCCTAGATAACACTTTACAGATAGTATAACAACATATACATATATAAAATCCCTCTTTCTTTAAAACATAATGCCCATATCAATATAACTGTCAATATAAATTTTAAAAATTATCATTCGACTTGTGGAAATAATCTGAACCCCTTTTTAGAGTCTTTTATATTGTGTATTCTTTTCTTTAATATTATTCACTGTATCACTTGGGTGGTAAGATCTTGTGCCTCCATCTTGTAGATTTGGATTTGTTGCTCTCAGCGGTGAGTTGGCACACTGTACAGGCGATGTCGTGTCACTTGCTGGTGATGTTGTTAATGTTGTCTCGCTGGTTAGTGATGTTTCTGGTGTTGTCGATGGTCTTTTCTGTTGTTCCAGCTCAGGTGTAGGTCGAATATGGATTCTGTTCCTTCTCATTTGGTTACCGGTTTCGGTCTCAATGATATATGACCTTGGAGTCTCAGCTTCACTAACAACTTTTGCTGGGCTCCAGGTTTTCATGATTGGATCCTGTGTGTGCACAGTTTGTCCTTTCAACAGCTTGGGTAGGGATTTAGCATATTTGTTGAAATGTTGCTCTCCCCTTACCTGTGCTTCAGTGAGTTGTTGTCTCACTTCCTCCTGGTCACTTGAAGGATGTATTTTGCTTGGCAGAGTTGCCTTATATTTTCTTCCATTTAACAGCTCTGCATGTGATTTCATGTCAGCCTTGAGAGGTGTGGATCGGAGTGACAATAAGGCCAGGTTTGGATCTTCCTTCATCTCTTGGCATTTCACAGGTGTTCTTTTGACCATCTGGACGTGTCTTTCTATAAACCCGTGTCCTTAAATTTACATTTTCTGGCTGCATTTTTCAATCTTACTACAAAATTGTCAATTGGCTCACCTAGTTCCTGTCTGAGGCCTTGAAATTCATATCGGTATATCCGATGATTTGATTTTTGGCTGGAGATGGGTGCTGAATCTTTAAAAAATTTTGTCTGGGTTTCTGCTGTCCTCTTTGCTTAGGTCCCAGCTGTTAAATAAATTTAATCCTTTCTCTCCAGCCCACAGAAGGATATAGCTGACCCTCTCCTCTTTACTAGTGCCTTTTGGGAAACTATTGAATGCCAACTTGCACTTTTGTTTAAACTTCTCAAATGCCTCTATGACATCATTAGCTCCCCAATTCATGATGGGCTGTAGCAGTGCATTCATTCCTGTCCCGACTGACATTTCAAACTTATTTTTTAGAGTTTTCGCACGAGTCACTCAGTTTTTCTGTCTCTCTCTGGCACTAAATTGGGTCACTTTTCTCAATCTGATGCATTTAAAAATGTTGTAGGTTTACTCACAGATACTTGCTGCCACCATGTTTCATCTTTATGTTGTTTCTGGTTCCCAGATATTGGAACGAATCACACTTTAATCTTGGAAAAGGCTAGAGTCAGTCTGATTTATTACAGCACCATGCTTTGTGCTGTAGAACCTGGCTGTACTGGTTCTTGTGTTACATATAACAGGACTCCCCAGTGCAGCTGTGAATGTGGCCCCCCACTGGAACATTACACATAACAACCAGTTCCTAGCTAATTAGTTCCTAACACTTTACAGATAATATAACAATATATACATATATAACAGGTGAAAATCCAAGTAGAGAAATGGCAGTCCCACCCACCAAGGAACAGGTTGACTTTGCCAGCTTTTGATGGTCAGTCACATTTGCATAATGACAGCAAGCTGTCAGTGTTGGGGACTCCGATTTAGAAATCATTATTTAAAGGGAAGAAACTTGCTTGTTACTGTAGGAGTTTAAAGTTCTGCAGCAGCTTAAAGAGGCAACACAACCAAAATTGTAAATTACAGAAAGCATCGCAACAGATAGACATCCAATAGATCATGAAAGCTCTCAGTTTCATATTTGAAGTTGTAAAAAACCTTCTCAAGTCAATAGACAAAAAAAAAGAGACGCATTATTTTGAATCCTTCAATGTCATTCTGCAAAGAGAATGGAACAACACGTGCTAGGATGTATACAAATCAGTCAGTGGCAGTTCGACAATGCAAAGCTTCACAACTCAGTCCCAGGAAAAGATCTGCCAAGATAAGAGGACCGGCTACATCAAGAAGGCACTGAGTTAAAGATCTTTGCAATTTCCAATCAATTCACGCTCACTGTGTTGAAGTACTTCAATAGTTTCTTGTCAAGGTCAATGAGTTAGTGTAGGACCTTTAACATCCAGCCTTCCCCTGAAAGTGCTCTCTCATTCACAGCCTCACATAGAATCATAGAATGATACAGCACAGGAGGAGATCATTTGGCTCATCCTGCATGTGCTGGCTCTTTGGTTGAGCTAGCCAATTAATCCCACTCCCCTGCTCTTACCCCAAAGCCCTATAATTTCTTTTCCCTTCAAGTATTTATCCAATTCTCCGTTGAATCTAACTATTGAGGCTGCTTCTATCACAAAATATTTCCTTATGTCGACTCTGCTTCTTTTGCATCTTAAATCTCTGTCTTTTGATTACTGATCCTTCTGCCACTGGAAATGGTTTCTCCTTATTTACTCTATCAAAACCATTCCTATTTTTTAACATCTCTATCAAATTTCCTTTTAATTGTCTCTGCTCTGAGGAGTACAGCTTTAGCTTCTCTAGTCTGACCACATAACTGAAGTCTCTCATCTCTGGCACCATTCTAGTAAATCTCTTCTGCACCCTTTCTGAGGCCTTGATATCCTTCCTAAAATGCAGTGCCCAGAATTTAATACAATACTTCAGCTGAGGCCTAACCAGTGTTTTATAAAATTTTAGTGTAACTCCCTTGCTTTTATACTTGACTGCATTTGTTGACAACGCGAACGGTAAGTGGCATTGTTTTGGCACATGCACAAATACAGCATGTGCCACTAAAACGTCACAGCTTGCGACTGTAGCAGCTGCCAGGACTAAAGATGGCGCTGCTCAAAGAATCACACAGAGGAAACCTAACAAACACGTGGCAGTATACAATGGCCGGAGTGAAAGAGTGGAGCGGGTCGGGGAGAGCAGCGCGGGGGGCAGGGAGAGCAGTGGTGACGGTGATGGCGGCGGGGGTGGGGGGGAAAGAGAGGGGGGGGGAAAAGAGAGGGAGGGGGAAAAGAGAGGGAGGGGGGAAAGAGAGGGAGGGGGGAAAGAGAGGGAGGGGGAGGGAGAGGGAGGAAAGGGAGAGGGAGGGGGGAGGGGGGTAGAGGGGGGAGGGGGGGTAGGGGAGAGAGGGGGGGAGGGTGGGGGTGGGGGAGAGTGGGGGTGGGGAGCAGCGGAGCGGAAGAGGAGTGCCTTTTTCTGTGCATACGCTAGAAACACAACAGCAAAAGACTTACCGGCCAGTCCCTGGACCCGGCGACACCAAGGTCTTCGCACACTCGCTCCCCGCGGCTCTCTACAGCCTCTCGCTTCCGGCCCTCTCCATTCAGCCGTTCCCTCCAGCTGCGGATGCCCAATCCAGTTGCTTCTCCCCTACTTCTCCACAGTACTTCAGGCATTGCAACTGTCTGGTCCCTGCATTTTGCATGCTCCCTCTCCCCACCCCTCCCCCCTCTCCATCTTCACCTCCCCCTCTTCACCCACCCCTCCCTCCCCTTCTTCACCCACCCTTCACCCACCCCTCTATCCCCCTCTTCACCCACCCCTCCTCTACCCCGCTACCTCCACCCCTCCCTCTACGCCCCTACCTCTACCCCTCCACCACAGTTGAATATCTGAAGTGCAGTTGCAAAGTCGGGGAAAAATAGCATGCAAAACAAAGCCTCAACAATTCTGGGGTTAATTATTGAGAAGTTTTATTAAGTTCATTAAGCATCCGAGGCACTGCTGTGCATGGATACATGAGTGTTTCCAGCATTCCCGTAAGACAGACAGGCCGAGTCTCTGCTATGCACAGCTAAAGAGATTGTTCCTGGAGAGCCTTGTGGTGAATGAACGCTTGGCTCTCTATTCCACTACTGTATTGTCCATGTGAAGAAGGCAAAGTCACAACAGTCTTTGCTCAGTCTAGTCTTGGTGAATGTTCCCCAAGCGCATCCCAATGTGCATTCCCAATTCATCCATAAATGCAATGTTCCTTTCCACATCGTGACGAGCTCCGCAGCATGATCCAGTTGCCTTCGTTGCTTGAATGCTGACCTTAAGTGTCAAGGATTGTTTTCTCAAGGGCACGTTTTACATGAAAGGAAATAAGGAAAGAACATCAGTGTCAGAGCTTCCCACCCTCCAATGAAAGTACTGTTGCGCATGCTTTATGCTCTGCAGTATAGGCATGTACTGATAACACCGCCAATGAATCACTTAGTACCCACCTCAGCTGTAGGAGTCAGGATGATGTTACTGCCCCTGTCTCGTGACCGTTTAGATGGTAGGTTGTTCGCTGGTCTGCAGCACATGTACTGCCTGCACACAGCAACTCACAACAGGGACTGGAGCACATGCGGTGCCCCAGACAATGGAAATGCTTTCAGAGCAGCTTACAACAGGGACTGGAGCACATGCGGTGCCCCAGACAATGGAAATGCTTTCAAAGCAACTTACAACAGGGACTGGAGAACATGTGGTGCCCCAGACAATGGAAATGTTTTCAGAGCAGCTTACAACAGGGACTGGAGCACATGCAGTGCCCCAGACAATGGAAATGTTTTCAAAGCAACTTACAACGGCAGAGCAACTTACCTTGGAACAATCTCCTGTGTCTAATAAAAATGAAGCAAATCTCCAAAACGACTAAATAATTCAGATAAAATGCGAGAAAATGCCCGATGAAACCTCTCCTCCTTCCACTTTCAAAAAGTCGCGCCGAAGCTTTGACGCACGCGTGAATATCCAAAGATTGACGCATGCGCAGAGGCCAACCTAGCGCGTTGCCCGAGGTAGACGACGTAACGCAATGACGTCATCTGCGCATGTGCAAGGTGGCCCTGGCAAGCCGGACCGCAGCGCATGCGCAGAAAGCAGGAGACCGTCTGCGCATGTGCGCACCGCGGCGCAGCCTGATGACGTCAGCGCTGACGAAGCGTTGTCATGAATCACTTTGTTTATACTTTATGCTTCTATTGATAAAACCAAGGGTCCCATATGCTTTTTTTAAGAGCTTTGTCAAGTTGTACTGCTACCTTCAGAGATTTGTGCATAACGCCCACCCCCAGGTTTCTGTGTTTCTAAACCCCTTTTAAAATTGTACTATTTAATTAATATTGCTTCTTCTCATTCTTCCTACCAAAATGTATCACTTCACACTTCTCTGTGTTAAATTTCATCTGCCATGTTTCTGCCCATTTCACCACTCTGTCTTTGTCCTCCTGAAGTCTATTAATATTCTCCTCACTGTTTACTACATTTCTGCATTTCATGTAGTCTGCAAACTTTGAAATTATGCCCGGTATATCCAAGTGCAGGTCACTAATATATAGCAAAATGAGCTGTGGTCCTAATTCCAACCCCTGGGGAACACCACTGCATACCTCCCTCCAAAGAACAACTGTTCATTACTACTCTCAGCTTTCTGTTTCTTAGCCAACGTTGTATCCATGCTGCCAGTGTCCCATTTGCCTGCCTGCCTCTTCCTATCCCGCTGGATGGACACCCACTTACTATTCTCCTGAACTCTCTCTAGCTGCGGAGTGGCTACCTCCTGGAACTTGTGATCCAGGAAACTCTCATCCTCTCGTTTGCCCTGCAGTGATTCCAGCAGCTCCTCAAGCTCAGAAACCCAGATGTTTTGGCCCAAATAAAAGCTTAGGGTGGAATTGCTTAGTTCATGCACCAGCCATCACCCCAGTATGGCCTGCATGCTGACACTACAGTATTACTGCATCTCATGCTAACCAGAGGTCATCCTCAGTTTTTTCACTCTTTTTAAAAGATGGTAGACACAGCCCTGCACTCTACCTCCCTCTTTCCCACAGCCATCACTTTATCAGGCCTCTGAAGAGGAAGCACTGGTGTTCCTTGGGAGGGAGTGCCCAAAAGCAGTCAGACACAGGGAAGTAGAAAGGTGCACGTTCATCAGGTCAGCCTACTTGATCTCCGTCTCCTTCTATTGTACCTCACATTATACCAGTCAGCTAGCTGGATTATGAAACTCTCCTCTCACTCCTACTGAAATGACATGAACTCTGCTCCTCAGCAAACCATTCTATCCCTATGTGTGCCTAAGTAGAAACAAGCCCCTCTTTATCCAGTTCTGCCACTGTCACTCAGTATTTACCTCTCAAATACCAGCCCCAGAGACATCCATCCAGTGGAATTTGAGAAGTAGACTGGCTGAATATACACAAGATGAGTGGCAAGGAGCAGCTGGGTGTGAAAGATGAGGAGGGAGGCGTTGCTTGCCAGCGGATCAGGAGATATCTCTGCTTGGTTGAAGATGTGCCTGGGGCTCCACATCTCAAGGCTCCTGCTGGGGCGGCACAATGGCGCAGTGGTTAGCACTGCAGCCTCACAGCTCCAGTGACCCGGGTTCAATTCTGGGTACTGCCTGTGCGGAGTTTGCAAGTCCTCCCTGTGACCGTGTGGGTTTTCGCCGGGTGCTCTGGTTTCCTCCCACCGCCAAAGACTTGCAGGTGATAGGTAAATTGGCCATTGTAAATTTCCCCTAGTCTAGGTAGGTGGTAGGGAATATGGGATTACTGTAGGGTTAGTATAAATGGGTGGTTGTTGGTCGGCACAGACTCAGTGGGCCGAAGGGCCAGTTTCAGTGCTGTATCTCTAAATAAATAAATAAATAAAAGAAGGAAACTTGTAGAGCATCAGCTGTATCTGCAAGTTTCCAAAGTGTGCAGCAGCTGGCAGGTCAAATAAAGAGTCCTGTATCTGTGGTGTCCTATTGGATGGCTCTCAGAACTGTGATGAAGTGTCTTAAACTGAAACATTAACTTGCCTTTCATTTTTATAGCTGATTACTGACTTGCTGTGTAATCGAACATTTTCTATTTGTATTTTATTTTTCTCATAGAGGGAAAATATTGAAAGATTTGAAATGTAGTGCAACTAAAGCTGAACAGACACATCAATGAAATATTGAAAATTAATGTTCTGAGTGAAGATCCTAGGGAACCTATACTATAATGATCACCATTCATGGGACTACTTTCACCAATGATCTAATGAAGCTTTTTAAAAATAGATCTTAATAAAATAAAAATAACCATGAGAATTTTGATGGTTTTCATTATTAAATTGAATAAATTCCAATCATTCTCTGGTGACATTGTACATGGGGAGCCAGTATCAAGTGAGGTCTTTAGATAAATGATGATAGAAGCTGAGGATAATTGCATTAGGGTTCACACACATAATTCAGTATCCATTTTAAAGTCAAGTACCATACTTTTATATGTTACTATGATTATTATTTATTGTTAAAAAGGTAATAAATTATTTATTTGAGAAATAGAGAAGCAGAGTTGTAAATTTATCTTGTGTGGTCTTGCACATGGGCTCGTCACCACCTTCTCTTGTGAAATTTGGAATGGCAATAAATGCTGGCCTTGCCAGCAATACTCACAAATAAAAAAAAATCAAGATTGAATGTAGTCTTCAAGTCAAGGAGGGTTTGAGGGCCAAGTGTTAAGAGGACATGCAGGGGAGAGGGAGAAGATAGATGTGAGGTCTAAGGAAGGATGGAGTAAGGGGAAAGAGGACTGGGGGCAGGGGCAGAGAAGGAGAAAAAAGGAGAGAGGTGGGAAGAGGAGGAAGTTGGAAGAGGAAGGGGACATGGTGCAAGTCAATAGGGATGGGAGGGGAGGAATGACAGGGAATGGAAACAGGAGATCAAAGGCAAGGGAAAGGGTAAGCCAGGAAACTCCTTCAAGGTGGGGGCTGGGGGAGACAAAATCCCAGTCAGATACCCTCCCCTCAGCGGAAGGGGAGAGAATTTCACGCAGGTGTATAATAAGACTCAGTGAGGAGGATGATCCCCGTTGTCTTTAAATTGGCTAAGTGAGTGTAGAAGGCATGGACTTCTGGAAGTTTTAGAATAGAAAAAGTTGGTGTGTCAAGCATCACCATATGAAATTCAACAATATTCTAGCTAATTTGTTGGCAGGTTAGGGGGTTTCATTTGAATCATCATCTAGAGAAAATAAGTATTAACTTTATGTATGTAAATTGTAATTACATCATTGTGCTTCAAATCTATAATTCAGCAAACTATTACCTTTGGCCTGGAGAATCTGCTCATCCAGTCAATGGCTTTGTAATGAAGCTGGAGGGTGACACTTAACTAACAATACATGACAGCTCATTTAAGATTACAAATGCTAATCACAATGCCACTTACAAGCTTAAGTGATACTGAAGTTAAATGTTGACAGTTTTCCTTTGGGCTTTTCCATTGACAGAGCCTGACACAGGAATATTCAATGTAATCACACAAAGATTTTAAAAGACATTAGCTGTATCTCAAAAAGAAAAAATGTCAATAATTGGATGAGCATGAGAGGAACCAATAGAGCTAAATCTTCCTGAAATACATATAATTTTGAGATGCAAAATGGATTCGTAAAAGCTACCATCTCAGCTTTAGCAACGCTAAAAAAAACCCTCTAAAAAATTTAAGTCTCCTTTTAGGAATATCTGCTTCACTGCATTTGATTGGGGTCAGGGGAAGTGGCCAACTCCCAAACTACTTTACCTAATTTCCATTCCAAACTCACCCCAAGTAATTATCTCCACGATACGTGGTGTTACGACTGAGGTGGGAGGAGCGCACTGTTTTTTCTAGTTCCACTTCTCCACAGGTCGCAACATATATTTAAATGTTTACCCAGTTACCGATATGGTCAATAATAGACTCTATAAAATACATGGACCAGGTTTCTTTAATAAACAACAAAATTATCGTTTATTATAAAACAAGACATAACCAGTAACGAAGCAAAGCATTGACACACAGAGTGGAATATGAAAGTTCCCTTTTTTCTTAACCTCTCTCACACACACCAAGATGCACTGCAGCAATGCACCAAGGCTCCTTAGACAGCACCTTCCAAACCCGCAACCTCTACCACCTCGAAGGACAAGAGCAGCAGATGCATGGGAACATCACCACCTGCAAGTTCCCCTCCAAGTCACATACCATCTTGACTTGGAACTATATCGCCGTTCCTTCACTGTCGCTGGGTCAAAATCCTGGAACTCCCTCCCTAACAGCACTGTGGGTGTACCTACCTCCCATGGACTGCAGTGGTTCAAGAAGGCAGCTCACCACCACCTTCTCAAGGGCAATTAGGGATGGGCAATAAATGCTGGATAGCCAGTGATGCCCACTTCCCATGAATGAATAAAAAAACACACACACAAACACTAGCTAACCGAAAAAAAGAGATTTTCTCTTTGGAGCTCTGTTACAAAATAAAGATAAAGACAAATACTTTGGCTAAATATTTGCTAATTCTTGAAGAAAAAAAGAGAAGATATGGAAATACGTCAGTTGTCCTTTTTTGGTTTGGTGTCCCAAATATGCGTAGACAGCTGTCACTGGGATCTTTCCCAACAGTCCTTTTCAGGCGACAATGAAGATCAGTTTGGCAGGCTTTCCAGGAGAAATGCAACAACAGGGGTTTCTGACAGGCTTTTCAGGAAAAGTGCAGCATCAGTTTCTCTATTTCTTACACTTGATTCTCAGGAGATGGAAGAGGGTGCTGATGGTGACTGCTCTCTTGACTGGTTTTCTCTTTCTGCCTTCAAAACAGATCACACCACAACACACTCTCCAAAGTGAAACCAAAAACAATATCTCAAGTGTCAAGCCTCCCGACTCCTTTAAATCTTGACCTGTCACTTCTCCGTAAACATCTCCCCAAGTCAAAAACTCCCTGCTGGGTATTTATTTAAAGACAAGTGACTTCCAGTAAATTTTGTTTTCAAACAAGACCTCTCAGTGTCTTTTCAATGACCCCAGTGAAAAAACATCCATGGAATCCTTTTTAGTTTTCCCAAATGTAACAATACCAATAATTCTAAAATACATATGTCTTCAAAAAAATACTTAACAAAAAATATAGAAGCACCATCATAACAGTGGTATGAGCTGCAGTAAGGTATCCCTGAGGTAGATATCACATTGAGGAGACATTTTGTTTCATGCAACTAAAGGCCTGTGTTACTTTCCCTGCATATCAATCTGCTTAGTATTTTCGAGGTTAATCAGACTTTTTGCAGGTAGTTTAACTCAGTTCTGTTCAAAGTGCTGATTTTCACAAGGACATAGATTTTCTGATGGGAATCCCTCTGTTATGAAATGGAAGAGAATAACAGGGAAGAGGCTGGATTAGAGGCTCTCAGAGTGAGGTGTCACAGAAGGCAACTCTTCTCTTCATGCACATACCCATTACCAGGGCATACAGGTAAGAAGGTCTTATTTAGTGCTTCAGAATGCTGTGCTTCCTCCGGGGAAAATAAGTCATCTGCAGCCTACTTCAACCAGGAGAACAGCATTGTCTGTACCAGCCAAGATCACCACTGACTTGAATGTCTTTGTAACAGAATTCTTCAAGGCACCATTAGATGACCCTTGCCAAATTAGTCATTAGCCCAAAGGAAAACTTGCCAAACAGTTCATCAGTTCATCACTACATAAAAATACTCACTGATGTTCAATTCATTTTCTTCACAATGGACCCAGTGAAAGAAAGAGAGATAGCTATCCATTTCTGTAGAATGTAGGGAGCACACAAACCCTCATATGAGAACCTCCTGAAATTCATGAACAGAAAAAGCTTTGATTCCGAATGTGCAGCTACTGTGCAATGCCAACCACCTTATCATAAGCATCAACACAGGATATCCAACAATCCACCAACCAGCCCTCATAACTCAAGAGCCATATATCAGGATAGTTTACTGGTGCTCAGGGCCATCCCCTGTAGCCATGGATAATGACATGAGTTAGGCTTCCACAGACACATGGTGACAACAGATACAGGGAAGCCAATGCAACTGCAAGAAGTGTCATAGTGTAGATTTTAATATTTTTGAAGTCTTGATTTAGGTGTGTGGATAAATCTGGTAGAGACATGCAATATACAGTAGTTCAGCCAGAATCTCAAGAATCCTAGTGGTATTCTGCATACAATGCAACATCACAATTAAGAAAGGCTTGCTACTTCTGGAGGGTGAAGGATAATGAAGAGAAGAAAAAGAACCTTCCTGCCTGCAGAATTAGTAGGGTGCACAGGAAGAAGTTGTGAAACAGAATCGTCAGTAACCCGAGAAAGGAGGACACTGCTTATCAATAGTGCTTTCAATAAAGGTTGAGTCACCAAACAAAGCCACTTCACACCTGTCTGTTTTCCTAACCCCTCACAAAGACTTCTGCCAAGTACTTTCATAAGACCGAAGTATTTGTATTTTCCCTGCCATCATCCAACTCTCAGAAGTTGAAAGCATATTCAGAAATGAACTCAAAACTCTGTGATCCAGCTGTGATTATTACATAGTACAGCAGTCACCAAAAAGTGTCAACAATCTACTAACTCTATCTACAACTACATTCCTAACAGCAGTTCTACCATTAGTGCTGGCTAACCTACTTGCTCAAATCTTTATTTTTTTTTATTCATTCATGGGATGTGGGCATCGCTGGCTAGGCCAGCATTTACTGCCCATCCCTAACTGCCCTTGAGAAGGTGGTGGTGAGCTGCCTTCTTGAACCGCTGCAGTCCATTTGGGGTAGGTATAGCCACAGTGCCGTTAGGAAGGGAGTTCCAGGATTTGACCCAGCGACAGTGAAGGATGGGCGATATAGTTCCAAGTCAGGATAGTGTGTGACTTGGAGCGGAACTTGCAGGTGGTGGTGTTCCCATGTATTTTCTGCCCTTGTCCTTCTAGTTGGTAGAGGTCGTGGGTTTGGAAGGTGCTGTCTAAGGAGCCTTGGTACATTGCTGCAGTGCATCTTGTAGATGGTACACACTGCTGCCACTGTGCGTCGGTGGTGGAGGGAGTGAATGTTTGTAGATGGGGTGCCAATCAAGCGGGCTGCTTTGTCCTGGATGGTGTCGAGCTTCTTGAGTGTTGTTGGAGCTGCACCCATCCAGGCAAGGGGAGAGTATTCCATCACACTCCTGACTTGTGCCTTGTAGCTGGTGGACAGGCTTTGGGGTGTCAGGAGGTGAGTTACTCCCCTCAGGATTCCTAGCCTCTGACCTGCCCTTGTAGCCACGGTATTTATATGGCTACTCCAGTTCAGTTTCTGGTCAATGGTAGCCCCTAGAACGTTGATAGTGGGAGATTCAGTGATGGTAATGCTGTTGAATGTCAAGGGGAGATTGTTAGATTCTCTCTTGTTGGAGATGGTCATTGCCTGGCACTTGTGTGGTGCGAATGTTACTTACCACTTATCAGCCCAAGCCTGGATATTGTCCAGGTCTTGCTGCATTTCTACACGGACTGCTTCAGTATCTGAGCAGTCACGAATGGTGATGAACATTGTGCAATCATCAGCGAACATCCACACTTCTGACCTTAAGATTGAAGGAAGGTCATTGATGAAGCAGCTGAAGATGGGCATCTTGTAGATGGTACACACTAGGACACTACCCTGAGGAACTCCTGCAGTGATGTCCTGGAGCTCAGATGATTGACCTCCAACAACCACAACCATCTTCCTTTGCGCTAGGTATGATGCCAGCGAGCGAAGGGTTTTCCCCCTGATTCCCATTGACCTCAGTTTTGCTAGGGCTCCTTTTATTTTATTTTAATTTTATTTAGAGATACAGCAATGAAACAGGACCTTCGGCCCACCGAGTCTATGCCGACCAACAACCACCCATTTATACGAACCCTACAGTAATCCCATATTCACTACCACCTACCTACACTAGGGGCAGTTTACAATGGCCAATTTACCTATCACCTGCAAGTCTTTGGCTGTGGGAGGACACCGGAGCACCCGACGAAAACCCACACGGTCACAGGGAGAACTTGCAAACTCCGCACAGGCAGTACCCAGAATTGAACCTGAGTCTCTGGAGCTGTGAGGCTGCGATGCTAACCACTCCTTGATGCCATACTCGGTCAAATGCTGCCTTGATGTCAAGGGCAGTCACTCTCCCCTCACCTCTTGAGTTCAGCTCTTTTGTCCATGTTTGATCCAAGGCTGTAATGAGGTCAGGAGCTGAGTGGTCCTGGTGGAACCAAAACTGAGTGTCACTGAGCAGGTTATTGCTAAGCAAGTGCCACTTGATGGCACTGTTGATGACACCTTCCATCACTTTACTGATGATTCAGAGTAGGCTGATGGGGCGGTAATTGGCTGATTTGGACTTGTCCTGCTTTTTGTGTACAGGACATACCTGGGAAATTTTCCACATTGCAGGATAGATGCCAGTGTTGTAGCTGTACTGGAACAGCTTGGCTATGGGCGCGGCAAGTTCTGGAGCACAGGTCTTCAGTACTATTGCCGGAATATTGCCAGGGCCCATAGCTTTTGCAGTATCCAGTGCCTTCAGTCATTTCTTGATATCACGCGGAGTGAATCGAATTGGCTGAAGTCTGGCATCTGTGATGCTGGGGACCTCAGGAGGAGGCCGAGATGGATCATCAACTCGGCACTTCTGGCTGAAGATTGTTGCAAATGCTTCAGCCTTATCTTTCGCACTGATATGCTGGGCTCCCCCATCATTGAGGATGGGGATATTTGTGGAGCCACCTCCGCTAGTTAGTTGTTTAATTGTCCACCACCATTCATGGCTGGATGTGGCAGGACTACAGAGCTTAGATCTGATCCGTTGGTTATGGGATCGCTTAGCTCTGTCTATGGCATGCTGTTTACGCAGTTTGGCACGCAGATAGTCCTGTGTTGTAGCTTCACCAGGTTGACACCTCATTTTGAGGTATGCCTAGTGCTGCTCCTGGCATGCCCTCCTGCACTCTTCATTGAACCAGGGTTGGTCTCCTGGCTTGATGGTAATGGTACAGTGGGGGATATGCCAGGCCATGAGGTTACAGATTTTGTTTGAGTACAACTCTGCTGCTGCTGATGGCCCACAGCACCTCATGGATGCCCAGTTTTGCATTGCTAGATCTGTTCGAAATCTATCCCATTTAGCACGATTACTAGTCCAGTGAAAATACCACTATGCCACCGCCTACCACTCCTACAAGGTGCTCCCTGAGTGAGATGAGATTGAGCAGTGGATGATTGGTTTGAGTGCCTTGGAGCCTTAAATGTCGCAGTTGGTTCTTGTTCGAGTGAAGCTGCTGTCCTGGAGGGACCAGTTTCTGGAGCCCTTCCCTTGTAGTGGCAAGGTGTATATTTCTGAAGCTCCCTTATGTCCATTGGAGGAAGCCCCTAAGGGAGCAGATTCATTGCCACTTTCTGGAGTGACAGTGACGTTTGTGATCATTCCTCGCAGAATTCAATGTACAAAAGCTAGCAAGGATTCTTATCCAAAAAAAAGACACAAATTTCTCATTTCAATAAACATGAGCATAATCATTTTAGAAACATCAAAGGAAATGGGTAATAGTCTCCATAGTGCCTGAAAGCATTAAGGGATGGTGCCATTTAGATGCGATTCATTTCAGTCTGATTGAAAATTCTGGAAAGATGATTACTTTTGAAAAAATAACTCAACATATTTCACAGCTGTATTGGAAGTGAGTGCTGTTATTTTGTTTCAGCACATGGACGCTGTTTGGAGGATCATCGCGTGCCTAGAAATTAGATGTGGCACTCAATTCAATTAGGGCAAACAATCTCATTTTCTTAAGAAAAATGATGAGCATGGCACATTAAAGTCAATTTTTAAAGGAGAAAAGAAAGCAGAACAGCTTTCAAACATTCCTTGGTCATTTATAAACAATTTATATTGTAAAATAACTCCTAAATTGCATAATTATCTTCTGATGCTTAAGCCTCTAATAAGATTGAAGTGCAGAGAAGAAGAAAAGTGAAAAAGCCAATCTCTATTATTTAAAAATTGTCACCAGTTTGGAAGAAATCAATATCAATTTCATCATTATATATTGAAATGACAATGAGAATTACGGCCTTGAAATTATATTGGACAAAATTAAGGTCAAATTGGTTAATATGTTCATCTGCAATGTCTCTGCTGTGTAAGCATAGGTATTAAGCCATTTAAAATAAACTCAGCACTGTGTGTTGATGTTTTTGAATTTCTATTGGTATTTTTGTTTTAAGCATTTACATATGCAGTTATTAAAAATAAAGACACACGGCTAGAAATCAATATGTTTGTATGAAGGAACCATTAACTGAGTGCGGCTTAAGTTGTTACAGTGTAATTAAGACTGTAATATTGCTGATTAAGTTGCCTGAGAAAAAATATGCACAATAGCACATGTACAGCTGGATATCCAATGAATAATGATCTTAAGCTGAGCACTGAGTGAAACAGATAACAGGGACAGTGGGAGCACCGTTTATGAATGCTCCCATTGCTGCTATTGAGGTCTTTTCTAGCTAGCTTCAATATGTTTTGATATCACGTATAGACACCTTTACACCATGGATTCAGATTTCTTAGCTGACTAAAAAAAATACTGCTCTCAAGCAGATCAGTGAACACGTTGAGAGTCTTCCCAGCATCAGGAATATGCCTGTAGGAGTCACAGATGATGCAGTTGGCTCTGAAGGTGACAACACTATCACATTTCTCTCTGGCCACAGTCTTCGGCACTCAGTTCAGCTTTAGTGACACAAATTCACCACATATGGGCTGAACATGTGGCTCAAAGAGCTGTTCACCAATAGGATACCATAGAGCATCTGACATCCTACCCAAGCAATGGTTGATTAGCTCTTGCAAGGCAAGAGTGCTCAACATGGTCAACTAGCTATTTAAAAATCTTACCATCCTGGTCAAGCAACCATACAGTTAGAGCATCTGCAATCAGTTCCAGAAATTTATCCCTCAACATTAGGTGACAAAGACCTCATAGTTTCTTGAATTGTCACATTTTAATCAAAGTTTCCAAATGTCCCCTAATTCTATGACACTCCTTGTATGTATTAAATGGCTTTTTATTAATTTCTGATATTTTTGCCTACATGCTTCAAATATTAAATTATAAGTATAGAATTGTACAATCTACAGCTTCATAGATAACTCCACTATTTAAGAAAGGCAAGAGAGGGAAACCAGGGAATTATAGACCTGTTAGCCATAAATCTGTTGTGATGGAAACCCCACCTGCTAAGAATGAGGTATATTAATTTCATCATATGGAACATAAATTTTAAACTCTTACTGGACTGAAATATGACTGTACCTGCATTTTAAAAGGACAGTGGCTGGAAATATTTGCATTCTAAGAGACAGTTGCCTGGAGAAGACAATGGAACTGCTCCCTGATTCAACTAACCCAAATGGATTTTGATCACCAGACATTGAATGTATAAAAAATCAGCATTCCATTCTCGCCACCTGAGGGTGTCTGTTAAGATGGACAATCCACAAACCACAGGAATGGTTGATCCAAATAAGGGGTTAGTCACATGACTAACCTACTGGCCGACTTGGAGTTTTGAATTGTGTTCACAGAACAGTTTGGGTCAGACTCCAACTGAACTTGAAGAAAGAGCATCTCTCCCTGGCTCTCTCTCTCTCCCTCTCACATAAAGTCAGGACCCACGGAAGAAGCTAAGCTATAAGGAGGGATTAGGCAAACTAGTGTTGCATTCCCTGGAATTTAGAAGGTCAAGGCGGTTTGATCAAAGTTTTCAAGATATTAAGGGGAACAGGTAGGGTAGATTGGGAAAAAGTATTTCTGCTTGTTGGGGTGTCTAGGACTAGAGAGCATAGGCTAAACATTAGAGAAATCGTTCCTGCAGCCACCCAGGCATCGGTGTGTATAGCTTACAGTCTGACCAGCCTGGAAGATATAATTGATTCTTTGCCTACCTGTTCAGAAAAGATCTGTGCCTTCAAAGAAGATTCTTTTAATCTGAGGTGTGTAAAGTTGCCTGGGCCATAGATAATTACTGTAGATTTCACCATGTCTTGATTTAACTGCATTTCAAGGCAGCTGTGACTGGATAGATGTCACTGAACACTGAGGCATACACAATAAATCTGATTATTAGTGTTAGTCTGACAACACGATCTTTTCCCACCTATCAGACACGTCAGAAGCATGCTGTGGGTTACCCAAAGGCACAAGGATGGTCTGTTACCTCAATTCCCTAGCCATTGCATGCATAAGTTTGAGTTTCAATTTGTTATATGTTTGTTTGGTATGCTGCCACCTTATTTATTCTAGCCAGAGAGATTCTTAAATCTACAGTAGTTAAACATTAATCTTTATTACATTATAATTATTTACACTCCACACTAGCCTGTGTGACTCCTCCAAAAGCCACGCTGCAGCTATTCTCAAGTCCTTCTCACCTGTGATCTCTTACATAATTCTGGTAGAAGGTATTCTTTGCACTCTCTCAAGATTAACCCCTTTCAGACCCTTATACTAAACAATTCAAAGGAGGTGCAGGTCTGCCTTTGGAAGCTGCTTTTTTAGTAAGAAAGAATACAGATTATGGAGAGACACCTGAATCATAATAGCTTAGCTGGCCTGCAATGTCTGTGGCAGATTCTGTCATTCACTATTCACTTCTTTTCTGGAGACACAGATGCCAGCAGTGCTATTTTTAAGTTCAATGCTCAAGCCAATGCTGTCTCTTAACCGAACACAGCTGAACAAGTGTTCAAGAGCAGGAAGGACCCTCCCACCAATGCTATTTAGAGGCAATATCAATTACTTACAGGTTAGTTGCTGATTGACTTCTTCTGGCTGTTGATCAATGTTGTGACCTGCCTACTCTGCATACTTCTGGCAGAAGTTCATTTTGCTCAGCCCTGCACCAATATGGTGTCTGAAACAATTCACTCTATTGGTGTGCCATTTTGGGGCTCTAAGGGCACCTGCAGCAGCCAATAAATGTGTGGTAATGAATCCAATTTCTCACCATAGGTTTCTTCTTACACACTGGGCTGAAATTTGTTCTCTTGTCGGAGGCGGGTTCAATGGTGTGGGGGGTGCTGGAGAATCTCCGTGGATCTCTCCTCCACAAAACCCGGGGCCATACTGCAGTGTGCAGATTTTGTCAGTGGCGACCAAGTACTGTGGCGGCACTGATGCCCTGATGCACCATCATCATAATTTAAATGTTTGAAATGCTGCTTTAAATAAATTTGAATCTAATTCACTGCGATCCAATGAAGGTTTCTCAATTTTGTGGTTGACGTGCGTCACTCACGTACCCTCAGTTTTGCGACTTTGAAAAGCTAACGCCACCAAGGCATGGGTCCCCGTTGCCGCTAAAGGAAAGGTAACCTGGCCATAGTTGCATAGGAGAAGTGGGGTTTACAGTGGCCTTTGCTGTTGTGCTGAGTGTCCAAGGGGCTTGTGTGTGAATGGAGGGAACTCTGCAAGGGACTTATGTGTAAATAGGGGGAACATCAGGTGACGCCGTGAACGGTGTCTCCATTGCTGCCCCTGCCACGTGATTGCAAAATGGCTGCCCGCCATATAATCAGCTGCTTACGCCACAAGCAGGACCGCTCTCTTTTTGCGCTCCCACTGCCGCTCCTGGCAGCAGGATCATAAAATTCAGCCCACTTTCTTTCAAGAAAGCAGTGATTTGAAAACTTTACTGTGTAGATGACGCCTTGCAAATATGGGCACAAACCCCTGGAAATCCCCATCTTAACTTTCAAAAAATGGTCAACTATCCAAAGAGAAACAGAAGTGTCATTGCAGAAAATATTTTCATTAATATACATGAACAGAAATAATGTGCTTGTAAGTGACAAAATATAGAGACCTGATGACAGACAGATAGGAATATAATAGCCTTTGGGATCCCTTGATGATCCTTTAAGGTCCTTGGACCCTAGTTTGAAAACTTGCATTATGTAGTCCGAGGGGAGTCTCTTTTAGCATCTCTCACTTTCCTGGATAGGAATGAAGAAAAAGTGTGTCATTGATAATTATTCCCCCTCACCCCTAGCCTATAACCTTTCTCTCTCTGTCACAACTTCTGTTGTCTGTTCCATTTTATTGATACTATCATACTTATTGTCATTCTGAACTTTCCTTTCTTGTTCCTTCCCGGCTCCTAATATATCATCCATTATGTTCTTTTGCCTCCCTACTGTATTGAAATCAACACCCATTTTATTACACTGCCTCCTACTCTAATCTTGCAGGGCACTTAAACTGTTGAACTCCTTACCTTCTTCAATGTTTCCCTTTTCTTAGTCTTCAGACTTTTAAAACCCAAGCTAAGCTCTACATTCTGATTCACCTCTTTATCCCTTTGAACTTGGTGGTGTCCTGCACCTTTCTTCTAGGTTTCTCAATTTAAAAACACTCACGCTAATTAAATCACCTCTTCAAAGAATTCTAGCAAGTTTGTGGGGCATCTCCCATTGCTTCTTAAACAATGCTCATTACCTATTATGACCTCGATAATCTTTATATTGAAATTGACAGCACCATGTAAAATCATCTTAAGCAACTACCAGTGCTACACTAAGTGCTTTATAAGGGCTAAATTTTAACTGAGAAAAGCAGGTAGGTTTGGCTAGTGTGGGAGTTAAAATGTCAGAAATCTGTTTCCTGATCCAAACCTGCCCCAATCTGCCCATTTTCAGCTTCAGCTGAGGCCAGATGTTGGGCAGGCAATTAACCCTATTCAAGGAGGTAGATTGGAACTTTAAATATGATAAAAAGGCTGCAAGGCTCTTTGGTATTCTGCCTCTGAACTTTTACTGTTGTTGGCTGGGTTTCACAAGCGTAACTCAGTAGCCTCCTCCTGGATCTAGGTGCCTGTCTGAGGAGCTTCTGTCATCAGCCCGTTCTTCCCCTCAGTGACCTTCCCACACCCATCACCACCACCAAGCCCCGATCACCCACACTCCCTCCCCCAGGTCTCCAATCCCCTCAACACAAGGCCCACGACCTTCCCTCCCTCAGGACCCGACCTCACCCCCCTTCCCAATCGCTCCAACCCTGCTCCGGTCGACCACCCCCAAACCCTTCCGATCACCCACCCCCCCCACCCCTCAGCCTTTCAATCAGGCTGGGCATCCAGGTGGGGAACCAATCACTGATGTCAGAGACACAAGGTATGGGGGAATGCCAAATTGTGAGTTCTCCTGACTTCCTGACTGATCTGCTCCCTGCGGGTCAGGTCAGTAAAAATTCTGCCCTATGTCCCAATTTAATCTCTCACTCCTTTTTCTTTGTGATTTTATGAGCCACCATTTCATTCACTGGTACTTATGGAGCTCCTAAAATAGGTCATATTAATCGCAGTGTTACTTACGAATTAGGAGCATGAGTAGGCCACTTGAACCTTCGAGCCTGCTCCGCCATTCAATAAGTACATGGCTGAACTGATTACTCCACATTTCCACCTACCCCTGATAACCTTCCACCCCCTTGCTTATCAAGAATCTATCTATCTCTGCCTTAAAAAAATTCAAAGACTCTGCTTCCACTGCCTTTTGAGGAAGAGAATTTCAAAGACTCACGACCCTCAGAGAAAAAAATTCTCCTTATCTCTGTCTTAAATGGGCGACCTCTTATTTTCAAACAGTGACCCCTAGTTCTAGATTCTCCCACAAGGGGAAACATCCTTTCCACATCCACCCTGTCAAGACCTCTCAGGATCTTATATGTTTCAATCAAGTCGCCTCTTACTCTTCTAAATTCCAGCAGATGCAAACCTAGCCTGTCCAATCCTTCCTCGTAAGACAGCCCACCCATTCCAGGTATTAGTCTAGTAAACATTCTCTGTACTGCCGTCAACGCATTTACATCCTTCCTTAAATAAGGAGACCGGTACTGTACACAGTACTCCAGATGTGGTCTCACCAATGCCCTGCATAGCTGAAGCAAACTTCCCTACTTTTGTATTCAATTCCCCTCATGATGAACGATAACATTCTATTAGCTTTCCTAATTACATGCTGTACCTGCATACCTTTTGCAATTCATGTACTAGGACACCCAAATTCCTCTGCATCTAAGAGCTCTGCAATCTCTCACCATTTAGATAATATGCTTCTTTTTTATTCTTCCTGCCAAAGTGAACAATTTCCCACTTTCCCACATTATACTCCATTTGCCAGGTCTTTGCCCTCTCACTTAACCTATCTATATCCCTTTGTAGCTCCCTTATGTCCTCTTCACAAGTTACTTTCCTACCTATCTTTGTGTCATCAGCAAATTTAGCAACCATACCTTCGGTCCCTTCATCTAAGTCATTTATATAAATTGTAAAAAGTTGAGGCCCCAGCACAGATCCCTGTGGCACACCACTCATTACATCTTGCCAACCAGAAAATGACCCATTTATGCCTACTCTCTGTTTCCTGTTAACTAACCAATCTTCTATCCATGCGAATATGTTACCCCCTACACCATGAGTTTTAATTTTCCACAATAACCTTTGATGTGACACCTTATCAAATGCCTTCTGGAAATCTAAGTACAATACATCCATCGGTTCCCCTTTATCCACAGCACATGTAACTCTCTCAAAGAACTCCAATAAATTGGTTAAACATGATTTCCCTTTCACAAAACCATGTTGACTCTGCCTGATTACCTTGCATTTTTCTAAATTGCAACACTCGTGCCCTTAAGGATTCCAAAATGCATCCAATTTCAACCAGGTGCCCAGTGGGGATACAATGCATTAAATTTCTTTGTAATAGAAGTTTTACCGATTTCTAAGAGGTTACAGATTCCCGAACCTGATTGACCAGATCTGGAATTACTCTACAGTTTATATTTTAGTTTACACCTAATAACCAATCTGACAAATTAAAAAATGAAACTGATGTTTAATGCAATAATTTTCTTAATCAATCCTGACCTGCCTGTACTTGCTAGACATATAAAAAGATTCTAAATTTTTTTGATTGATAATTTTTTAAACATATCATACATTTTTGGTAGTAATTTTGACTTTAGATGATAGTGTAAAGCATACAACAGTGGCTTGGCCCCCTGTTAAATACTTCTCCTGATTTTCATTTCTTTTGGATATCATGTGATTAACACTATTGTCTAAAGTTAAAATGATCCCTATGTATTTTATGTTGGTACATTCCCATGATTCAAACTTCTTTATGATTTGAAGCAAATAAACCTAAATAAATCCAACAAAAGGTGATTTCTAACAAATATGAATTACGAAATTTCCAAATCTGGTTGTATTTGCTGAGTTAGAAGAAGCAAGTCTATAATTGATATTGAAGGTTAAGCTACCACTGATTCCAAACACAGCATCAAAATTATTTTTGATTGATGTCAAACTCTGTACATGTGGCTCAGGTAAAATTGGAACTGTCTTCACATGTGCACTGTTTTAACACTGACGTTTGAATCCTGTAACAAAACTCAGCAGGAACTGTCTTAGGAGAACAAAGAATGCTTTGATCAATCTGTAAAAGACTTTCATTATTGCAAAAATTGGAAGACGTAAAGCATTAAATAACAAAGCTATGAGCACAGCCCCTGGTATGTTTATATGTTAAATACTCATCACCTGGAATATATGGATGAATCGAATAAATGATGATCTAAGAATTATGGCTTAACATTAAATATTTGTCAACTACACGGCATGGCATTTTCACTGGTAGCTTCTATACATCTCTTCTGTAAACGCTGCATTTGAAACAGAGCAGCTTGGTGTATTGTGTTACAGGGGATATTTACACAACTAATATTCAACTTAGACATATGCAGCCACTATTTGTCTTCAGTACATTACATGTGACCTAACAGTCTGCTTGTGCCTATATATAAAAACTGGAACAACTGCAGGTTTAGCTCTGTGTACAGCAATCAAACAAAATTCATACAATACTGCTGGATGCTAGAAGTAAACACATTGGGCTGAACTTCCCTAGTCCCATGAAAGCAGGTTAGTAGGTGAGACTGAGAGCAAAATTGGAATAAAGCATGTCCGATTGGATCCTGGATGCATTCCCGTCTTTGAGCGATCTTGCCGGAGGTGGACCCATCAATGGGCCAATTGAGGGAAAGGTGATGGTGCGCTGGGATCTTCCCAAAAGTGGATGAGCTCCCCGCTGAGGCTGGAGACCGGAATTGAACTGGAGGTCACCTCCCAACAGCAGGCCGGGGGGGCCATCGATGCCTCCTCTACTCATCCCAGCACAAACCCACTGGGGTATGACAGCCACAGCCGCGGCCACAAGCCAACCTATGGAGGGGTTTACAGAATCACAGAATAATACAGTGCAGAAGAGGCCCTTTGGCCCATCGAGTCTGCACCGATGCATTAAAGCACCCGACCTGTCTACCTAATCCCATTTGCCAGCACATGGCCCATAGCCTTGAATGTTATGACGTGCCAAGTGCTCATCCAGGTACTTTTTAAAGGATGTGAGGCAACCTGCCTCTACCACCCTCCCAGGCAGGGCATTCCAGACTGTCATCACCCTTTGGGTAAAAAAGATCTTCCTCAAATCCCCCTTAAAACCTCCTGCCCCTCACCTTAAACTTGTGACACCTCGTAACTGACCCTTCAACTAAGGGGAACAGCTGCTCCCTATCCACCCTGTCCAAGCCCCTCATAATCTTGTATACCTCGATCAGGTCACCCCTCAGTCTTCTCTGCTCCAGCGAAAACAACCCAAGGCTATCCAACCTCTCTTCATAGCTTAAATGTTCCATCCCAGGCAACATCCTGGTGAATCGCCTCTGCACCCCCTCCAATGCAATCACATCCTTCCTATAATGTGGCGACCAGAATTGCACACAGTACTCCAACTGTGGCCTTACCAAAGTTCTGTACAACTCCAACATGACCTCCCTGCTTTTGTAATCTATGCCTTGATTGATAAAGGCAAGTGTCCCATATGCCTTTTTCACTACCCTATTAACCTGCCCTTCTGCCTTCAGAGATCTATGGACAAACACGCCAAGGTCCCTTTGTTCCTCAGAACTTCCCAGTGTCAGGCCATTCATTGAATACTTCCGTGTCATATTACTCCTTCCAAAGCGTATCACCTCAAACTTTTCAGCGGTAAATTCCATCTGCCACTTTTCTGCCCATTTGACCATCCCGTCTATATCTTCCTGTAACCTAAGACACTGCACCTCACTGTTAACCACTTGGCCAATCTTTGTGTCATCCGCGAACTTACTGATCCTACCCCCCACATAGTCATCTATGTCGTTTATATAAATGACAAACAATAGGGGACCCAGCACAGATCCTTGTGGTATGCCACTGGACACTGGCTTCCAGTCACTAAAACAGCCATCTGTCATCACTCTCTGTCTCCTACAGCTAAGCCAATTTTGAATCCACCTTATCAAGTTACCTTGTATCCCATGTGCATTTGCTTTCTTGATAAGTCTCCCATGTGGGACCTTGTCAAAGGCTTTGCTGAAATCCATGTAAACTACATCAACTGCACTACCCTCATCTACACACCTGGTCACATGCTCAAAAAATTCAATCAAATTTGTTAGGCATGACCTCCCTCTGACAAAGCCATGCTGACTATTCCTAATCAAATTTTGCCTCTCCAAGTGGAGATAGATTCTCTCCTTCAGAATTTTCTCCAATAGTTTCCCTACCACTGACGTCACTGGTCTGTAGTTTCCTGGCTTATCTCTACAACCTTTCTTAAATAGTGGGACCACATTAGCTGTTTTCCAGTCCTCTGGCACCTCCCCTGTGGCCAGAGAGGAATTAAAAATTAGGGTCAGAGCCCCTGCAATCTCCACCCTCGCCTCCCACAGCATCCTGGGACACAAATCATCCGGACCTGGAGATTTGTCCACTTTTAAGCCTTCCAAAACCTCCAATACCTTTTCACTCCCTATGACAATTTGCTCAAGAACCTCACAGTCTCTCTCTTTAAGTTCCATATCTACATCCTCATTCTCTTGGGTGAAGACAGATGTGAAGTATTCATTCAACACCCTACCAATGTCCTCTGGCTCCACCCACAAATTTCCCCCTTGGTCCCTAATGGGCCCTACTCTTTCCCTGGTTATCCTCTTCCCATTGATATACTTACAGAATATCTTGGGATTTTCCCTACTTTTATCAGCCAGAGCTTTCTCATATACGTTCTTTGCTCTCCTAATTGCTTTCTTAAGCTCCATCCTTCACTTTCTGTATTCCACTAATGCTTCCATTGATTTGCTGTCCTTGTATTTGCTAAAAGCCTCTTTTTTCCTTCTCATCATACCCTGAATGTTTCTGGTCATCCATGGTTCTCTGGGCTTATTGCTCCTACCTATTACCCTGGAGGGAACATGTTGGGCCTGTACCCTCCCCATTTCCTTTTTGAATGCTTCCCACTGCTCTTCTGTAGATTTCCCGACAAGTAACCCTTTCCAGTCTACCTTGGCCAGATCCTGCCTTATTTTACTAAAATTCGCTCTCCCCCAATCCAAAACCTTTTTTTGCAACTTGTCTATTTCTTTCTCCATAACAAGCTTAAATTGTACCATGTTATGGTCACTATCACCAAAATGCTCCCCCACCAACACATCAACCACCTGTCTGGCTTCATTCCCCAGAATTAGGTCCAGCACTGCGCCCTCCCTTGTTGGATCCTCTACATATTGAGCTAAAAAGTTCTCCTGTATACATTTTAAGAACTCCACTCCATCTAAGCCCTTAACACAATGACTATCCCAATTAATGTTGGGAAAGTTGAAATCATCTAATATAATTACCCTATTATTTTTACACACCTCTGCAAATTGCGCACATATTTGCTCCTCAATTTCCCGCTGACTGTCTGGGGATCTATAATAATCACCTAGCAATGTGGCTGACCCTTTTTTATTCCTAAACTCTACCCATAAAGCTTCATTTAATGCCCCCTCCAAGATATCATCTCTCCTTACTGCAGTAACTGACGCCTTAACTGATATTGCAATGCCCCCTCCTCTTTTACCCCCTCCTCTGTCTTGCCTGAAGATTCTATATCCCGGGACATTGAGCTGCCAATCTTGCCCCTCCCTCAACCATGTCTCCGTGATGGCTACTATATCACAATTCCACGTGTCAATCATTGCCTTTAACTCATCCGTTTTACCTGTAATACTCCTGGCATTAAGGTAGGGGCCTTCCATCCTGGTCTTACTCCCTTGAAACTTACTTCCGCTGTATTCCCTCTGACTTGTTTGCTTTCCTGTGCTTATCTGTGTCCCTATTCTGCTAGGAGTCTGTGTCCCCTCCCACAGCCAAATTAGTTTAAACACCTCCCAACAGCACTTGCAAACCTGCCAGCAAGGATGTTAGTCCCCCTCTGGTTCAGATGTAGACCGTCCCGCTTGTACAGGTCCCACCTTCCCCAGAAACGGTCCCAGTGGTCCAGGAATCTAAAACCCTCCCTCCTGAACCAACTCTTAAGCCATGCATTCATCTGTGCTATTCTCCTATTTCTATACTCGCTAGCATGTGGCACTGGGAGTAATCCAGAGATTACAACCCGAGAGGTCCTGCTTTTTAGTCTGCTGCCTAACTCCCTAAATTCTTGATGCAAGACTTCATCCCTCTTTCTACCTATGTCATTGGTACCAACATGTACCATGACCTCTGCCTTATCATCCTCCCCCTTCAGGATGCCCTGCAGGCGTTCAGTGACATCCCGGACCCTGGCACCAAGGAGGCAACACACCATCCTGGAGTCACGTTGATGGCCACAGTAGCGCCTATCTGTTCCCCTGACTATAGAATCCCCTATAAATCCTTCCAAAATGAATGCCTGGCAGCTGTGACCATGTGTGAGTTTTAATTTTTCCCAATGCTGCAGAGAGCATCTCCACCTTGAGGTGCCCTCATGGTCTCTTACCTGCTTCAGCAGCGCCCATCTCTCCCATTGAGGCTTCTTGCTGGACATTGCTGTGGGCCTTTGATTGAGCCTCCCACTTCTCTGGTCGGCCTGTCATCGTTATTTGGATGAGGCACCCAGAGGCGGCCAATTAAGAAATCGCCGCTGGGACGATTGGGAGCAACTTCCCGCCATGGCCACTTCCAGTTTCCCAACTCAGAGTTGACGCCAATGTCAGGATTGGGACCCATCTGGGAAAATTCAGCCCATTGTTGCTGGGTTTTGTAGAAGCACAATATGTTGTGGACCAGTAGAACCAGCAGGTGCGGATTGTGTGGATAAATGCATGTCACATTTTCAGGAGAGGTATTGAAAGGACTTTGGCACAAAGCAGTAGATGCGAAGCATGACTGGTGGATTTAATGATTTATAGCTTTAGAGGTGATGATATTAGATCTGCAATTCAAATGACTGGAAAACAGAATGAAGATTATGGTGTGCTGACATGATTGATGGAAGATCAATTGTTAGTTGTTTGAATACTGACTGTCCTTTGAATACTGCCTGTCCTGGTAAGCCTCAGTTAAAACATGATAAAAGACCACAAAGTAAACATTGCATGTTAGATTTATAGAAGGAAAAAAGAGGATGCTTAAATGTACAATCTCTTTAATTCTCATCTTATTAAAATTATGAAACTAACAAACAACAGTAATAGGGGAATTTGAATATCTTAAAACAAATACACAAAGCATTTTGTGAATATTGACTTACGCATATGCAATGCCTGAATATTAACCATTCACAGGGCAAATAAGCATTTAATAAGCATGCACAATACGATGCAACAACAGTAACTATGCACATAAAAAAATATCCAAAAGAGCTTCACAGACAAGCAATCAAAATATAATGGATGCCAAGCCAAAGAAGTGGTGGAGTACTAGAGTGGTGAAAATGCTGGAATCTATTATTAAGGAAGTCTTAAAAATGCACTTAGAAAAGCACAGTATGATTAGAACAAGTCAACATGGTTTTACTAAAGGGAAATCCTGTTTGACAAATTTATTAGAGTTTTTTGAGCATGTAACCAGTACGGTAGATAAAGGGGAACCAGTAGATGTAGTATACCTGGATTTCCAAAAGGCATTGGATAAGGTGACATGCAAAAGTCAAGATAAGGGCTCATGGAGTTGGGGGGTAATATGTTAGCATGGGTACAGGATCGGTTAATGGACAAAAAGAAAAGAGTGGGCATAAATGGGGTATTTTCAAATTGCCAGGCAGTGAATAGTGGAGTGCCGCAAGGATCAGTGCTGGGGCCTCAGCTATTTACACTCTATATTAATGACTTAGATGTAAAGACAGAGAGTAATGTATCTAAGTTTGCTGATGATACAAAGGTAGGTGGAAAGGTAAGTTGTGGGGAGGACACAGAGAGACACAAAGATATATAGACAGGTTAAGTGAGTGAGCAACAAGATGGCAGATAGAGTATAATGTAGGGAAGAGTGAAATTATTCACTTTGGTCATAGGAATAGAAAAGCAGAATATTTTTTAAAAGGTGTGAAACTTGTAAGTGCTGATGTTTGAAGAGACTTGGGTGTGCTTGTACAAGGAACACAGAAAGTTAGCATGAAGATACAGCAAGCAAGTAGGAAGGCAAATGGCATGTTGGCCTTTATTGCAAGGGGATTGGAGTACAGGAATAAAGAAGTCTTCCTATAATTGTACAGGTTTTGGTGAGACCACATCTGGAGTACTGTGTGCAGTTTTGGTCTCCACATTGAAGAAAGGATATACTTGCATTAGCGGCAGTACAGCGAAGGTTCACTAAATTGGTCCCTGGGATACAAGGGTTGTCCTATGAAGAGAGTCTGGGTAAATTGGGGCTGTATTCCCTGAAGTCTAGAAGAATGAGAGACAATCTCATTGAAACATACAAGATTCTAAAGGGGTTGGATAGGGTAGACACTGAGAGATTGCTTCCGCTGGTCAGGAAATCTAAAACACGGGGGCACAGTCTCAGGATAAGGGGCCGACCATTTAGGACTGAGATGAGAAGAAATTACTTCAAGCAAGCAATTGTGAATCTTTGGAATTCTCTATCCTAGAGGGTTGCGGATACTCCATCATTTAATACATTTAAGGCTGGGATAGGCAGAATTTTAGTCTCTCAGGGAATCAAGGGATATGTTGAGTGGACAGGAAAGTGGAGTTGAATTCTATGATTGTATTGAATGGCGGAGCAGGCTCGATGGGTCACATGTTCTACTCCTGCTCCTATCTCTTGTGTTTCTTGTAATGAAAAACATGGTCAGTTAGGTCAGTTTTAAGAAGGGCCTTAAAGTAGGAGAGGGAAGTGGAGAAAGTTCCATTAAACAGATGGGCTGAGGCAAGGGTGGAGACTTGTGATGATCCTGAGATGGAAGTAGACAGGAGCTATGCTCTTCCCAATGTTTGATTGGAAGACGTTGTGGCGCTTCCAGAACTGAATGTTGGACAAGGTGTCTGAGAGAGAAGAGGTAGTGGAGGGTCAAGGGAGGTGATGGAGAGGTAGAGTTGGATGGGGACCATCAGTGTGCATGTAAATGCTCACCCCATGGCTGTGGATAGTATCATCAATGGGCAGCCAGAAGATGAGGAAGAGGAAGAAGCCACAGATAGATATTTGGGAAGTCCAAACGTAATGGTGCTAGGGCAGGAAGAGAAATGATTGCTGGATGTGCTTTGGCTATGACCAAATTGGTAAGAGCAAAAGCAAGCAAGGGCAAACGTACCAAGCTGAGCAATTGAGACGAGGCATTGGAGAAGGATAGAGTGACCAACTACTTCAAAGACTACAGAGAGGTTGAAGAGAGATAATGCACCATGGTCATTGTGATAAAGAGTGTCATTCATGACTTTGCTTAGTACAAAGGCAAAATACTGTGGATGCTGGAAATCTGAAACAAAACAAGAAAATGCTGGAACTGCAAAGTACTAGAGATCAAATGGCAAAAGAGATGATGGTGCAAGGCAAAAGTATTCCATCCATCGTATCAGTGACCATTAACCATCCACAGTGCCATGAACATAATACCAGAGTATTAACCATGCACAATACAAATCAGCCTTTATAAAATCTTGCCATAGTCTATATGCAATCACATAATTAGATTGCAATAGGAGATCATAAAAGGGATGGGTGCAGTATGAACTTCTTCGAAACTGAATGCCTGTCAATATTTAGAAAGACACACTAAACACATTTGCCCGAACTGGGCCATTTTGTAATAAAAACAGAAAGTGCTGGTCTGGCAGCATCTGTGGAGAGAAAAGTAGATTTAACGTTTCAGGTCTGTGACCTTTCATTAGAACTGGCAAAGGTTAGAAATGTAACAGGTTTTGACCAAATGAAGCGGTGGGGGGGAGGGGGGAGAACAAAAGGGAAGGTGTGTGATAGGCAGAGAGCAGGAGTTAACTGACAAGGAGGTCATGGGGCCAAGGCAAAGGGTGTGCTAATGGTGTGGTGAAAGACAAAGCATTAGTGCAGAGACAGTGTTAATGACAGAATAATGAACAGCTCTGTCCAAAAATGCAAACAGGAAAAACCAAGTTTAAGGCAGGCACATGGTTAAAAAAATGATAAAATAAAATAAAATAACAATAAAAAGGGCCAGTCATGCTCTGAAATTATTAAACTCAATGTTCAGTCTGGAAGGCTGTAGAGTGCCCAATCGAAAAATGAGGTGCTGTTCCTTGAGCTTGTGTTAATGTTCACTGGAACACTGCAGCAGGCCAAGGACAGTAATGTGGGCGTGAGAGCAGGGGGATGTGTTGAAATGACCAGCAACCGGAAGCTCAGGGTCATGCTTATGGACTGAGCGGAGGTGTTCCACAAAGCAGTCACCCAGTCTGCGTTTGGTCTCCCCAATGTCGAGGCGACTGCCTCGTGAGCTGTGAATACAGTACACTAAATCGAAGGAAGTACAAGTAAATTGCTGCTTCATCTGAAAGGAGTGTTTGGAGCCTTGGATGGTGAGGAGAGAGGAGGTAAAAGGGCAGGTAATACGCTTCCTGCAATTGCATGGTAAGGTCCCGTGGGAAGGGGGCGGGTTGTCGGGGGAATGGAGGAATTCGTATGTTCGTCTAAGTGGACCAGGGTATCGCGAAGGGAATGATCCCTTCGAAATGCTGATAGCAGAGTGGAGGGGAAGATGCGTTTGGTGGTGGCATTACGCTGGAGGTGGTGGAAATGGCGGAGGATGATCCTTTGGCTGGGGGGGGGGTGGTGGAAAATGAGGACAACGGGAACCCTGTCGTGGTTCTGGAGGGAGGAGTAGGGGTGAGCGCAGAAGTGCGGGAAATGGGATGAACATGGTTGATGTGCCTGTCAACCACAGTGGGGGGTGGGGGGGGGAGTCCTCGGTTGAGGAAAAAGGAAGACATATCAGAAGCGCTGTTGTAGAAGGTAGCATCATCAGAGCAGATGTGTCGGAGAGGAAGAAACTGGGAGAATGGAATGGAGTCCTTACAGGAAGCCATTTTGTACATTGTTCCAACCTGCTGCTTTCCAATTTGTCTTTCTAAATAAGGCTGATATTTGTGTCTGGCCTGATTTGTTTAACAGCGTCAGCTGGGTTCTGTTGTAGCATTCTTACTGTTGAATCAAAATGTGCTGAGTTTAAAACTCACGAAGGACTTAAGCATAGGCTGACACTTTAGTGGAATGCTGCATTATTGAAGATGTCATTCAGGATAAGCTGTTAAACTGAGGCTCTGCAAGTGAGTTTAGGCAAATGCCATGGCACTGTTTTGAAGAAGGATCTACAACCAAAACATTAACTTGTTTGCTCTCTCCACAGCTACTCGCTGGCCTGATATATGTTTCTGCTATTTTCTGTTTTTTTAATTATTTTTTGCACATTGGCTCCCATATTTGCCTGAGAACAGTGACTGCACTTCAACAGGAAATCAATGGTTGCAAAGTGGTTTGGAATGACTTGAAGGCAAAAGGCACTATATGAATGTATACAGTTTGGCCTACCGATTGCCCTTCAGGCAGTGTCGAGGAGAACAATGTGGTTAATTCCCTCTGGTGGCTCTGAGAAATTACTTGATAAATATAGGGGTCCTAAGTTTCAAAAGAACAACACTGAGAAGGGATCTTACAGAAATTTGTAAGATACCTATTCGAAAAATACACCCAAAAGAATATTTTTAGATATCCCAAGGGAGCAGAACAAGAGAAGATAAGTTCAGAGTTGTGAAAAGACAAATTTAGGACTGATGTCAGGAAGTATTTCGTTACACAGCTGATCAACAACTTAGAAAAGAAAGCTGGATGATGCTAGGATACTGGACTCACTTATAAATAGATGGATGTTGTAATGTTGGAAAGATAGTAGGATTGGTATTCTGGAAGGAGAGAGATCAAACAGTCTGAAGAGCTTCCTATTATTGTTCTTACTGGAGGGAAGGAGACACAGAATCGTTACAGTGCAGAAGGAGGCCATTCGGCCCATTGTGTTCTCACTGGCTCTCCAAAAGAACAGTTCCCTCAGTTCCATTCCCCTGCATTCTCCCCATTACCCTGCACATTCTTCCTTTTCAAATAACTGTCTAATTTCCTTTTGAATGCTTCAATTGAACCTGCCTCCACCATGCTCTCAGGCAGCGCATTCCAGACCTTAACCACTCGCTTTGTGAAAAAGTTTTTCCTCATGTCACTTTTGCTTGCTTTACCAAATACTTTAAATCTGTGCCTTCTCGGTCTCGATCCTTTCACAACTGGGAACAGTTTCTCTCTATCTGCTGTGTCCAGACCCCTCATGATTTTGAATACCTCTATCAAACATTCTCTCAGCCTTCTCTTCTCCAAGGAAAACTGTCTTATTTTTTATTTAGAGATACAGCACTGAAGCAAGCCCTTCGGCCCACCGAGTCTGTGCCGACCAACAACCACCCATTTATACTAATCCTACATTAACCCCATATTCTCTACCACATCCCCACCATTCTCCTACCACCTACCTACACTAAGGGTAATTTGCAATGGCCAATTTATCTATCAACCTGCAAGTCTTTGGCTGTGGGAAGAAACCAGAGCACCCGGCAGAAACCCACGCAGACACAGGGAGAACTTGCAAACTCCGTACAGGTAGTAGCCAGAACTGAACCCGGGTCGCTGGAGCTGTGAAGCTGCAGTGCTAACCACTGCGCCACTGTGCTGCCCAATCTATCCTCTATCTTTCAATAGATCTATCCAATCTATCTTCATAACTAAAATTCCTCATCCTTGGAACCATTCTCATGAATCTTTTCTGTACTCTCTCCAATGCCCTCACGTCTTTCCTTAAGTGCGGTGCTCAGAATTGGACGCAGTACTCCAGCTGAGGCCGAACTAGTGTCTTATACAAGGTCAACATAGCTTCCTTGCTTATGTTCTCTACACTCCTATTAATAAAGCCCAGGATACTGTATGTTTTACTGACCACTCTCTCAACCTGTCCTGCCATCTTCAATGACTTATGCACATATACACCTAGGTCCCTCTGCTCCTGCACCCACTTTAGAATTGTACCCTTTATTCTATATTGTCTCTCCATGTTCTTCCTACCAGAATGAATCACTTCACATTTCTCTGCATTGAACTTCATCTGCCACCAGTCTGTCCATTCCACCAACTTGTCTCTGTCCTTTTGAAGTTCTACACTATCCTCCTCACAGTTCACAATGCTTCCAAGTTTCCTATCATCTGCAAACTTTGAAATTGTGCCCTGTAGACCAAGGTCTAGCTCATTAATATATATCAGGAAAAGCAAGGGTCCCAACACTGATCCTTGGGGAACTCCACTACAAACCTTCCTCCAGCCCAAAAAACATATATTAACCACTACTCTTTGTTTCCTGTCACTCAGCCAATATCGTATCCATGTTGCTACCGTCCCTTTTATCCTATGAGCTACAAGTTTGCTCACAAGTCTGTATCAAATGCCTATTGAAAGTTCATGTACACCACATCAACAGCATTGCCCTCATCAACCCTCTCTGTTACCTCCTCAGAAAACTCCAGCTAGTTAGTTAAACATGATTTTCCCTTAAGAAATCCATGCTGGCTTTCCTTAATTAACTCACATTTGTCCATGTGACTATTGATTTTGTCCCAAATTATTTTTTCTAGACGTTTTCCCACTACCGAAGTCAAACTGACTGGCCTGTAGTTGCTGGGCTTATCTTTACACACTTTTTGGAAAAAGGGTGTAACGTTTGCAATTCTCCAGTCCTCTGGCACCACCCCTGAGGCTAAGGAAGACTGAAAAATTATGGCCAGTGCCTCTACAATTTCTACCCTCACTTCCCTCAGTATTCTTGGATGCATCTCATCTGGTCCTGGTATTTTATCCACTTTAAGTGCAGACAGCCTATTTAATACTTCCTTTTAATCAATTTTAGACCCCTCTAGAGTCTGACTTACCTCCTCGTTCAACATTTCCTGAGTTTCATCTTCTTCCTGTCATACTCTGTCCCTGACTTCCTACCTCTACCTCACTTTCCAACATTAATACAGTGGCAGGTGCCCTAAGTGTGCCTCTATTGGTGTTGTGGCTCAGGCAGTAATAATGATGGCAAGACAGGTGATTGTGAGATCCAAGACCTCAGTTATCAATCATGCTGTGATGAGGATGGAGAAGGGACAACAAACACTGATAATGGGTTCGGGGTTGAATTCAACAAGGCTACAGGCAGCACTCAGCTGCTCCAAACAACAATTTCAAAATACATTAATTAATTTTCAATAACTTAGTAGCCTGAGTCTGATCAAGTGGGAGGGAGCAGCATGTGCAATACAAAGGAAATATAACTCGACAATAATATCAACATTCACATACAGTGTTTATCTTTATTTACTGTACATTTAAGAAATGATATTCCAACAAAGTTATCAATGGTTCCAGTTTCTGTTAAGGTTATAACACCTTAACTGAAAATAAGAATTGGGCCCTGAAAGAAAAGCTCTGGATATTCCAGCAAATTTCCACTGTAATCTCAGCAGGAGTCTGTTGGAACATCTGCAAACTAGACTGGGACTCAATTCCACCAAGTCTCAACCCTGCGCCCAAGTTTTGGGGATGAACCTATGCAAGCAAATACCGGACCTCCTCTTACAAAATCATTGACATAAGGAAGGGAGAGTGGCGAGGGCAGAGCTGAGGATGGGGACCCAGCACATGCCCTAATCTTTCATTGGGCTTGCCATTCAGTTGCCACAAGTACGTCTGGTTAGATACTGTCGACGCACTGACATTTGTGGAGACCACATCAGGGTCCAGGCCAGGATGGTGGCCTCGCCTGAAGACTGGACAATAAGATTTTCCTTAATTTTAAAAATGGTCCCCTTTGTAAGGGGCATCATTCCTTGGGTGAGGGATTGGGAGGAGCCACACCATACTCTGCTCCTGCCTTCCTGTCACTGCTTGGCTTTCCAGCATTCAGACAGTGATAGGTATCCTAGATGTACCTCCAGTGATGATTGCCTGCAGATGGCAACAAAATGAAGGGACCTTTTGGCCAACAAACTTTAGTGGAGTCAATAGCAGAGGTCCATTCTGGGTGCACCTCAGCACTTATGCCCAGATGGATTTTCAGGGCCGTGGTATTTATTAAAAGAGGTGTTGAATTAGATGTGTTTGTTCTGGTTTTTTGTGTAGTCATTCTTACCGATGATTACTTTTCTTTAATACTGGATAAAGATTGTGCCTGTAAATTAAGTGGATGGTCTCAGCTGGAGAAGATGTTCGAATTTCACTTAAGTGCTTCTCAGTCAATGAATCATCAGTGAATTTTATAATGCAGCATCTGCTGCTGTTGTCTGTGTTTGGAGAAAAGCTCCATGCCAATCTGGACAGTTCTGAGAAGATGTTATTTCTCACTCTACAGTAGCTCTTTTAATCTGTATAAATACAGGAACCTCTTAAAGGGGTTACTTTTGTTTTGGTTTTCATTAAACTCAACCCATAAAAATGATATAATGACTGCCATCGGGAAAAGGCTATTTCCTGGATCAGTGACAAGGCTCAGAATGTTGTTACGAAAGTGCTTCCATTTTTAAAAAATATTTTATTCTTTTGAGGACTTGTGTTAAAACTGAAAAGATTCCATGGATGTGTTTTTTTTTACCAAGTTCACCGAAAGGCCACTTGAGATGTAGTTTGAAAGCAACCTGTGTTGGAAAACATGTGCTTTGGGCTCAGTTAACAACAGAACCCTTGATGACCTGGGAAAAATGGTTACAGAGAAGTCAGATGCCAAGATTTATGGAGGTCAGGAAGTCGTCACCCTGTTTGGGGTTTGAATATTGTTTTCAGTATAGTTGGGTGTGAACTGTTTGAAGATAGTTGGTGTTTTTCCTGCCAAGGTAAAAGAAACCACCCAGCTCACTTCTTTCTCTACCTCTTTGAAGAAATCCTGCCAAGATCCAGTGTGGGAGAGCTAAAATCCCTGATTCTGCAAAGCTCCTGAGAAACTGGAAAAAAATCCTGCTATTCAAGTGTGCGTAGGCGGAAAACCATGAAGCCAATTTCTCCTAGAATGCCTACTAGAATAATTCTCGACATCCCCAGAATGGACTGATTCTGAAACAATCCCAGTGACCCGTAGCACCATAGCTGGCCGGGTCCTAAAGGACATAGCTGCTAGACTGGGTCTGCGGCAGGTGGTGAGGGAACCAACAAGAGCGAAAAACATACTTGACCTCATCCTCACCAGTCTGCCTGCCACAGATGCATCTGTCCATGACAGTATTGGTAGGAGTGACCACTCCGTATACCCGGACGCCAAACCAAAAAAGGGACAACTGGTACACACTGCTGCCACTGTGCGTCGGTGGTGGAGGGAGTGAATGTTTGTGGATGGGGTGCCAATCAAGCAGACTGCGTTGTCCTGGATGGTGTCGAGCTTCTTGAGTGTTGTTGGAGCTGCACCCATCCAGGCAAGTGGAGAGTATTTCATCCCACTCCTGACTTGTGCTTTGTAAATGGTGGACAGGCTTTGGGGAGTCAGGAGGTGAGTTACTCACCGCAGGATTCCTAGCCTCTGACCTGCTGTTGTAGCCACGGTATTTATATGGCTACTCCAGTTCAGTTTCTGATCAATGGTTGCCCATAGGATGTTGATAGTGGGGCGATTCAGCGATGGTAATGCCATTGAATGTCAAGGGGAGATGGTTAGATTCTCTCTTGTTGGAGATGATCATTGCCTGGCACTTGTGTGGCGTGAATGTTACTTGCCACTTATCAGCCCCAGCTTGGATATTGTCCAGGTCTTGCTGCATTTCTACACGAACTGCTTCAGTATCTGAGGAGTCGCAAATGGTGCTGAACATTGTGTAATCATCAGCGAACATCCCCACTTCTGACCTTATGATTGAAGGAAGGTCATTGATAAAGCAGCTGAAGATGGTTGGGCCTGGGACATTACCCTGAGGAAGTCCTGCAGTGATGTCCTGGAGCACAGATGATTGACGTCCAACAACTACAACCATCTTCCTTTCCGCTAGGTATGAGTCCAACCAGCGGAGAATTTTCCCCCTGATTCCCATTTACTTCAGTTTTGCTAGGGCTCCTTGAAGCCAGACTCAGTCAAATGCTGCCTTGATGTCAAGGGCAGTCACTCTCACCTCACCTCTTAAGTTCAGCTCTTGTCCATTTTTTGAGCCAAGGCTGTAATGTAGTCAGAAGCTGAGTGGCCCTGTCAGAACCCAAACTGAGTGTCACTGAGCAGGTTATTGCTAAGCCTGTTCCTGCCCCACTGAACTTATTTCTTCCTATCTTGACTCTATCTTTTCTTCCCTGGTCCAGTCTCTTCCCACCTACATCCGTGACTCTTCTGGCGCCCTACGTCATTTTGACAATTTCTAGTTTCCTGGCCCTAACCACCTCCTCTTCACCATGGACACGTCCAATCTCTCTACACCTCCATCCCCCACCAGGGCAGTTTGAGGGCTGTCCACTTCTTCCTTGAACAGAAGCCCAACCAGTCCCCATCCACCACTACCCTCCTCCCCCTGGCTGAACTTGTTCTCACATTGAACAACTTCTCCTTCAACTCCACTCACTTCCTCCAAGTAAAAGGTGTTGCTATGGGTACCCGCATGGGTCCCAGTTATGCCTGTCTTTTTGTGGGATATGTCGAACATTCCTTGTTCCAGTCCTACTCAGGACCCCTCCCCCAACTCTTTTTCTCTTGTGTGAGAACCTTAAGGAAATAATTCTCCTGGAAGTATTAAAAAAATCACTCCCTCCATATGTAAGAGCTCATGTGCAGAACCAGAAGGTTTTATCAGCCAGACAGGCAGCTGAGATCGCTGATGATTACGATCATGTATACAAGCCCAAACCCTTCGTCTGTCACTCCCACAAATCCGAGAAGGATAGAAAGTGGGATGGTGAAAGGAAGGCTAGTCACTGGGGACAAGAAGGGACAGCTGGGAATGCCACTGGATCTCCTCCTCAGGTCAGCAAGGAAGCTGTTGAGGGTGGAAGTGATGTCCGAAAGCCTAAGTGTTATCATTGTCATAATGTGGAACACCTTCATGCAGAATGCTGGAAGTTGTGGGGTAAACCCATGGGACAGATTGGGGTGCACAAGGCCAATGCAGAGAAATGGGCCCTGACCAGGGGCATGACAGATCAGGCTGTAACTCTGACTGCAGCTGTAAGGCCAAGTACAACAACCGCTGTGAGTGTGGGGGACTTGAACAAGACACCTGAGAGTTATAGGAAATTCTTGTGAAAAGTAAAAATAACTCCTTATCCCTCAAATGAGGCAGGTAAACCTATACTTAGATATACTTAGGGATACAGGAGCAACCCAAACTCTCTTGCAGGGAAAAGGCATAAATTTTCCACCCAAGAGAGCATTGAATGCCAAGGTTGTAGTGAATGGTATCAATGGGGAGTATATACCCGTACCTTTGTATTGGGTGCACCTGAAGTGTCACCTAATGTCTGGAATGGTAACTATACGAGTTGTCCATAGTTTGCCTGTAAATGGAGTTGACCTACTCCTGGAGAATGATTTGGCCAGAGCGAAGGTAATAGCTTCTCCAGTGGTCACAGAAAAGCCGAGTGAAGTTAAAGAGACTGAACAGTTGCAGGAAAAATTCCAGGAATCTTTCCTTCATGTGTAGTGGCCCGAGCAATGGTTAAACAAGTTCCACTGTCAGAGGTAAAATTGGCACCACAGACAGATGGCTCTGAAACTTTCTTTAGGGATTTGGATCTAGTCCCCCCAATCAATAGGTGCAACAACTGGATTAAGATTTATGCCCACTTCCTGACCATAACTCAGGATGGGCATGTTATGGGCTCAATCAAAATACAGTCAAGTCAAATGGTTTGGTAGCCACCTATTGATTAAGCAAGGACCTTACACATGGAAACTGGGAAATTGTTCACTGTTGTCTGGCTAACATGTATCAGAATTCTGCACTTAGTCTAGCCTGTGAAGGTGCTTATCCTGATGACCAGCCGAGGTGGGATAATGTTGAATACATTATCCGCTCGAACCATACCTTGCTGGGTCTGCCCCATACTAAGCCCGTGTTCCAACTGGATCCTAAGGTTAAAAATAATACAGACAATGTTTCTGCTTCACACAGCCAGGGACAGGATAGGACCCGGGCTCCTTCTCCTTCCAGTCGCCCGCCGACTCGTTCCTTTGGGACCCCAGCCGGGTGCTCTGGTTGGTCTGAACCGCCATCTTGCCAGGAGCACGAGCTACATACCTCCCGGGAATGGTGGGAATGGTCTGGCACCACACTTCGTAGAGAGAGGAGGGTCAGCTAGGATCCCTATGGGGATTAATTATACACTGGTTGTGCCTATCACAGGTTAATGGGAGGATCCAGGGCTGACAGGGGCAGAGATCAGAAAGACTCCCGACAAGATCGGCATCCACCCCAAAGGGGCGATAGTCGTGACTGTAAGCCTTCTGATAGACCACCTAAGGGATCAGGAAAGCATGAGAGGGAGGGGCGGACATTAGTTAAAGTCATCAGAAATCAAGACAGGGCTGATAGTCAGGACTCGGAAGAATATGACTCTCCACAATGAAGGGCTGGCACCCAGCCAGGGTCTCTTGAATTCCTCTATGCCCTGGCAACACTGTCCACTGATGAACAGGTACAGGCACTCTTTGATACAGGAGCTGATTATTCCTTCATGGATCCTGTAATTATAAAGACTCAGTGGTCAGATTTGGGGAGCCCGATTTATCAGTTGTCAGTAGGGGGATTCACACAGTGTTAGACACAGCTGATTGACTTTTATGAAACTCCTGTTACTATCTACAGCATTACGGCCGCCCTAGAGGTGGGATTGGTACCTGATTTAATTTGCCCTCTTATTATAGGACAGCCTGATATTAAACACTTTCTTAAGATCACGTCCAGGCCTGTGGAGGCATCCACGGACCAGGATGACCGACCGTCATATATTCAGGCACAGCTATACTGCACCTGCCTAGAGGGAGGGGATAAGGGTCTCTTGGATTAGCTTCTAAGTCCTACCCTTATCTACAGTATTATCCGAATCAATGTGGCAAGGTAGATATGGAACCTCACTCTCTTGATGCAGACTGGCACAAGCCCAGGAAACTGTGGCCTATTCAGGATCATGAAGGGAAATTAGATCTACTCAACACTATTAGGGATTTAGAGGAACAAGGTGTCCTAATAAAAATGCCCTCCAGAACTAATTCGCCATTGTTTGGTCTCCCTAAACCTGATGGCAGATGGAGGTAAGTGGTCAATTACACATCCCTTCATCAAGTTTCAGTACCGGACACTGCTCAGCAGCAGAATTCCACTGCTTTTCTTTCCGGCATAAAAAGAGAAAAAATTAAATCTTGTATTGATTTGGCTAATTGTTTTTGGTCTTACCCACTTAAAGAATCTGACTGGCAAAAGACTGCGATGACTGCCCCTGACGGCTTTCAATACTGTTGGACTAGATTACCCGGGGATTTCAAAACAGTCCCGTTCTTTTTTCTGCTCATGTCATCAATCTTTTAAAAGACCTGCCCAATGTTAACTCTTGTGGATAACATTTATGTTTCACATAATGACCTTCAAGAACATTTTCAAGCTGTTGACACAATTTTATCCCTGCTCACTGCTGCTGGATACCTGATCAACATTAAAAAGAGTCATTTAATGCGAGAGGAAGTAGATTGCTTAGGTCTCTGTATAACTGGGAATGGTAGGGGATTAACTCAGTCCGAAAAAGAGAAACTAGACACAATTCAATATCCCCGAATCTTGAAAAATCTGCAGGCACGTTTAGGACTCCTGAACATTGCTAGATCTTTTACACCGACCTTTGCTGAGCTCTCAGCACCTCTGTATGCTACAATAGGCGAGGCAGATAAAGGCCCATTCATTTTTTCCCCAGATGATTAGTTGAAATTGCAACAACTGTGCCACGATGTACAGAAAGCTATAGATCTGGAGCAAAGGGACTTGCAGGTCTCACTTAATCTTCATGTTAAAACATCTCCGAAAGTAGCAGTTGCAGTTTTTTACAATGTAAGTTGCATTGTGCTGGTTCAGTTTCATTCTTACAATTTTTCCAATGTTGAAAGACAGTACAACAAAAAAGAGTCATGACAATGATAGTTCAGTGTCTCATTAAAGCACGGCCCCTTCAATGGATACACCCCATTACAATTTATACTGAAATACCAGACTCAAGATCAGTTTTATGAATGGCCTCTGATGAGAGAACATAGAACATAGAACAGTACAGCACAGTACAGACCCTTCGGCCCACGATGTTGTGCTGACCCTTTAACCTACTCTAAGATCAAACTACCGACATACCCTTCATTCTACTATCATCCATGTACCTATCCAAGAGTCGCTTAAATGTCCCTAATTTATCTGCTTCTACTACCACTGCTGGCAGTGCATTCCACGCACCCACCACTCTCTGTGTAAAGAACCTACCTCTGACATCTCCCCTAAACCTTCCTCCAATCACCTTAAAATTATGCCCCCTGGTGATAGCCCTTTCCGCCCTGGGAAAAAGTCTCTGGCTATCCACTCTATCTATGCCTCTCATCATCTTGTACACCTCTATCAAGTCACCTCTCATCCTTCTTTGCTCCAATGAGAAAAGCCCTAGCTCCCTCAACCTTTCTTTGTAAGACATGCCCTCCAGTCCAGGCAGCATCCTGGTAAATCTCCTCTGCACTCTCTCTAAAGCTTCCACATCCTTCCTATAATGAGGCGACCAGAACTGAACACAATATTCCAAGTGTGGTCTAACCAGGGCTTTATAGAGCTGCAGCATAACCTCGCGGCTCTTAAACTCAATCCCCCCTGTTAATGAAAGCCAACACCCCATACGCCTTCTTAACAACCCGATCAACATGGGTGGCAACTTTGAGGGATCTATGGACATGGACCCCAAGATCCCTCTGTTCCTCCACATTGTCAAGAATCCTGTCTTTAAGCCTGTATTCTGCATTCAAATTCGACCTTCCAAAATGAATCACTTCACACTTTTCCAGGTTGAACTCCATCTGCCACTTCTCAGCCCAGCTCTGCATCCTGTCAATGTCCCGTTGCAACCTACAACAGCCTTCCACACTATCCACAACTCCAGCAACCTTCGTGTCATCGGCAAACTTACTAACCCAGCCTTCCCCTTCCTCATACAAGTCATTTATAAAAATCACAAAGAGCAGAGGTCCCAGAACAGATCCCTGCGGAACACGACTGGTCACCGAGCTCCAGGCTGAATACTTTCCATCTACTATCACCCTCTGTCTTCTATGGGCCAGCCAATTCTGTATCCAGACAGCCAAATTTCCCGGTATCCCATGCCTCCTTACCTTCTGAATGAGCCTACCATGGGGAACCTTATCAAACGCCTTGCTAAAATCCATATACACCACATCCACTGCTCTTCCTTCATCAATGTGTTTTGTCACATCCTCAAAGAATTCAATAAGGCTTGTGAGGCATGACCTGCCCATCACAAAACCATGCTGACTATCTCTAATCAAACTATGCTTTTCCAAATAATCATAAATCCTGTCTCTCAGAAACCTCTCCAATAATTTGCCCACCACCGACGTAAGACTGACTGGTCTGTAATTCTCAGGGTTATCCCTATTCCCTTTCTTGAACAAGGGAATAACATTTGCCACTCCCCAATCATCTGGTACTACTCCAGTGGACAGTGAGGACGCAAAGATCATCGCCAAAGGCGCGGCAATCTCTTCCCTCGCTTCCCGTAATATCCTTGGGTATATCCCGTCTGGCCCCGGGGACTTATCTATCCTCATGTCTTTCAAAATTTCCAGCACATCCTCCTTCTTAACATCAACCTGTTCGAGCATATCAGCCTGTTTCATGCTGTCCTCACAAACGTCCACGTCCCTCTCACTAGTGAATACTGAAGCAAAGTATTCATTAAGGACCTCCCCTACCTCCTCCAACTCCAGGCACAAGTTCCCTCCACTATCCCTGATTGGCCCTACCCTCACTCTGGCCATCCTCTTGCACCTCACATAAGTGTAGAACGCCTTGGGATTTTCCTTAATCCTACCTGCCAAGACTTTTTCATGTCCCCTTCTAGCTCTCCTAAGTCCATTCTTCAGTTCCTTCCTGGCTACCTTGTAACCCTCTAGAGCCCTTTCTGATCCTTGCTTCCTCAACCTTAAGTAAGCTTCCTTCTTCCTCTTGACTAGCTGTTCCACATCTCTTGTCATCCAAGGTTCCTTCACCCTACCATCCCTTCCTTGCCTCATCGGGACAAACCTATCCAGCCGTCACAGCAAGTGCTCCCTAAACAACCTCCACATTTCTGTCGTGCATTTCCCTGAGAACATCTGTTCCCAATTTATGTTCCCCAGTTCCTGCCTAATAGCATTGTAATTCCCCCTCCGCCAATTAAATATTTTCCCATCCCGTCTGCTCCTGTCCCTCTCCATGACTATAGTAAAGGTCAGGGAGTTGTGATCACTATCACCGAAATGCTCTCCCACCGAGAGATCTGCCACCTGGCCTGGTTCGTTGCCAAGCACCAAATCCAATATAGCCTCCCCTCTAGTCGGCCTATCAACATATTGAGTCAGGAAACCTTCCTGGACACACCTGACAAAAGCTGCTCCATCCAAACTATTTGCACTAAGGAGGTTCCAATCAATATTAGGGAAGTTGAAGTCACCCATGACAACAACCCTGTTACTTCTGCACCTTTCCAAAATCTGCCTCCCAATCTGTTCCTCCGTGTCTCTGTTGCTATTGGGGGGTCTATAGAAAACTCCCAATAAAGTGACTGCTATTTTCCTGTTTCTGACTTCCACCCATAATGACTCAGTAGACAAACCCTCCTCGACGACCTCCCTTTCTGCAGCTGTGATACTATCCCTGATTAGCAATGCCACTCCCGAACCTCTTTTACCTCCCTCCCTATTCCTTTTGAAACATCTAAACCCCGGAACATCCAACATCCATTCCTGCCCCCGTGATATCTAAGTCTCCGTAATGGCCACAACATCGTAGCTCCAAGTACTGATCCATGCTCTAAGTTCATCACCCTTATTCCTGACACTTCTTGCGTTAAAATAGACACACTTCAACCCATCATACTGGCTGCACCTTTGCCCTGTCAACTGTCTAACCTTCCTCGCAGACTCTCTGCACTCTGTATCTGCCTGTTCAACAGCTACCCCATCCACTGATCCGTAGCTCCGGTTTTCATCCCCCTGCCAAATTAGTTTAAACGCTCCCGAAGAGCTCTAGCAAACCTCCCGCCCAGGATATTGGTGCCCCTCCAGTTCAGATGCAACCCGTCCTTCTTGTACAGGTCCCACCTTCCCCAGAAGGTATCCCAATGATCCACATATCTGAAGCCCTCCCTCCTACACCAGCTCTGTAGCCACGTGTTCAGCTGCACTCGCTCTCTGTTTCTAGCCTCACTAGCACGTGGCACCGGTATCAATCCTGAGATTGCTACTCTGCTCGTCCTGCCTTTTTGCTTCCAACCTAACTCCGTATATTCGCTTTTCAGGTCCTCATCCCTTTTCCTAGCTATGTCATTGGTACCGATGTGTACCACAACTTCTGGCTGCTCCCCCTCCCCCTTAAGAATCCCGGAGACTTGATCCGAGACATCCCTGACCCTGGCACCCGGGAGGCAACATACCATCCGGGAGTCTCGTTCGCGACCACAGAATCTCCTGTCTGTTCCTCTAACCATTGAATCTCCTATCACTATCGCTCTCCTATTCTCCCCCCTTCCCTTTTGAGCCACAGAGCCAGGCTCAGTGCCACAGACCTGGCCGCTGTGGCTTTCCCCTGGTAGGTCGTCCCCCCTAACAGTATCCAAAACGGTATACTTATTATTGAGAAGAGTCACTCAAATCCGATACGACAAATGGGCCTCCTTTTTGAATGATCCTACACTCATTTTTAAATTTCTATCCTCAGACATGGACTTAGAACCCCTCCCTGTTATGGAAGATGATGATACCGAGGAGGGAGTTAAACAAGTACCTCTGAAACTACTTAAGGTGGGTGAGCTTGCAGCATGGGTTGGTACCTGGGATCCTGATGTTGTGGCCATTTCAGAGACATGGGTAGAGCAGGGGCAGGAATGGATGTTGCAGGTTCCGGGATTTAGATGTTTCAGAAAGAACAGAGAAGAGGGTAAAAGAGGGGGGGGTGTGGCATTGTTAATCAAGGAAAGTATTACAGCGGCAGAAAGGACGTTTGAGGACTCGTCTACTGAGGTAGTATGGGCCGAGGTTAGAAACAGGAGAGGAGAGGTCACCCTGTTGGGAGTTTTCTATAGACCTCCGAATAGTTCCAGAGATGTAGAGGAAAGGATAGCGAAGATGATTCTCGACAGGAGCGAGAGTAACAGGGTAGTGGTTATGGGGGACTTTAACTTTCCAAATATTGACTGGAAATACTATAGTTCGAGTACTTTAGATGGGTCTGTTTTTGTCCAGTGTGTGCAGGAGGGTTTTCTGACACAGTATGTGGACAGGCCAACCAGGGGCGATGCCACATTGGATTTGGTACTGGGTAATGAACCCGGCCAGGTGTTCGATTTAGATGTAGGTGAGCACTTTGGCGATAGTGATCACAATTCGGTTAGGTTTACCTTAGCGATGGGCAGGGACAGGTATATACCGCAGGGCAAGAATTATAGCTGGGGGAAAGGAAATTATGACGCGATTAGGCAAGATTTAGGATGTGTAGGATGGGGAAGGAAACTGCAGGGGATGGGCACAAACGAAATGTGGAGCTTATTCAAGGAGCAGCTAATGCGTGTCCTTGATAAGTATGTACCTGTCAGGCAGGGAGGAAGTTGTCGAGCGAGGGAGCCGTGGTTTACTCAAGAAGTTGAAGCGCTTGTCAAGAGGAAGAGGGCGGCTTATGTTAGGATGAGACGTGAAGGCTCAGTTAGGGCGCTTGAGAGTTACAAGCTAGCCAGGAAGGATCTAAAGGGAGGGCTAAGAAGAGCAAGGAGAGGACACGAGAAGTCATTGGCGGATAGGATCAAAGAAAACCCTAAGGCTTTCTATAGGTATATCAGGAATAAACGAATGATAAGAGTTAGAACAGGGCCAATCAAGGATAGTAGTGGGAAGTTGCGTGCGGAATCAGAGGAGATAGGGGAAGCGTTAAATGAATATTTTTCGTCAGTATTTACAGTCGAAAAAGAAAATGTTGCCGAGGAGATTACTGAGATACAGCCTACTAGGCTAGATGGGATTGAGATTCACAAGGAGGAGGTGTTAGCAATTTTGGAAAGAGTGAAAATAGATAAGTCCCCTGGGCCAGATGGGATTTATCCTAGGATTCTCTGGGAAGCCAGGGAGGAGATTGCAGAGCCGTTGTTGTTGATCTTTAAGTCGTCATTGTCGACAGGAGTAGTGCCGGAGGACTGGAGGATAGCAAATGTTGTCCCCTTGTTCAAGAAGGGGAGTAGAGACAGCCCTGGTAATTATAGACCTGTGAGCCTTACTTCGGTTGTGGGTAAAATGTTGGAAAAGGTTATAAGAGACAGGATTTATAATCATCTTGAAAAGAATAAGTTCATTTGCGATAGTCAGCACGGTTTTGTGAAAGGTAGGTCGTGCCTCACAAACCTTATTGAGTTTTTCGAGAAGGTGACCAAACAGGTGGATGAGGGTAAAGCCGTGGATGTGGTGTATATGGATTTCAGTAAGGCGTTTGATAAGGTTCCCCACGGTAGGCTATTGCAGAAAATACGGAAGTATGGGGTTGAAGGTGATTTAGAGCTTTGGATCAGAAATTGGCTAGCTGAAAGAAGACAGAGGGTGGTGGTTGATGGCAAATGTTCATCCTGGAGTTTAGTTACTAGTGGTGTACCGCAAGGTTCTGTTTTGGGGCCACTGCTGTTTGTCATTTTTATAAACGACCTGGAAGAGGGTGTAGAAGGGTGGGTTAGTAAATTTGCGGATGACACGAAGGTCGGTGGAGTTGTGGATAGTGTCGAAGGGTGTTGTGGGGTACAGAGGGACATAGATAGGCTGCAGAGCTGGGCTGAGAGATGGCAAATGGAGTTTAATGCGGAGAAGTGTGAGGTGATTCACTTTGGAAGGAGTAACAGCAATGCAGAGTACTGGGCTAATGGGAAGATTCTTGGTAGTGTAGATGAGCAGAGAGATCTTGGTATCCAGGTACATAAATCCCTGAAAGTTGCTACCCAGGTTAATAGGGCTGTTAAGAAGGCATATGGTGTGTTAGCTTTTATTAGTAGGGGGATCGAGTTTCGGAGCCACGGGGTCATGATGCAGCTGTACAAAACTCTGGTGAGGCCGCACCTGGAGTATTGCGTGCAATTCTGGTCACCGCATTATAGGAAGGATGTCGAAGCTTTGGAAAGGGTGCAGAGGAGGTTTACTAGGATGTTGCCTGGTATGGAAGGAAGGTCTTACGAGGAAAGGCTGAGGGACTTGGGGTTGTTTTCGTTAGAAAGAAGGAGGAGGAGAGGTGACTTAATAGAGACATACAAGATAATCAGAGGGTTAGATAGGGTGGATAGTGAGAGTCTTTTTCCTCGGATGAGGATGGCAAACACGAGGGGACATAGCTTTAAGTTGAGGGGTGAAAGATATAGGACAGATGTCAGAGGTAGTTTCTTTACGCAGAGAGTAGTAGGGGCGTGGAACGCCCTGCCTGCAACAGTAGTAGACTCGCCAACTTTAAGGGCATTTAAGTGGTCATTGGATAGACATATGGATGTAAATGGAATAGTGTAGGTCAGATGATCGGCGCAACATCGAGGGCCGAAGGGCCTGTACTGCGCTGTAATATTCTAATTCTAATTCTTTCTTTTCTTTTACTTTTGGGCCTCCTTATCTCGAGAGACAATGGATACGCGCCTGGAGGTGGTCAGTGGTTTGTGAAGCAGCGCCTGGAGTGGCTATAAAGGTCAATTCTGGAGTGACAGGCTCTTCCACAGGTGCTGCAGAGAAATTTGTTTGTCGGGGCTGCTGCACAGTTGGCTCTCCCCTTGCGCCTCTGTCTTTTTTCCTGCCAACTACTAAGTCTCTTCGACTCGCCACAATTTAGTCCTGTCTTTATGGTTGCCCGCCAGCTCTGGCGAATGCTGGCAACTGACTCCCATGACTTGTGATCAATGTCACACGATTTCATGTCGCGTTTGCAGACATCTTTATAGCGGAGACATGGACGGCCAGTGGGTCTGATACCAGTGGCGAGCTCGCTGTACAATGTGTCTTTGGGGATCCTGCCATCTTCCATGCGGCTCACATGGCCAAGCCATCTCAAGCGCCGCTGACTCAGTAGTGTGTATAAGCTGGGGGTGTTGGCCGCTTCAAGGACTTCTGTATTGGAGATATAGTCCTGCCACCTGATGCCAAGTATTCTCCGAAGGCAGCGAAGATGGAATGAATTGAGACGTCGCTCTTGGCTGGCATACGTTGTCCAGGCCTCGCTGCCGTAGAGCAAGGTACTGAGGACACAGGCCTGATACACTCGGACTTTTGTGTTCCGTGTCAGTGCGCCATTTTCCCACACTCTCTTGGCCAGTCTGGACATAGCAGTGGAAGCCTTACCCATGCGCTTGTTGATTTCTGCATCTAGAGACAGGTTACTGGTGATAGTTGAGCCTAGGTAGGTGAACTCTTGAACCACTTCCAGAGCGTGGTCGCCAATATTGATGGATGGAGCATTTCTGACATCCTGCCCCATGATGTTCGTTTTCTTGAGGCTGATGGTTAGGCCAAATTCATTGCAGGCAGACGCAAACCTGTCGATGAGACTCTGCAGGCACTCTTCAGTGTGAGATGTTAAAGCAGCATCGTCAGCAAAGAGGAGTTCTCTGATGAGGACTTTCCGTACTTTGGACTTCGCTCTTAGACGGGCAAGGTTGAACAACCTGCCCCCTGATCTTGTGTGGAGGAAAATTCCTTCTTCAGAGGATTTGAACGCATGTGAAAGCAGCAGGGAGAAGAAAATCCCAAAAAGTGTGGGTGCGAGAACACAGCCCTGTTTCACACCACTCAGGATAGGAAAGGGCTCTGATGAGGAGCCACCATGTTGAATTGTGCCTTTCATATTGTCATGGAATGAGGTGATGATACTTAGTAGCTTTGGTGGACATCCGATCTTTTCTAGTAGTCTGAAGAGACCACGTCTGCTGACGAGGTCAAAGGCTTTGGTGAGATCAATGAAAGCAATGTAGAGGGGCATCTGTTGTTCACGGCATTTCTCCTGTATCTGACGAAGGGAGAACAGCATGTCCACGGTCGATCTCTCTGCACGAAAGCCACACTGTGCCTCAGGGTAGACACGCTCAGCCAGCTTCTGGAGCCTGTTCAGAGCGACTCGAGCAAAGACTTACAGATTATCACCAGGTTATTTATTGTGATGGGTCATCAATGATGATTAAAAAAGGGACATCCCAACAATCCTCAGCTGGGATGGGGATATTAATAAGTACCTTTCAGGATTCTTATTCTTTCCATCAGGAGGAATTGTTATCCATACCCCTAGGCGAACGGACAGCACAGTATGCTGAAGCTGCAGCATTACGGTCTGCTTTAGAAAAGGCAGACCCAGTTAAGCCCACAATGATTTGTACAGATAGTGACTACTATAAACGTGCTTACATCCAAGATCCAGTGTTCTGGGAGCAGACAGGCTTTATCAGTCACAAAGGTGAACCCATAAAGCACAAATCGTTGTGGGAAGATATTCGCCATTTGCGAAAGGAAAAATGTAATTGTCAGATAATTCATGTACACGGGTATACCACTGATTCAGTACACTCAAAGGGCAAAAGTCTTGCAGATGGACAGGCAAGACATTCAGTCTGCATGACACCCCCTCAAGAGGGGCCTGCCACAGTTAATGTAATCTCTAGGGCAGAATGAGCAGTTAATCAGGATGAGTAACTAATTCACCTATTAGACCTGATGAAAGAGAATCCAAAAGAATATCCATCAAAGTAGTTCTATTTGGAGATCCTGACAGGTATTGTACTGGTTAAGTTGCCCAAGGGTGTCCAGGAAGTGCCCCCGAGTCGTAAACGAGAACATCTTGTAAAGGAAGCTCACGAGGGTATAGGTCAGGCACATAGTGGTGCCTGAACAACATTCTGCAAGTTGACTCCTTTGTACTGGTGGCCAGGCATGCTTAAAGCCTGTAAAACATACGTGGCAAATTGTGAGCCATGTAATTTAACCAACAATTCATCACTTATTAAACCGCCACCATTGGCTCCTGTGAAGCCTAATAAATCATGGAGAAATTTTTTGTTGATTTCATTGGACCACTTCCTCCATCAATGGGGTATAAACATATTCTCGTTTGTGTTGATGCCTGCACTTCTTTCTGCTGGCCGGTCCCCACAAAAACTGTTCTGGAAACCGTACTTGTCAATGCTATTACTGACATTATTACTGTAGCTGGTGCATCCAAAATCCTACACTCTGATCAAGGTGGAGCCTTTGTTTCCAAGGTTTTCAAAGACTATTGTGTGCAAATGGGGATTGGGTTAGAGCGCAGCACACCACATCATCCGCAGTCAGCGGGACTGGTGGAACGTATAAACCAGGAAGTACAAATGCTATTGACCAAACTGTTGAGAATCAAAGGGAATAAGTGGGCCGCCATCATTCCAGATGTGGAGCTATCACTAAATAATGTACCCACGCGTGCATCAGGAACAGTGTTCCTAGAACATCGTATTATTTAATGTATGGTGTTGAAATGCATACACCACTTACTCACGGTTCTTTTTATTGCCTCTATGCTTTCTGACTCCTTGACCCGACAGCAACAATTAGATTTGAAACAAGAAATAACAGATCAAATTCATAAAATTGATCAGAGGATCAGAGAGACGAATAGACAAAAACAGGTAACTAACAAAGCTTGGCAACCTGTAACCAGGGAGTGGGTTCCAGGGAAAAAGTTTGAACAGAAACCTGGTTTGAGACCTAAGTGGAAGAAACCTGTTCAAATACATTCTGTTATTAATGAAAGAACAGTCAAAATATTTGCTAACCAGCCGAATGGCAAGCCATCTCTTAAAATTGTCTCTGTAGACAACCTGAAGAGGTGTCCTGAAGGGTACAGGAATGGAGGAACAGTACAAGGTGCAGTCGTACACTGTCTTTCAGGATCCAGCCTGGAGGATGGCATCAGAAATGATGCTAATCGAGCTACAACCACCTGCGTCAATAACTGTTCCTCTTCCATGCAGGACTTGGCAGCGCCTCAAAGGTTGGTTTCACCGGAAACCACACCCAACACAACGAGTGATAGTCAAGCCACAACAACAGAAGACGGAGAAACTGCGGGAAAGGAACAAAAGTCTCTCAATGATGGGAATAGCTCTCCAGTAAAGAAAGGATTGAGGTACTGTTTTACTTCAGACTTGTTTATTCTTCTGTTTGTCACTTTAGATACTATTTTATGGACTATTATTAAATATGGTGCTTATACTCAAACTCAAATTACCGAAGATTTGTTTCCAGACCTTCCTATCAACCATAGCAGTAAACTCTTACTGTGGCTTCCACGCTCGTTTCTCGAAGACGTCATTCTCTCACAATTTCTAATAACAGATCCATGATGTTTAAGGTACCACTTCCTTTTGATATTATTTCAATACCTCAGCCTCAACCACTTGTGTTATCACATGGCTCAATATACCAGCCTACACAAGTTGAATTCGATATCACAATTTTGGCTAAGACTCTTGAAATTCAGTCTATTCGAAAAGAAAATGAACTGGTTAATCGACTTAATGTTATGATACGTAATCTTAGGGTTGAAAATCCGACTTTTCAGATGTCAGCTGGTGACCTAGGTGAAAAACCATGCAATGAGCAGGTGGGACATTGCTACTTTATTGAATGGGGTCAACAGAAAACTTATCCTCACACTGATGGGGTTGGACAACATCCTACATCAAATTTTGCACCCACTGACTTTCCCATCAACTCGATATTTTTAATTGCAAAAACAGATCCCCAGAAGGGCATGATGTGGAATTATTGTGAGTTACCTCAAGAATCAGGTGTATTTGGCTCCACTTCCCCAATTCGTCAGTACATTCCTAAAATGAGCTCATCAGTTCATTTCTGGCACCATAATAAACCTAAGGTTTTACTCCCTGTGGATGGTGGCTTCCCTTATAATTCAACAATTTTTTACTCCTCAAAATTCACTCTGAATCTTTTAAGAATTCATGGACTTATGATGGGATGGCTGAAATTGATTGAATGCTCACTGATGATTGCAGAAAGAAGCACCCCAGCTTGTGAGACAAGTATCGCCTAGCATCATCTTGCCTGCTTCAAGATTGGCATCTGAAAGATACTGGTAAATTCTTTGTTAAAGGTTTTCCAGATGCAAGCAGTGCACGTACGTGTCAGAAATGTCTTACTACTTGAACACCTCACACTATGCGATTGCTTGCAGAGATGCAGAGATCAAACATTTTACAGCATTTGACCTGACTGACATTTGGAGGGAAGGTAAGGCATGTGATGGTCCCATTAATTATAACATTGGAAGAGTGCGATGGCACAAATGAAATCATGGCGGAAAGGCTCTTCTTTGTATCGCCAAGTTAGCTTCTGATGGAACATACACCTGCTATAAAGATAATCAAGTTCCAAATGGCACTTCTATCCAGGACACATCAGAATTCCCTGATATTAAAGTCTATTCACTTTATTCCTGGTGTAAAGACGTTGCCTGGAATGTGACGAAAAATAGACTAATACACATTTTAGTTTATGGCAACAGGACTTTATTGATTCAAGATCGAGCGGCATCTACGGACCTTACTTCTCTACGAACAAGTTCTCTGGAGAGGCGTTTGACAACACTTCTCTCCTGATATATCAATCTGATGTTTAAAGAGCAGTAGTACCTTTAAATCAATCTTTTGCAGATTTCGTCAAATTAGCTGATCATTCCTGACATCGTATAAAGCGTTCTATGTTAATGAACACTCACTTGCTCCAAAGGTCTTCTCTACTGTTAGCAGAAACGGTTCTTATGTTAGATCAATGGAACCGAGATTAAGACTACAGCCTCAAAAAGATTGGGGACTTTATTAAGTTATAGAAATCACTTGCTGTCACGGGTTTGCAAACTATTCACAAAAAACTTCTCTCCACAGATAAGGGTATTAGAATTAATAACCTTATGACATCAATTCATGTGTCCCGATTGAAACTTTAGTCTAATCAAGACCCTTGGTCATGGTATAGGGATTCCTTTTTAGATGGCATCGGTCTTAGCGTAGAGTGTGAAAAAGCCCTGGCTAGACTTACCTCTCATGCCATACTGCATAATATTACTTCCCTTCCCACAGACAGATCTTTACTAGGGGATACTGTTTGGTTAGCTGAATCTATTAAATGGAGACTAGATATCTTTTTTATGGTCCCTTTAATAAAATAAATGGAGATTTACTATAAGCAATGGCAAATCCTTAATTTGGGCCTCATTAAGTCTTCAGGATCGTTTCGGGCCTTAGTGACAGTACAGCATCCATATAATCGGATAGCTCATCCGCATTTGCAGTTTAATTTAATTTCACTCTTAACTCTCCCTCAACGATGTATGACTTTATTCAGGTGAGCAAATGCACTGATCAGGGATTCCTTATCAGTCACACTTGGCAAAAATTTAACTCTTGTGGCACTGGTTCAGGTAAGGCAAATTGGCCCATTAACTCTACTCCTGTTCGACCGGATTATTGGTGACATTTCTTGTTGGGAAATGGCTCCTATGCGGTTGGTACAGCCTCTGGGTGTTCTGACTGTGGTCTGGATATTGGCACCTGGATGATAACACCCTCTGAGGATGTTACTTGTTGTGGTCACACTTTCCAACATATCAAATCCTCTAGGTCTAGAAATTCCTATGCTATTCATGTTATTTATACGCCTGTTAAACTTAGTACTGTTCTTAGCCAGTTACAGGGCATAGAATTGATTCTTACTTTTACCAATTATTCAGTTGAGGAAACTATTAAAAGGGCACAACACTTGCTGTGGCAGGTTAAACTGACTAATATTTGACAAGCTCCAGATTGGCTACAGACTATTAGTGAAGGCATTGTCGAGGCAATGCTGGGGTTAACTTCTGCTGCTAAATCTGCCAGTGAATGGCTTACTAATGCTGTTACAGGAGTATTTGGACGCACTTGTGGTATATTCTCATACCTAGTTACAGTGCTCACTGTAATTGGGATTGTTATCCTCATTCTAGTTCTTAAGTGATTTTTTTCAAATTATGTTCAGTGATATTATTGCAGGGTTTTTTCCTTTGTTCCCTTTGCTGCTATAAGTTTTTCTTACTCTGTAAATAGAATCGCAGACCAGCGCAGAACGCCTTATTGTCCATCTCATCGATTCAAATACTAGGGGTCACGAGTTCAAAGTGAGAGGGGAAAAGTTTAGGGGGGATATGCATGGAAAGTTCTTTACGCAGAGGGTGGTGGGTGCCTGGAACGCGTTGCCAGCGGAGGTGGTAGATGCGAACACGATAGCGTCTTTTAAGATGTATCTAGACAGATACATGAATGGGCAGGAAGCAAAGAGATACAGACCCTTAGAAAATAGGCGCCATGTTTAGGTAGAGGATCTGGATCGGCGCAGGCTTGGAGGGCCGAAGGGCCTGTTCCTGTGCTGTAATTTTCTTTGTTCTTTGTTCTTTGTACACAACAGAGCTCGTGATCACAGCTAGGAGGATTAAGGGTGAAAGATGATCACAGATCACCATTCAAGGATAGGTAGTTGGGAGGACCATGCTTGAGTGTGAATCACATGGCAGGAAATAAGTCAATAAGAATTTAATTTAGGTAATAATATCCTGATGACAAAATCAATAGACAGACTGTATATGAAATTTACCACAATTGGGATTAATTATTGGCACCAGCAGTGCTGTCTCTACAATGGCAGAATTAACATGAAACACACTTCCTGACACTGGGAGGCATGATCTGTTTAGGAGTGCCATTAAAAATATTTGGAATAGGAAAGGAGTGTTTCATAAACCTGTGCAATTATGTAAATATTTAGATGAAGAAGTAGCAGACAGAATTTAGTAGGATTCTACATGATTTTATAATGGAATCTTTTAGAACCAATCTTAATCAAAACAATGTATTACAGAATTATGCAGCACTTCATTTAACCTTTTTGCTCTTCTAGCCAGTTTGCTTCTAACTGCATGTGCTGTGCTTTAAGAACTTACATGGAGAGCCTTACCAAATGTCCTCTGAAAGTCTAATTACATTGATATAAAGATGTTTGTACAATCCAGCATTAAAGGAACAGGCAAACTGAGTACAGCACTATTAGCTGTAGTGAATATTGTGAAATAATGTTTGTTTTTGTAGAAAAACACATACATAATTCCATTAATTAAATGACCATTAAAACTAAAGTGGTATTTTTGTTATCTTGTTAAAGTTAAGCATGCCAGAGTCTTAAAAGCTTAAATGTGTATGTTGTAATGGATCAGCCTCTTCAATGCTATAATCTGCACTATTAAGATAGACAATAGTCTCTGAAAGCCTACATCAATTATTCAAATTGAATTGAAACACCAAAAAAAGGAACAGCAAGTTTAATGTCCATTAATGTTCTGGAATTACTTTTTGAAAGATTATAAAGTAAGTTAACAATATACAACATAAATGTTACAAGTTCTGAAGAAGGGTCACTGACCTGAAATATTAACTCTGCTTCTCTCTCCACAGATGCTGCCAGACCTGCTGAGTATTTCCAGCATTTCTGGTTGTTATTTCAGATTTCCAGCATCTGCAGTATTTTGCTTTTATTATATAAATGTTACAAGTACTGCCATGATATGACATATAAGGCTGAGAGAAAACCTTCCAGGTTATGGATGGAAGTGAATAATTGGTAGATTTTCTATTGACTTTCAGAAAAAAAATCTCATCGCAATCTCTACCAAGCCATTCACCACAAATATTTCTACCAAAGGAAAAACATTTCTGTCAGTGATAAAACAAGAGATGCAGTCAGAATTCAGCAGCGTTAACTGAAATAGCACCTGAACTACAGGACGTAAGCCACTTTACCTTACCAAACATACGAACAAATGAATTCAGAGCAGGAGTAGGCCATTCGGCCCCTTTGAGCCTGCTCTGCCATTTAATAAGATCATGGTTGATCTGATTGTGGTCTCAACTCCACTTTCCCATCTACCCCTGATACTCATTGACTCCCTTGTTAGTAAAGAATTTATCTACCTCTGCCTTAAAAATATTCAATGACTCTACCTCCACCACTCTCTGGGGAAGAGAGTTCCAAAGACTCTCAACCTCTGAGAGAAAAAAATTCTCCTTAACTCTATCGTAAATGGGTCACCCCTTATTTTTAAACTGTGTCCCCTAGTTCTAGTCTCTCCCACAAGGAGAAATATCCTTTCAGCATCCACCTGTCACGGCTTCTTCCCCACTCTTCATACATAGCGAGTAAACAAACATAGTAAAGCCTGGCTCGGGTATAAAATTAAAACCCGACCCAGGCCTGACCCGACCACAGCCAACCCGAACTCAACCCGAGCCCGAGCCCTTAATTTTTTTTTTGCACCCGACCCAACTCAACCAACACGAATCTCCTTCATCTGTTCCGGCAGAAAGCTATTCCTGCAGCTGGAGTTGTGGGGAATCATGGGTAAGCCTAATTCTGTGACTTCCCGGAAGCAGTGTCCAGCCCAACCTGACCCAAGCCCGAATGCTGAGCTCGGAATCTCGACCCGACCCGACTCCGACATGTAGTTGGGTCTAGTCGGGTAGCCAGGCTTTCAAACATGGCCTTATGTTTTCCAAAAGGGTTGAATGCTCCTTTAACATTAGAATTTGGTGACCCAGCACCAAAATGTTGGATACATTATTTTGTTGCGGGTGATTTCGTGCCACACGCTGTACACACATTGGTCAATCTCACACAATTTACACAAAAATGTGACAATCTTGTATTAATTGTCCTTTAAAATTTTTCAATCAGTTGCTGAACCACTTAGCTGATATAAATGTAAGCTATGCTAGAACTTGGAGAAAAGACTCAGCAGCAAATGTATAAACTCACCCTGCTGACCAGGCCATGTAAATTCTGTTTTGGAGAAACAGTGGATCATGTCAACTCAATGTTGACTTTTAAAGGGAGCTGGAGCAGTCGAGAAGGAGTTTCATAACTTGAAAAATTCCACACTGTGAATTGGCAATATTGTTGGAGATTATTTTCAAATCATTGTTATAAATATATGCAAAAAAGTACCGAACTCGCAAAGAAAACCATCTTGTAAGAAAGTTGTTACGACTGGGTGAGGAAGGGGTCTCAGGCTTCCCTCTTGCCCCTTTCCTGGCTTGGCCGTAACAGGGTTTATCTTTCAAAACGTGTTTTTAGCTTAACGCCTCAGTGAGTCCTTGCTCACTGCTCTCTAATTGGAATTGCAAAATAAACCAACCAGACAGGTTTTCTTGGGTTTAAACAAGAAAGATGTACGTTTATTAGCCTTAACACACTAACTCAGTTAGTTACTAAAAATACACAACGCAACCACACTAGCATGTATACGAGGTAAACACACACACACAAATAGATACAGAGGAGGAGAAAGAATTAAAGGGGGAGGGTTTAAGTAGGGTTGGCAATAAATAGAATTCAGTTACTGTCTTTCGATTTTGATGTAAAGTCTTTGGTTTGAGTTGAGGGCTTGCAGTTCTCGCTGGGGCCCAGTGCACATTTTCAAACTTGCTTCTCTGGTACCAAAAGGCTGGAGAGGTCCTCTGTCTTGTTAAGCTGCTTGCATGGGTCCTTGGGACTTTGCTTGATAGAGAGAGACAAGAAGAGACCTTCCTTCTCTTTTGTCTTCAAATTGCAGTCTGCGCAAACCTTTCTGTCAGGCACAATTCAAACAGTTCCCAGTCTGGCTAGCAGGTAAGTTATGAGACCAGATCTTTGTTTGAAACAGCATCATCTGCGAAGGTTGTTGATTCTCAAAGTTCTCCAGTCACAGTCGGTGGGGTGTGGAGCTCTGACTCTTGCACAGACAAAGAAGGTTGATTATTATGATTGTCCAGACCAATCTTGTTAATTAAATCAGTGAGCACTCTCTATTCAACTGTTTCTCAGAATGTAAATGTGCAGCCATGTTTCAGCTGTCCAACTCGGTAGTCTTTTTTAAAGAAGTTCTGTGCAATGTCCAACAAAATGGTTCAAGTAGTGTTCCATCTGACAAAATTAATATGTTTCCATTTGGTAGGTTTGGTTTCTGTCACAAAGGTACGATAAGTGGAAATTATACGTTAATGAAAATGACATTACAAATAAAAGAAAAATACTGCAGATGCTGGAAATCTGAAATAAAAACAAAAGTGCTGGAAATACTCAGCAGGTGTGGCAGCATCTGTGGAGAGACAAGCAGAGTTAACATTTCAGGTCAGTGACCTTTCATCAGAACTGGCGAAGGTTAGAAATATAATAGATTTTAAGCAAATAAAGCTGGGGTGGGGGTAAAGAGAACAAAAGGGAAGGTTAGGACAGAGGGTCAGAGAGGTTAACTGACAAGGAGGTCATGGGGCAAAGGCAAAGACAAAGAGTGTGCTAATGGTGTGGTGAAAGACAAAGCAAGAGAGGGTGTTAAATGACAGAATAATGAACAACCCTAGCCAAAAGCACAAACATGAAAAGAACAGTGGGCAGGCATATTACAAATACATTGTGGCTAAAGGCAAAACCCAAGAAATACAAGCATAAGAAAGGAACAATCTCGCAGGAACAATCCTTAACTGAATACAAAATAAGAATTGTGGAATTATTGATGTAAGGTCTTTGTAAGGTATTGGGTCTGTGGAGGTTAGTTAGATTTTCAGGCTTACATCTGTTATAACTAGGTGAGAAAGGTGTCTAGGAGTCCCTTTCAGCCTTCACCTGGTCTTACTGTAACAGGGTATAATTTTAAACACACCGTGTTTTGAGCTCCCCCTTGGTGAATCCTTGTTCACCGCTTTCCAATTATAAGGCAAAGAAATGAGCACAAACAAGCTTTCTTGGGTTTAAAGAAGAAAAGTGAAATTTATTAAAACTTCAACTTAAACTCTAATTCGGTTAACGCCTACGGATACACGACGTGCCCACGCTAGCATGCATACGTGATACACACATGCAGATAGGGCCAGAAAAGAGCAGAAAAATAAAGTGGAGAAGCTTGAGGCAATATCAGAAGAGTTTCTTGTTACTGTGCTTCGAGCTGACTGTAGAGTCCTTTTGTAGGTAGTTCTTGCTTGTAGGTAATTCTTGCTTTTCATTGGGGCCCAGTATTCTTCTTAAACCTTGTTCACTGATTGAGATGTTCTCAATCCAGGAGACTTCTGGCTTCAAACACTGTTTCTCCAATTTAAAACTCCCCTAGTTGGCCAGCAGGTGGTCACATGACCGACTGGTTTGATCAGGTCTCTTCTGTGTGTTGGGAGCAGGGACTAGTTCCTTTGTTCCAACACTGTCTGCTAGTATGCAAAATTGCCTTTTCGGCTAGGGGCCTGGCAATTCCTTGTAATAGGCCCTCTTTTCTTCCCAGCAACAATTTGAAGTTTAATGTCCATGTGGCAAAATTAATGTGCCTCATGACACATCATATTAATCATTATGCACCATATGTTGCATAGATTGGGAGGAATTTCCATTCCAGGATTGGGACCCCAATGTCGAGTTCACTTCCATGTATCGACTCCACACAGCGTCGGCAACACACGTGTTGCAATTTTAATTGGTAGCGTGGTTAATTGGCCCAGAATCGGGTTCACTGTCCAATTAGCAGCAGTGCATGTGGGATGGAGGCAGGACACAGGGAGGAGTGGGCCTTATTTAAAGGGCACGCGACAGTCATTGCTGTGGTTGCCGTTCATCTCACGGACGGAGGGGGAAGTTGAGCAGAGGGCAGTGGATAGGGAGGACCCACCCCTGTGCCAGGCAGTCCTCCTTTTTATGGATGCCTCACTTGAGGTGCTACAAAGCCTGCAAAGCTGACCAAGAAGGCATGGCTGGAGGTGGCTCATGAGGACAGCAGCAGAGGAGTGGTGAGGAGGAACTGGATCCAGTGCAGGAAACGTTTCAATGACCTGCTTAGATCTGGCAAGGTGAGTCCAAAGATAAAGCCCAGATGGCATGCCTCCTGGTCAACAGTCACCAGAATGCAAAAGAGAGGGGCATCCTGAGGGCACATCCTGACCATAGGAGAGATGTGTGCTCAGCAGCATTGATGACCAGTTCATCATCTGAGCACTATTGGATAGTGGGTTACAGGGAAGACTGCAACATCCTATCTGAATGAAATGCTGTAAGTGGTGAGAGAGAGAGGCATTGTCCTAACAGGATCTTTTTTCACTTCGTAGGTCAAACAGGAGAACAATGCCAGGGAGAACGAGTGGGCACATTTGGACGGTGTGTTCCCCCAGCTCACATCACTGACACATTTTGAGCAGCTGGCCCTTGATCTGGCTAGAGTGGCAAGTCATAGGGACATTGGAGACAGAGAAATGGGAGTTCAGAATAGACAGGGTGAAAAGGGGGAAACTTAGGATTTTTAGTGTAGAATAAAATTCAGCCCAATGCGTCCATACACACTAGTTGTCCAGCAGTGCTTGATAGTTCAAGTAATGAGAATGCAAAACACAAATGCACAACAGATGTTCCATCTGTTCTTTTCGCAGTGAAGTGCTCCAAGAAGCAGACCAGGCTAGCTTCAAATTGTTTGTACCATATTTATAGCCAACTATGAGTGATGGATTTAGATACCTCACACACACTGAATTTTCTGTGCCCTGTTGAGTCAAACTTCCAGTCTCAAAATGGGTGATGTGCACAGTTCTGGAAGACATGGAAATTTCCATGGCTTGATGCTCCAGCTCACTCAGGATTCTGAGCTTAGTTGATCTACCTTCTACGTTTGCTCCGCTCATAATTATGGTGCACTGTTTTGGACTGCAAGAAGAGAGTATAAGAGCTAGTTAGTGTCAACTGAAAAAGAAAGTATAAATGTGTGGGGTGGTAGAGCATTTGCTGAGTGGGAGAAGAAAGGTACAAGCAGGATGGAGGTGTTGAATGTAGCATTCCCAGAGCCTCCCAGAGCTTCTGGCCAATCACAGGGCTAGCAGCTCAGTCATGTCGAGGGCAATGGCCACTGCTGGTACTCCACCAGGCCTGGGACCATGCCCATCGCTGGACTCCAGGTAAGTGTGGCGGGGTCGCCAGGGCCAGTCCAACAGGCCCCAGTGAGGGGTGGGGTGGGGGAGGGTGTGGGGGTAGGGTGATCGATGAGATTGTCCACAGAGCAGGCATCCTCCCAAAGCCCGCAGGGAGGCAGCCTTGTTTTACAGGGTGACCTCCCCCATGGCAGAGGTATCCCCTGCTGTTGGTATAATTAAAGCAGTGGTGGGAAGAGGCCCTTAAGTAGTCAATAATTGGCCACTTAAGGGCCTCAATTGGCCTCAGGGCGGGAAGGCCATCTTCAGCCTTTTCCACCCCATACTTAATTGCAGGGTGACAGGCACTCAACCCCCCGCCTTCTGTCACTATTCTATGGGCCCCCTTGCCTCCCATCCTATCTCCCAGGGGCCAATTAAATTCTGCCCTGAAACTGCCTTATTTTATCATCAGCATGTTGACCTCCCTGGGGATGCTAGATACACATCAATGAGTAGATTGAAGGTGTGTGTGGCACAGTAAAATAGATCGCTCAGTCTGGGTAGTCTCGATTTGTTCAAAATTCGAAGTGGAAAAGCATGTGCAGAAGCAGGTATACATTATACACGGTACAGCAGTTCTATATTTGGCACTTCCAGAGGTACTCTGATTTACATGAACATCACGTTAATTTTCAAAAAACATTTTTCTTTTCCAAGTTACCCCATTTTGTTCTGAAGGTGCGGTATGATCGTACGGGGAGCAGCACTCCTCCAGACCGTCACACAAATGGCTACTCTTCATCTGTTACCAAGATGCTTAGTAGTTTATTGCTGGGTTATTGAAATGTGGGGCATCACTACCGAGCCCCATCCTGTCCTCAACAACACATAAATGGTTCCAGTGTTGTCATGAGATAGTAATTAGGAATCAGAAGCTTGGCTAATAATTTATTCCTACCTAATCCAAGCAGGAAACAATGAGGTCATAGCATCCCTCTCCAGCTAAATTTGACTGATATCTGTTTACTTACTACAGACTAAGAATCGAACCTGCGACTCCCTTAATTGACATGTCGTAGTAGCACAATACATTGTCATCAGAGGCAGGGACCAAATCTTTTTCCTTTCTTGATTTTTTTTCAAGTATTACTGCTGAAAAAGAGGGTGATATCATCAGTGTTACAGCACTGACACAGTTTTAAATAAATATAAGTAGAAGTAGAAACCTCATGGTGCATCTGAACATGTTAATCAGCTCCATCCTACAATTGGGCTTAGTAACAAGATGCTTTATCCTCAAAAGCAATAGAAAAAAGATGATTTGCAGGTTAATAATACAGTGGAAAGTGATTTTCACCTCTAATAGGCTTTATGAGCTATCCCAAACAATATATGCTTAAAAGATGCAGCTGTATTTTTCACTAGTTGTCTCTGTAGATCAGAGATGCATGTAATGAATCAAAAATCAGGGTTAGAGCTTGTGTTAATTTGGTTCTGTTGCAGAATAAAAGGTGGCTTATCAGAATTGTCTCTGTTAAATATGTTAAAATCCCAATGGCTCTGTACATGTGTCTACAGGATAACACTGAACCCAGAAGAAACAAATACAAGATTAGAGAATCTCAAGCAAGAAAGATAATTTTTCTCTACTTATTGTTAGATTGGTGGATTAGTCTCTTAATGTGTTTTTAAAGCAATTTAAAAAGAAATTGACTTAATAGATCTGTATGAAATAATTTTTTTATTCGTTCAGGGGATGTGGGCGTCGCTGGCTAGGCCAGCATTTATTGCCCATCCCTAATTGCCCTTGAGAAGGTGGTGGTGAGCTGCCTTCTTGAACTGCAGCAGTCCATGTGGGGTAGGTACACCCACAGTGCTGTTAGGAAGAGAGTTCCAGGATTTTGACCTAGCAACAGTGAAGGAACGGCAATATAGTTCCAAGTCAGAATGGTGTGTGGCTTGGAGGGGAACTTGCAGGTGGTGGAGTTCCCATGCATTTGCTGCCCTTGTACTTCTAGGTGGTAGAGTTCGCGGGTTTGGAAGGTGCTGTCCAAGGAGCCTTGGTGCGGTGCTGCAGTGCTGTGACTGTGTGTCGGTGGTGATGGGAGTGAATGTTTGTGGATGGGGTGCTTATCAAGCGAGTTGCTTTGTCCTGGATGGTGTCGAGCTGCTTGAGTGTTGTTGGAGCAGCACCCATCCTGGCAAGTGGAGAGCATTCCATCACACTCCTAACTTGTGCTTTGTAGATGGTGGATAGGCTTTGGGGAGTCAGGAGGTGAGTTACTCGCCATAGGATTCCTAGCCTCTGACCTGCTCTTGTAGCCACAGTATTTATTGGCTATTCCAGTTGAGTTTCTGGTCAATGGTAACCCCCAGGATGTTGATAGTGGGGGATTCAGCAATCGTAATGCCACTGAATGTCGAAAATTGAAATACTAAGTCAGAAGGAGAAATAGTTTACAGAATAAGTATAAAAATTATGGGTCCAGATTTTCTGGTAAGCGGTGAAGGGATAGTGCTCGCTACTGACCTCATAGAAAGCGGCAAACAAAGAGCTAGGGATCTCTATGGTGTGGATTTCACCTTTCCTGAAGTTAATTTCATTCTGGTACCAGTTTTAGGCGATCTCTGGCACCCACCAACAATTATGTCATTTAGCAGGCTAAGCAACCAATCATATTGAAGAATTCTCACAGACAGAAAACCAGGAAAGTGACAAGCAGGTTTTATCATTCACTTTTTGTAATTTTATAGAATGCAAATTAAAGATTGGGATATATACATGGGACTAAGGTAGATGCTGAAATATAACAAACTTAAAAAAAAAAATCTTTATTTTAAAAGTTTATGGAATTTTTAGCATGGAATGGAGAAATTTGACTTTTCACAAGTATAGTAATATTTAGTTTTTCAGGGAAAGAGAGGTTGTTCAGCAGTAATTATGACTTAGTACACAATTTAAAAACCCAGTAACACTTCATTCAACAAGATGCAACTTCTTCAAGGATTATACAGCAATGCACATCAAGTAAAAAGTGGAAGTTCACGTCAAATCAGTTATTTCTTATTAATTTCCATCTGCGCACCCTGTGGAAGAGCGAGGAATCACTGACAACTTCTGGATTCCCATGTTTAATGGCACATGTGCAGGCACCAGAAATTGCTGTCAGTTTCAGAGAGTAACCACAGTGGTGCTGACAGTTTTGCCATCATCCCAGCGGCAAAATACATAATGTCTGGGAAAGATCCCACAGGCATTAATCTTGCACGCAAGAGCTGGAAAGTTATTCTGCTGCGAAGTCACTGGATCCTTGCTCTAAACCTGCACCATGCCTTTTCACAACCCATATTTCTTTTTGATGGATACAGCTCTAACAGAGGATGTGAATGTTTAAAGTAGTTAAATTAAAGTATTGCCATGAAAGCCTCACTCCTCAGCCATTAAGTCCACTTATGCAAAGTGAGTTTTAAAGGCAAGCAGCCTTCTTGCACAAAGAGAGGAGAAGAGAGTTCTTAAAAGCACACAGCTATTTTCTGAAATTGTGATTTCCATTAAATAATGGGTTTGCTTTCAAAGCCTCCTGCCACCAGAGACAATGTCTGAGGATGTAAGAAGACATGGCAGGGGGACTATTTATGTAGCAGAGGACCTCGCACAAATGCCAGTGAACCACTGTATATAACTGTAGACCCTGGCATACTCACCTGGCAGTGATCGAGGGGAGGTGCTGCCACAATGTCTGGGTCAGCACAGCTGCCACTGCAGAGCTGTGCCATCTACTGTATGGACATCTGCAGACAATTATCACCATAAGTTGAGACTACTAGTGGCAGTCAAGGCCATCACCCTCCTCAACTGCTATATTTTTGTCTCTTTCTAGGCTCGCATAGCATATATGCTAACCTATAAATTAGAGTAATTCGTAAATACTAGTGGATGAGAGACATGACGAAAGCATAATGGTATAAATAGATCCACAAACAGTCAATCATTAGAGATATGACAGTATTGATGGGGAAGAAACTTTAATTCCTTTGCTAACCTCTGTTTTGAAATATCTGTGTCTGGTAAGGAATAGTGGAAATTTTGTCCTCATTAAAATCATTCAGCTTGGACCATTGCTATTTCTAATCTTTCATCGGCAAAGGCTGCAATTCTATGCCTACATGGCAACGATGAATTCTTGGACATGGAGCCCAGTACTTTCCATTTATTAAAGATTAAATGTTACACATTTATACTCATAACCAACACTGAGATAACATAAAATATGCCGGAGAAGATGCACACATTACAGTCCATTGCGCTCAACCCTCCAGATGTCTCCATTCTTCATCTGCCAACCTATGGCCATGATTTTACCCCATCTATACTGCTGCTAGCTGCACTATTCCTGGGCATCAGCATCCATTACCCTCCTCCCACTCTCAATCCCTATTCTGCCATCTTATGGTTATGGTTTTATGTTAGCATAATTCAAAAGGAACCATGTTACAAAAACAATGACATTGAGTCTCCAGTTTAGAGTGAAAAAGTGAATTTAAACATAAACGTGTGCAAGACTGGTCCAGAAGCAGGTAATAATTAACCACTGTACTGACATTTTACTATCAGTTGTTTTTGCAATCTTCAATTACATAGAATTACATACATATTACATAGAATGTAAAGCACAGAAGCATGCCATTTGGCTGAACATATCTATGCCAATGTTTATGCTCCATATGAACCTCCGCCCATCCCCTTCATCTAACCATATGAACATATACTTCTGTTCCTGTCTCCCTCATGTGCTGATCTAGCTTCCCGTTAAATGCATCGATGTTAGTTATCCCAACTATTCCTTGTAGTAGTGGTTTTCACATTGTAACCACTCTCTTTGTGAAGAAGTTTCTCCTGAATTTCCTACTGGATTTATTAATGACTACCTTATACTTATGGGCCCTAGTTTTGGTCTCCCCGCAAGTGGAAACATCTTCTCCACATCTACTCTAACAACCCCTTTCATAATCTGAAAGACCTCCAGGTCACCACTCAGTCTTCCCTGTTTGAGAGAAGGGCCCCAGACTGTCCGCTCTTTCCTGATAGGTATAACCTCAGTTTTAAGATTTAACTGCAAAACTTAATATAAATGAAATAAAAGCAAAATACTGCGGATGCTGGAAATCTGAAATAAAAACAAGAAATGCTGGAAATACTCAGCAGGTCTGGCAGCATCTGTGGAGAGAGAAGCAGAGTTAACATTTCGGGTCAGTGACCCTGCTTCGGAACAGTTCCGAAGTATGAAGTATGCAGACCAGGCAGATCGTGGCTTCAGTTAGCGTGTAATGCTGATTTTACTCTAGCGGTGTTATGGTTGACCACAACTCTCCAGCTAATGTTCTCTCTTAATCTCGTACAGATGAATATGCATTCAGCAGCTGGAAGGACCACCCAACAGCACTATTTAAAGGAAACACCAACCACTTTCAGTTTAATTGCTGATTGATTTCTCTTGGATGTAGCTGAGTTAGTAGAAGTGTTTGGAGGTTTGTGCTGCTATTTGAAGCTGGTGAGGTCTACAGGGAGTTGTGTGACATGTGGTCAAGGTCTTTGGTTCTGAATTTGAGGGATCTGCTCAGATCACTTGCTCCTAGTCATGGGTGCTGCAGTTTCTATCCCCCTTGACCTGCAGCATGACGCAGAATGAGCAGAGTGACACAGCGGAGGACAAGTTGCTCAAATATTGTATGCCAGGAGAGGGGAATACATTGCATTCTCTCTTTGCAGAGTAGCAGTTGGAGCGAGCACATAGCTTCTCCAGGATAGCAGGCTTCCCCATGGTGCAGGGTACCATTGACTGAACAGACGTCAGGACTGGTGTGAAGTTCCTGTACTTACCTGACATAGATACACTAAACTCTGCAGAAAAAGTGAGAGCTTGTCCACATCAGTGTAACTACCCAGAGAATTAAAAAAAGTTATTCCTCATGTCACTTCGGGTTCTTATGCCAATCACCTTAAATCTGTGCCCTCTGGTTATCGAACCTTCAGACATTGGAAGCAGTTTTTCTTTACTTACTCTATCTAAACCCTTCATGATTTTAAGCACCTCTATCAAATCTCCACTTAGCCTTTCCTGCTCTCTGGAGAACAACTCCAGTTTCAACCCACTCTAGTAAATCTCTCATTTCCAAAGCCTTCACATCATTCCTAAAGTGTGGTGCCCAAAATTGGACACAATACTGCAGCTGGGGCCAAATTAGTGTTTTGTACAGATTTAGCTTAAAGTCCTGGCTTTTGTACCCTATGCCTCTAATTTTGAAGTCCAGGATCCCAGATGTTTTATTAGCTGCTTTGCTAACCTGTCCTGCCACCTTCCGAGATTTATGCATAAAGACCCCCAGGTCTCTTTCTTCTTGCACCTACTTTAAAATTGTACCATTTAGCTTGTATTATCTCTCCTCATTCTTAAGCATCAAAATGTATGATCTTACACTTTTCTGCTTACAGGTTTTATGTGTCATGTGTCTGCTATTCCACCAGCCTGTCTATGTTCTCTTTAAGTTTATTACTGTCTATTACTACCTTCCCCACTGTTTACTACACTTCCAAGCTTTGTCTCATCTGCAAATTTCAAAATTGTGCCCTGTATCCCAAGTCCAAGTCATTATTGTGTATCAAAAACAGTGGTATCAAGGTACTGAACCTTGAGGAATGCCATTGTATCCCTCCCTCCAGGCTGGAAAACAGCAAAAAACACTCTCTAAGCAGAATCTTCCCAGCCCTGTGGAGGCGTCTTTGGAGGCAGGGGGATGGGAGACTATCCTGGAGGCAGGTAATGGCTGCCCGCTTGTCCATGATGAGTAGCCAATCAAATTATGTAAAAGGACAATTCGCCCTTGCAATCTTATGTGAGGTGCACAGGCCCCACCCTGTGTCAGGAGTCTGGCAGGGCATCGTAGGCAGCCTCATAGCTGAAAGTCACTCGGACATTGGAGGCTGCTATCATGGAGTCACAAGGCTGAAATGGGCACTGCCACGGCCAAAAGCATTCTTGCGGAGGGGTTTCCCTTACACACTCGGGCCTTCATTTTTATTAATCCCTCTGAAGCTGTTTGACAGCACCTCCATTTTGAAGCTTCTTGCACTTTCCCTATACCTCAGCAGTGCCCATCTCTTACAGTGGGGTTGCCGGATGACTACTCCTTTGGGCCCTCCCATTGGGCATTCCGCGTCTGTGTCCCGCCTGCCATCCTTAATTGGATGCCTCCTGTATGATCATGCCGCAGGGCGCACCTCTGACATGAGTGGGATCAGGACCCGCAAATGGTCCTGACACCTGAAAAACTCTCAAGTGGAGAAGATTCTGCCCTCTGTTTTCTACCCCTTGCCAATTTTGTATCCATGCTGCTACTGCCCCATTTATCATAAGGGCTTCAATTTTGCTACAATCCTAATATTTTGGACTTTACCAAAAACATTTAGAAATTCTGCAATGCCCATCCACCCTCTCAGTTATCTCATCAAAAAACTCAATCAAATTAATCAAACATGATTTGCCCTTAACAAATCTGTGCTGGCTCTCTTTTAGTAGTTCATGCTCGTTCAAGTGGCTGTTAATTTTTTCCTGGATTATTATTTCCAAAAGCTTCCTCAGTACTGATGTTAAACTGACTGGCCTGAAATTGCCAGGTTTATTCTTCTCCCTTTTTTGAACAAGGATGTAACATCTGAAATCCTCCAGTCCATTGGCATTGCCCCTATTTCTAAGGAGGATTGGAAGATTGCAGCCAGCAGCTCTACAATTTCTACCCTTACTTTCCTAAGCAGCCTAGGATGTATCCCGTCTGAACTAGGTGAATTATTAGTTTTAAGTATCGTCAGCCTTTCTAGTACCTCCTCTTTATCTATTTTTATCTGATCCAGTATCCCAGCAACCTCTACGTTTGCTATAGATTTGGTAAACACCACTTCCTTGGTAAACACTGATGCAAAGTCTCATTTAGTACCCCAGCCATGTCTTCTGCCTTCACCAATAGATCTTCATTTTGGTCTGTAATCGGCTCTGCCTCTCCTCTAATAACCCTTTTACTGTTAATATGCCGATAAAGGACCTTTGGATTTCCTTTTATGTTCAGATTCAATCTGGTCTAGTACTGTCTCTTTGTCCCTTGTTTTTCCTTTCTCACTTCTCTTCTGTACATTTTATATTCAGCCTGATGCTCGCGTGTATTATCAAGCCCTCGTTTTCTGCTTCAACTTACTTTCTAACTCCTTTGTCGTTCAGGGATCTCTGGCTTTTGTTTTTCTCCCTTTTCCCCTTGTGGGAACGTACCTAGGCTTTACTTGAACCATCTCCTCTTTAAAGACTGCCCATTGCTCCAATTGGTTGTCCTCCACCATATGCTTCATGAGTGCAAATGCCATGCACCAGAGCCCCACACAAGTTGATAACAGACTCTTCTACCATGTGTGACACATGACTCCAGCTCCCTTAAAGGCTGGTCCATTAAGCAATTGATGGTGCACAGAAACCTATTTTGTTTTGAAGGCTGGGCTCCCAATGTCTGCATCCTTGGCATCTTCAGAACAGCAAGGACCTGAACTTGTCCTCCAGTGAGCCATTTTTTTGGCAGTCCTTTCCATTTGTTCCTTCCCTGATCACTTGCATCGAAAAAAATCACCTTTGCAGAACCCTCCAACACTAATCTTCTCTTCATCTGCACAGCTCAAGTTGTTGGAAGGAGAGAGGGACAAGAACATAGAACATAGAACAGTACAGCACAGTACAGGCCCTTCGGCCCACGATGTTGTGCCGAACCTTTAACCTACTCGAGGATCAAACTACCAACATACCCTTCATACTACTATCATCCATGTCCCTATCCAAAAGTCGCTTAAATGTCCCTATTGTATCTGCTTCTACTACCACCACTGGCAGTGCATTCCACGCACCCACCAATTTCTGTGTAAAGAACCTACCTCTGACATCTCCCCGAAACCTTCCTCCGATCACCTTAAAATTATGCCCCCTGGTGATAGCCCTTTCCACCCTGGGAAAAAAAGTCTCTGGCTATACACTCTATCTATGCCTCTCATCATCTTTTACCTCTCTATCAAGTCACCTCTCATCCTTCTTCGCTCCAGTGAGAAAAGCCCTAGCTCCCTCAACCTTTCTTTGTAAGACATGCCCTCCAGTCCAGGCAGCATCCTGGTAAATCTCCTCTGCACCCTTTCTAAAGCATCCACATCCTTCCTATAATGAGGCGACCAGAACTGAACACAATATTCCAAGGGTGGTCTAACCAGGGCTTTATAGAGCTGCAGCATAACCTCGCGGCTCTTAAACTCAATCCCCCTGTTAATGAAAGCCAACACACCATACGCTTTCTTAACAACCCAATCAACTTGGGTGGCAACTTTGAGGGATCTATGGACATGGACCCCAAGATCCCTCTGTTCCTCCACATGACCAAGAATCCTGTCTTTAAGCCTGTATTCTGCATTCAAATTCGACCTTCCAAAATGAATCACTTCACACTTTTCCAGGTTGAACTCCATCTGCCACTTCTCAGCCCAGCTCTGCATCCTGTCAATGTCCCGTTGCAACCTACAACAGCCTTCCACACTATCGACAACTCCAGCAACCTTCGTGTCATCGGCAAACTTGCTAACCCAGCCTTCCACTTCCTCATCCAAGTTATTTATAAAAATCACAAAGAGCAGAGGTCCCAGAACAGATCCCTGCGGAACACCACTGGTCACCGAGCTCCAGGCTGAATACTTTCCATCTACTACCACCCTCTGTCTTCTATGGGCCAGCCAATTCTGTATCCAGACAGCCAAATTTCCCTGTATCCCATGCCTCCTTACTTTCTGAATGAGCCTACCATGGGGAACCTTATCAAACGCCTTGCTAAAATCCATATACACCACATCCACTGCTCTTCCTTCATCAACGTGTTTTGTCACATCTTCAAAGAATTCAATAAGGCTTGTGAGGCATGACCTGACCCTCACAAAGCCATGCTGACTGTCTCTAATCAAACTATGCTTTTCCAAATAATCATAAATCCTGTCTCTCAGAATCCTCTCCAATAATTTGCCCACTACCGACGTAAGACTGACTGGTCTATAATTGCCAGGGTTATCCCTATTCCCTTTCTTGAACAAGGGAATAACATTTGCCACCCTCCAATCATCTGGTACTACTCCAGTGGACAGTGAGGACGCAAAGATCATCGCCAAAGGCGCGGCAATCTCTTCCCTCGCTTCCCGTAATATCCTTGGGTGTATCCCGTCTGGCCCCGGGGACTTATCTGTCCTCATGGCTTTCAAAATTTCCAGCACATCCTCCCTCTTAACATCAACCTGTTCAAGCATATCAGCCTGTTTCACGCTGTCCTCACAAATGACAAGGTCCCTCTCACTAGTGAATACTGAAGCAAAGTATTCATTTAGGACCTCCCCTACCTCCTCCGACTCCAGGCACAAGTTCCCTCCACTATCCCTGATCGGCCCTATCCTCACTCTGGCCATCCTCTTGTTCCTCACATAAGTGTAGAACACCTTGGAATTTTCCTTAATCCTACCCACCAAGACTTTTTCATGTCCCCTTCTAGCTCTCCTAAGTCCATTCTTCAGTTCCTTCCTGGCTACCTTGTAACCCTCTAGAGCCCTGTCTGATCCTTGCTTCCTCAACCTTAAGTAAGCTTCCTTCTTCCTCTTGACTAGCTGTTCCACATCTCTTGTCATCCAAGGTTCCTTCACCCTACCATCCCTTCCTAGCCACATCGGGACAAACCTATCCAGCCGTCACAGCAAGTGTGCCCAAAACAACCTCCACATTTCTGTCGTGTATTTCCCTGAGAACATCTGTTCCCAATTTATGCTCCCCAGTTCCTGCCTAATAGCATTGTAATTTCCCCTCCCCCAATTAAATATTTTCCCATCCTGTCTGCTCCTGTCCCTCTCCATGACTATAGTAAAGGTCAGGGAGTTGTGATCACTATCACCGAAATGCTCTCCCACCGAGAGATCTGCCACCTGGCCTGGTTTGTTGCCAAGCACCAAATCCCCTCTAGTCGGCCTATCTACATATTGAGTCAGGAAACCTTCCTGGACACACCTGACAAAAACTGCTCCATCCAAACTATTTGCACTAAGGAGGTTCCAATCAATATTAGGGAAGTTGAAGTCACCCATGACAACAACCCTGTTACTTCTGCACCTTTCCAAAATCTGCCTCCCAATCTGTTCCTCTGTGTCTCTGTTGCTATTGGGGGGGTCTATCGAAAACTCCCAACAAAGTGACTGCTCCTTTCCTGTTTCTGACTTCCACCTATAATGACTCAGTCGACAAACCCTCCTCGACGACCTCCCTTTCTGCAGCTGTGATACTATCCCTGATTAACAATGCCACTCCCGAACCTCTTTTACCTCCCTCCCTATTCCTTTTGAAACATCTAAACCCCGGAACATCCAACATCCATTCCTGCCCCCGTGATATCCAAGTCTCCGTAATGGCCACAACATCGTAGCTCCAAGTACTGATCCATGCTCTCAGTTCATCACCCTTATTCCTGACACTTCTTGCGTTAAAATAAACACACTTCAACCCATCATACTGGCTGCAACTTTGCCCTGTCAACTGTCTAACCTTCCTCGCAGACTCTCTGCACTCTGTATCTGCCTGTTCAACAGCTACCCCATCCACTGATCCGTAGCTCCGGTTCCCATCCCCCTGCCAAACTAGTTTAAACCCTCCCGAAGAGCTCTAGCAAACCTCCCGCCCAGGATATTGGTGCCCCTCCAGTTCAGATGCAACCCGTCCTTCTTGTACAGGTCCCACCTTCCCCAGAAGGTATCCCAATGATCCACATATCTGAAGCCCTCCCTCCTACACCAGCTCTGTAGCCACGTGTTCAGCTGCACTCGCTCTCTGTTTCTAGCCTCACTAGCACGTGGCACCGATATCAATCCTGAGATCACTATTCTGCTCGTCCTGCCTTTTAGTTTCCAATCTAACTCCGTATATTTGCTTTTCAGGTCCTCATCCCTTTTCCTAGCTATGTCATTGGTACCGATGTGTACCACGACTTCTGGCTGCTCCCCCTCCCCCTTAAGAATCCCGGAGACTCGATCCGAGACATCCCTGACCCTGGCACCCAGGAGGCAACATACCATCCGGGAGTCTCGTTCGCGACCACAGAATCTCCTATCACTATCGCTCTCCTATTCTCCCCCCTTCCCTGCTGAGCCACAGAGCCAGGCTCAGTGCCAGAGACCTGGCCGCTGTGGCTTTCCCCTGGTAGGTCCCCCCCCGCAACCGTATCCAAAATGGTATACTTATTATTGAGGGGAATGGCCACAGGGGATTCCTGCACTGTGCGCCTATTCCCTTTCCCTCCCCTGACGGTCACCCAGCTACCTTTATCCTGTAACTTAGGTGTCACTACTTCCCTATAACTGCTCTCTATCACCCTCTCAGCCGCCTGAATGATCCGAAGTTCATCCAGCTCCAGCTCCAGTTCCAGTTCCCTAACGCGGTCTGTGAGGAGTTAGGACATAATGGTTAAGGTAAGTGGTAACAGATGAGTGGCAGCACAATACAACCCCATAGTGCCAGGGTGTGTGTGGGTGTGAGCTAGGGAGTTCAGTGGAAAGATTAGAGGCAGGGTAAATATCCAAATCTGCTCCAGTCTTGCCCATCTCTGATGCCACATGGGCCCCCCCTGCCACTGAGGTAGATCGTGAGAGTTTGCAATGTTTTTGCACCTCCACCGGTGCTTGCAGTCTCCTTTCCATCATGTGTAACCTTGTCCTGTAAGAAGGATGGGAGTTACATAGTATGTGAAAAGCTTGGCATAGCATACACGCTCAGAGGTAGAAGCAGCAAGTGTGTGCAAAAGGGTGAAGTCTTTGGATGAACCAAAGTGTATAGAATGTGAAGTTATCAACAAACTTAACAAAGGTTTTAGAAGTAATTCAAACCAAACAAAAAAAATACTCTTTGGACCAGTTTTGAGATGTTGCAAGTGTTGTGTGTGGGTTTAAACGAAGGAGGTGTGGTGAAATGTCCCATTGTGATTGGAGGTAAGGATCCGGCAGTAGTGGAAGGAAGGATTG